>NC_133334.1:170028991-170368991 GCF_042186555.1 Aquarana catesbeiana | reverse complement strand
TACATACTTTTCTTACTGAGCAGCCACATTCCCTGTACATACATTTCTTCCAGAGCAGGACAGCCACATATACATCAAGAGACAGTCCAGCTCACTGGCAGAAGTTCCAGCAGAAAAAAACCATGTAAATACCTTTCTTGAAGAGTAGCACTGAGCAGCCGCATGGCATACTATCCACTTCCTGTAGTGCTCTGTATCATGTGACCAAGCAGTCACATGGTCTGCTGACATCACCAGGGTCCTTCTACTGGGTAGGAACTAACCGCTACCACTTTTGAGAGAAGTGAAGAATGTGAACTGTTTGATGACTCGACAATGTGATCTCGTAATCAGGTATTGTTTTGCAGGATTGTATACAAGATGTGAGTGTGGCTATAGATGTGAAAAGGTGAACGGGGCGTGATTCGGAAGGGGTTCCCACCATGATACCTCTACTTGTAGTGATTAATAATGAGGGGTTGGGAAGGAGAAATAACTGGGTGGCAGTTGTTCGCTTGGTGAAGGAGGATAGAAATGTTCTGCTGGTGAGATTTTTTATTGGGTCTCCACTTTTTTTTGAATATGAAATGTGAAGAATACCTGGGAGTAAATAGCTCTTCAGTTTGTTTGCATGGTTTCTATAGGTATGTAGATAAGGACAGTGGTGAACTGGATTTCCACTTTAGTGGTGTTGTTGACTTGTACAGTGTTTGCGATTTACTCTACTTCACAAGCCAGGCTGCTCATTTGTCACACCAGTAGGCTCTGTATCTGACAATTTGATTCAGTTTACATAGGGGTTGAATTTTAAAGCAGCCTGAATGTTGCTATTGGACACGGATGCATTGTAAGGCTTGTTAGGGTTGGGGGCAGGCAGTTGAGCCACAGTTTTACTGCCCACATGAGCACTAATAATACAGCTGTACATAAACTGGAGCAAAACTTAAACGGCAGTCAGTGCTGCTGCCAAACGTGACAAATGTAGTTCTGTTTGGCTGTGCCAGAACTGCACCACAACCACTTGCAGTGCGTACAGTGACAGCGCGGTAGTAGGCAATTATTGATTTAAATTAGGAAGTGAGGAGGTAACATATCACCTCCTCACCACCTGTCAAGCACCTCTGAAAAGCAATCCAAGTACTTTGTAGAGGTGTGTCACTTGTGAATGAGCCCTTAATTCATTGCAGCCGCACCATAAACGAGCTGTATGTACCATAGGAGGCTGCAAGCAAAGTTTGGGCTTGTTCACATTTACAACAGTCCTTGCCAACCTTCTGAAAAGTGATTTGCACAGGATCACATTTCAGAGGGTGGTTGACAGGCGAATGGAAGGCAGTGTAACCCTTTAACCCTTCTCTTCTCTATTCTGTCACTGACCACCTATATGACAGTCTCTCCCCTGTCCTGTCCTGACCTGGCCACCTCTGTCTACAACAGTTCACTCTCATCATACTAGATAGTACTAGATGCACTTGCTCCTCTAACCACACGCAGAATCAGGCCCTGACCATTACAACCCTGGCAAACTGACAACACTAGAAATCTCAAGACACATTGTCATGCTCTTGAACGACTGTGGTGTAAAACCAAATGCCTGCAAGACTTTACCCTATATAAACCTGCCCTTCTAAAATACAATTCCTGCCTCCGTGCTGCCAAACAAGCCTACTTTGTTTCTCTTATTAATACTTTGTCATCCAGTCCCCGTTGGCTCTTCTCAACCTTTAACTCTCTGCTTCATCCCCCACCCCCTCTACCCACTAACTCACTCACTGCCCAAGAGATTGCCAATCACTTCAAAGACAAGATTGATGCAATTCGGGAGGACACCTCCACTGTGCGTACGTCTTCCCCACCCAACGTACCTGGCCTAACAGCACATTCAACACTCTCCTCTTTTGAATTTGCTACTACTGAAGAGGTTACAAAACTTCTCAGATGCCCACCTAACCAATTGTCCCTTGGATCCTGTTCCCTCACAAATACTACGGTCACCCTCTTCTTCTTAATACTTAAAAAGCCCTCACTGGACCCTACCAACCTGAACAACTTAAGACCCATCTCATTGCTCCCATTCACCTCTAAACTTCTAGAACGCTTAGTCTACAACCGTCTTAGCTTCTACCTCAGTGAAAATAACCTTCTTGACCCTTTACAGTCTGGCTTTCCCCCCTCACTTTCCAGGACAGCTACTTGAGAGATGATTGGCTCCGCCCTCTACAGGAAACACAAATAAGATACAATTTAAAAGGCACCTCCCTTTCCTCTGACCCTCAGTTGCTTTGTGTTTCCAGACCCTCCAGGAGCACCGACATGTTTTTTGTTTTCTTAAGTTCTGGTAACTGTGGTTGGTGGACCCCCTTTCTCTGGTTTCATCCAGGACTAGTTGTGGCCAAGTCCTGGATGATAGTCTGTACCAGAAGGGTTCCCTATTTCTAAGGGTTACTTGCTTATGTGAGTAGTGGCAACTCCATTCCATTTTTTCCCCCAGCTCTGCTGTGTGGAACTGTGTCCTCCTAAGTGCTTCATTTCGATGTACCAAGATGGTGTCAGGAGGACTTCTGGTGACGCGGCAAGATGGCGCCAGGGCCGGAAGTCACATGACGCACTTCCGGATGCTGTTTTTTTTTTCTAAAGAAGCATGGCGTGGAGACACTGAGGACATGCTGCAGGGGAATAGTCTGCTAAAAACGCCAATCTAAGTGCAGTTTTGCGGTACAGAAGCAGTCTTCTCTACGGCCGATCTCTGCTTGCTTCATGGAGCTTGAGGACAGGTCTAAAGATGGAGCATCTGCTCGTATTGAACCAGCGGCAGCATCCGGGTCCCATACTGCCCCCAAGGTAAGCCCTTGTCTGTGTATAGCTCTACAGCAAGGGACTTTTTTGTATGGAACCTTTTTATTTATAGTCCTTGTTTCTGCTGTTTTCTAGGCCAAACCGGTGAAGAAGAAATGTGGGAACTGTAGGGCCAGGATTTCTGATAGTTATAAAAAGCTATTTTGTGAGGATTGTATTCCACCCAGAGCTAGTTCAGAGTCTTCCTCTTTTAAAGAGTTAATGACTTCTAATGAAGGAGGTAGTGGACTCCTTTTGGTCACTGAATGACAGGGTTACTAGTCTAGGCTCTTCCTCATCTAGACTCATAGCTCAAGACCCTTCAATCTCTGCCAGGTCCCTTCCCTTGTTAGTATCTGAGATTATTAGTTCGCGCAATACCTCTGATCTGGAGGAAGGTGAGAATCCAGTTTCTTCATCTGATAAAAAGTCTGCATCAGAAGAGGATACGGGTAGCTCATCTAAGTATATTTTTCCTGTTGAGGATATTGATGAACTACTAAAAGCAATATATACCTCAGAGCAGATTGAGATGCCACAACAAGCCCAATCTGTACAGGATAAAATGTATAGGGGCCTACAGAGACGGAAATCAAAAACTTTTCCGGTACAACAGTCACTTAGGGACATGATTCTGTCTGAATGGAGAGAACCTGGAAAAAAAAGGTTGTTCCAATCCAGGGGACACAAAAGAAGATTTCCTTTTGCAGTCAGAATTTGAGGAGGTTTTCTTTAAGTGTCCTAGATTAGCTGCCCCTATATCGCAGGTGTCCAAAAGATCAGATCTTTCTTTTGAATATTCTGGGGTCCTTAACCACTTGACAACTGGGCGCTTAAACCCCCTTCCTAACCAGACCAATTTTCAGCTTTTGGTGCTCTCACATTTTGAATGACAATTACTCAGTCATGCAACACTGTATCTATATGAAATTTTTGTCCTTTTTTTCACACAAATGGAGCTTTCTTTTGGTGGTATTTAATCACCGCTGGGTTCTTTATTTTTTGCGCCGTAAAAGAAAAAAGACCGAAAAATCTGTAAAAAAAAAAAATACATTTTTCTTCATTTCTGTTATAATATTTTGCAAATTAGTAATTTTTCTTCATATATTTTGGCCAAAATTTATACCGCTACATATCTTTGGTAAAATTAACCCAAATCGGTGGATATTATTTGGTCTTTATGAAAGTTATAGCGTCCAAAAGCTATGGTGCGAATATCTGAAAATTGATCACACCTGAAGTACTGATGGCCTATCTAATTTCTTGAGACCCTAACATTCCAGAAAAGTACAAATACCCCCCAAATGACCCCTTTTTGGAAAGAAGACATTCCAAGGTATTTAGAAAGATGCATGGTGAGTTTTTTGAAGTTGTCATTTTTTTCTCACAATTCTTTGCAAAATCAAGGTTTTTTTTTTACTTTTTTTTTTTTTTCCCACAAAATTGTCATATTAGCAGGTTATTTCTCACACACCGCATATGCATACCACAAATTACACCCCAAAACACATTCTGCTATTACTCCCGAGTACAGCGATACCACATGTGTGAGACTTTTACACAGCGTGGCCACATACAGAGGCCCAACATGCAGGGGAGCACCCAGGCCAATTCTGACATTTCTCTCCTACATGTAAAAATCATCATTTATTAGCTAGAAAATTACATAGAACCCCAAAACATTATATATTTTTTTTTAGCAAAGACCCTAGAGAATACAATGGCGGTCGTAGCAACTTTTTATCTCGCACGGTATTTGCGCAGCAATTTTTGTTAACGCGTTTTTTTTGGAAAAAAAAACTGTTTTGTGCTTTACAAAAACCAAAACAGTAAAGTTAGCCTAATTTTTTTGCATAATGTGAAAGATGAAGTTACGCTGAGTAAATAGATACCCAACATGTCACCTTTCAAAATTGCACGCGCTTGTGGAATGGCGCCAAACTTTGCTACTCAAAAATCCCCATAGACGACGCTTTAAAATTTTTTACTGGTTACATGTTTTGAGTTACAGAGGAGGTCTAGGACCAAAATTATTACTCCCGCTCTACCGATCGCAGCGATACCTCACATGTGTGGTTTGAACACCGTTTTCATATGTGGGCGGGACTTACGTATGCGTTCGCTTCTGCATGCGAGAACGCAGTGACAGGGGCGCTTTAAAAATTTTTTTTTTTTTTTTTTTTTTTTATTGTTCATTTTACTTTATTTATTTTAGTTTGATGCTTTTTTCCAAAAAAAAAAAAATTTTTGACCACTTTTATTCCTATTACAAGGAATATAAACATCCTTGTAATAGGAATATGGCATGACAGGTCCTCTTTACAGTGAGATATGGGGTCAATAAGACCCCACATCTCACCTCTAGGCTGGGAAGCCTGAAATAAAAAAAAAAAAACAAAAAAAAAAAAAACGATCCTGGCTTCGATCGTAGCGGTGAGTCGGTAGAAGCGCGGGAGGGGGGGACATCCCCTCTCGCCTCCCGTAAGAACGATCAATCAGTGGAACAGCCGCTATGATCATTCTTATGGTGTAGGGAATCGCCGGCTGAAAAAGCTGATATCTGAATGATGCCTGTAGCTGCAGGCATCATTCAGATATCCCCGCACAAAGTCAAGGACGTTGTATGATGGCCGGCGGGCGGGAAGTGGTTAAAGCGCTTTTTTTTTTTTTTTTTTTTTTTTTTTTAACACAAAGTTGTCCATTTATACAATATTTCTACCACATAACATGTACATACCAAAAATGACACCCCAAAATAGATTCTCCTGCTCCTCCTGAGTACGGCGATACCACATGTGTGAGACTTCCACAGCCTGGCCACATACAGAGGGCGAGTACAGCTGAGTATGGCGGGGGCATGGCAGAGTATGGCGGGGGCATGGCAGAGTATGGCGGGGGTATTGCACAGCATTGCAGAGTATTGTAGGGGTATCGCAGAGTATTGCAGAGTATTGCACAGCATTGCAGAGTATTGTGGGGGTATTGCAGAGTATTGCACAGCATTGCAGAGTATTGTGGGGGTATTGCAGAGTATTGCACAGCATTGCAGAGTATTGTGGGGGTATTGCAGAGTATTGCACAGCATTGCAGGCCATTGCAGAGTAGTGAGGGATGGCTGAGCATGGATGGTTGGATGTCTCTGTGCAGCGCTATGGGCACTACACATACAGCCCACAGCGCTGCAGACATCCATCCATCCCCCTCCCCGCTCACTGTGTACCGATCGGTACACAGGAGGGGAGGAGAGGAACCGGCGTCATCAGATGACGCCGGTCTGTTTACATGTGATCGCGCCGTCATTAGATGGCGCGATCACATGGTAAACGGCCGCGATCAGCGGCCATTTACCGGGGGTCACGGATGTGTTCGGGTGCGCGCCCCAGGGGGCGCGCGAGAGGGGAATTCTGGGAGGACGTCATAGTACGCCCTCCCAGAGTTATCCAACCGCCCTGCAGCCGTCATTCGGCTATGGGCCGGTTGGTAAGTGGTTAAAGATCAAATGGATAGAAAGGCAGACTCATTGCTACATAAGGCCTGGGATGCTTCAGCTTTTTCTTTAGGCCCGGCGGTAGCATCCACCTGAGTGGCTAGAAATTTAGACATATGGGTTCAGCGTCTGGATGACCTTCTTGCATCTGACACCCCCAAAGAGGAGATTAGGGATTCCCTCCCACTCATTGCCAAGTCAGTCGCCTTCTTAGCTGATGCAGTAGCAGATTCAGTGAAATCCGCAGCCAGAGCTTCTGCTCTCATTAATTCAGCTATCTGGCTTAAATCTTGGGAAGGTGACCTTACATCCAAGAATAAGCTCTGTGGCATTCCCTTAGAAGGCAAACTCTTGTTCGGTTCCTCCTTAGAAGAGGTCTTAGCTCGTTCCTCTGAGAAGAGTAAGCGATTCCCTTCTTCCCAAAGGAATAAGCCCCAGAATAAGAGGCCTTTCCGTGGCTTCCAAAACAAGGCTAATTTTAAAGCCAACAGGCAACAGACTAAAAAGAAATGGTCCTTTAACAAAGAAACAAAAAGGGGTGGGGGCTCCCTTTGCTCCTTCAGCCCCTTCCAAAAATACCCAGTGACGCCAGGTTAGGGGTAGGGGGAAGATTGTGCCATTGCATCAAGGATTGGGCAGAGATTTCCACAATTCCTTTATCCTTCAAACATTGGAAAAGGGTTACAGGTTGGAATTCAAAAGTCTTTCTCCCCAGAGGTTTTTTCTTACCCACCTACCAAGAGACCAAGAGACGGCAAGCCATGATAAATTTGATTTCTGTATGAGAAAGAGAGGGAGTTTTCTCCTGTCCCAGAAATTCAGAAGTTCTGGGGATTTTATTCTCACATCTTTCTGGTCAAGAAAGCTTCCGGCTGCTTTCATATGGTCCATAAATTTAAGCGTCCTGAACAAATACATAGTTTACAGACGTTTCTAAATGGAGAACATTTATTCGGTAAGGACTCTGTTATTGCCATAGGTCTTCATGGTGACCCTGGACCTTCAGGACGCTTATCTTCATGTACCAATCTGCCAGAGCCACCAAAGGTTCCTCAGGTTTGCAGTTCCCATGGGAAACGAGCCATTTCACTGGCAGTTAAATGCCCTTCCTTTTGGTCTCTCGGCAGCACCGAGGATTTTTACAAAAATCATGGCCGAAGTCATGGCTTTTTTTCAGATTCAAAGTTTATCGATCGTCCCATATCTAGACAATTTTTTTTGATTTTTGCTCGGGACAACGAGTCCCTTGTTCAAGACCTACAGTTGGTTTTGCGGACCTTTCAAAAATTAGGGTGGAATTTCAACCAGCAGAAGTCTTGCCTGGTACCCTCACAGAGCATACTTTTCCTGGGTTATCTAATAGACTCTGTTGCCCTAAAGATTTTTCTTCCCGAAGAGAAGATTTTGAAAATTCTTCGCTCTGTAAAGGCCTTCGAGCTGCTCCCTCAGACCTCCCTTCGGCGGATCATGCAGTTGCTGGGTCTGATGACTGCGGCCATTCCAGGGGTGCCTTGTGCCCAATTGCACTCCAGACCCCTTCAGGCTTTTCTTTTACTCCATTGGGATCGCAGGAAGGATTCTCTGGATCAGCTGGTAAAACTACCAGAAGGGAATTTTCTCGATCTCGCCTGCAGAGAGGGAAGGATTGGACACAACATTCCCCAGTCAAAATTACCACAGACGCCAGTCTTTGGGGTTGGGGTGCTCACTCACAGGACTGGCAAGCACAGGGAGCCTGCTTGCCAGAGGAAGCAGGTCGCTCCTCAAATTTCAGAGAACTTCTGGCTGTGAGGAAAACACTTCTATCTCTGGAAGAGAGGGTCTATTCAAAAGACCTATTAATTTTTTCAGACAATGCCACAATAGTGGCGTACCTGAACAAGCAAGGGGACACTCGCTCAGAATCGCTTCTGTCATTAACACAGCAGATTTTCTCCTGGACGGAGATCTATGTCACTTCAGTAGGGCAGTCCACATCAAGGGGTCAGAAAATGTGCTGGCGGACTATTTGAGCAGGGTGTGCATCCAGCTGTTGGGAACTACATCAAGGCACATTCCAGGAGGTGGTGCTAAGATGGGGTCTCCCCACAGTGGATCTTTTTGCCTCCAGTCTCAACAGGAAACTGCCGGCGTTCTTCTCTCTGGAGAGAGAGACAGAGTCCTTGGGGACAGGTGCTCTGTCCTTCCCGTGGGATTTCACTCTGGCTTATGCCTTCCCTCCTTTTCCCCTCTTACCCCTAATGGTTCAGAAAATTATTCAGGACCGGGCAGAAGTTGTTCTGATTGCCCCCTGGTGGCCCAGGAGGAGTTGGTTCTCCTCTCTGAAGGCCCTATCTGTGTATCCTCCCTGGCCCCTACCAGTTCGGAAGGATCTGCTCCATCAGGGACCTGTTACATCCAAACCCTTAGATCTTCCATTTGACAGCCTGATTGCTGAGTGGCGCATCCTACAGTTAAAGGGGTGTTCAGAAAGGGTTATTCAAACTATCCTGGACAGCCGTAAGTTGGTCACGAGAAGAATCTATGGGAAAGTTTGGAAAACTTGTATTTCCTGGCAAAGGAAAGCTGGTTTAGATTCTTTATCCACTCCCTGTATATTGGATTTTTTTCAGGGGGAAGTGGAAAAGGGGCTCTTTGTCAGCACCCTTAGGGTTCAGATTGCTGCCCTATCTTTGTTTACAGAGAGAAGATTAGTGGAAGATCCCTTAGTCAAGAGGTTCCTTTCAGCCAGATCTAGACATGCTCCCTGGGTCATCAAACATGTTCCTCCCTGGGATCTGTTGTTGGTATTAAATGCACTAACAAGGGCTCCTTTTGAGCCTTTGTGTCAGATAAGGGTACTCACCGAGGCCAAGATGCTGAGAGCAGTAACCTCTTGCGACTAAGCGCACTCCACTCCTGGAGATGGTACAGGGGGTGAAGGGCACAAAGAGGCACGAGTCACCAGCAGGCTGGGCAGGTCTTGCGTGAAGGTCACCGGCAGGGAGACAGCTGCGCAGGACTGGAAGATGCTGAAGCTCAAGAAGGAAGATGAACAGCTGATCCAACAACAGGCCGGGGGTCAAACACTGACTAGTAAGAGTCTCTAGATAGGCAAAAACAGTCTAGTGCAAAGGACTGTTAGCAGGTCTGTCAGCAGGCTGATGACTTAGTACTGAAGATTGATAGCAAAGTCTGTAAATAGGCCGAGGGTCAAACTAGAAGCAAAGTCTGTGAGCAAGCCAGGGGTCGAGCACTGAAGACAGTAGCAAAGTCAGGGAGCAGGCTGAGGTCAATCACTGGAGACAGGAGGCAATATCCGTAGACAGGCTGAGGGTCAAACACAGGAAGCAAGTGGAGAAGTCCGAGAGGCAAGCCGAGGGTCAGATGCAGGAAGAGATCAGAGCAGGTCAAGGTTAATCCGGGTCACAACAGGTAATCAGGATACAAGCAGGAAACACACGGGGAGCTGAAAGACAAACCAGCAATCTGGTCATGGCACAGAGTGGCTTTTATAGGCCAGTGGGAGGCTCGTGTGTGTGTGTGTGTGTGTGTGTGTGTGTGTGTGCGCTCGCTATTGCGTACGCACGTTCGCCGTTCCGCTGAATTGCGCGCACACACATTAGCCGTTTAGCCGAATTGCGCACACGCATTAGCCGTTTTGCTGTATTGTGCCCAGGGATGCGCCGGAGTGCCGCTCTACCGCGCATGTGCAAAGGAAGGCAGCAATATTGGCGAGACTGGTACTTGCTTCTTTCCTGACACTTTGCATGAGGCTTCCCTGAAAATTATTTCTTTGAAGTTATCCTTCCTTTTGGCTATTACGTCAGGGAGAAGGATTTCTGATCTCGAGTCTCTTTCCCGTAAAGACCCCTTCCTGAGGATTCTAGAGGACAGGGTAGTGATTAGACCTGATCCTTTCTATTCATCCAAAGTTTCTTCCAACTTTCATAGGTCCCAGGAGATAGTCCTTCCTAGTTTTTGCACCTCTCCCAAAAATGCGGAAGAGGAAAGGTTTGGTCTTTTAGACGTAAAGAGATGTCTTCTGCTTTATCTAGAAAAGACCAGTGGTTTTAGGAGTTCCTCCCAACTGTTGGTTTTGTTCAGTGACCCCAAGAAAGGGTCCAAAGCATCTTAAAGTTCTATTGCTAGGTGGATTAGGGGAGCTATCTGTGAGGCAAATAAAGTGTAAGGTCACACCCCTCCTTCTAGAATTAGGGCCCATTCAACGAGATCCATGGCCACATCATGGGCAGAAAGAGCGGGGCTTCATGGGAAGAATTCTCTAAAGCTGCCGTCTGGTCCTCCTCTCATGCATTTGTCAAGCATTATAGAGTTTAGATGCTTTCCAGCCAGGACCTTTCCTTTAGTAGAAAAGTGCTTCAGGCTGTCGTCCCTCCCTAAGGTATAGAATCTTGCTTATCCTCTCAATAGCTGTCCTGGAAGGTGAGAGGGGAAAACCCCGTTAGACTTACCGGTAACGGTATTTCAAGAAACCTTCAAGGACAGCGTTTATATTCCCACCCTATTCTATTTTTTCACTGGTCTACCATGTTTACCTGGTGGTGGTGTTTTATGGTTTCTGTTTTTTTCCTCTGCCGAGTACACCTTTGGTGGAGGTTACTTGATCTTCTAAACTACTGAGGGTCAGAGGAAAGGGAGGGGCCTTTTAAATTGTATCTGATTTGTGTTTCCTGTAGAGGGCGGAGCCAATCATCTCTCAAGTAGCTGTCCTGGAAATACCGTTACCAGCAAGTCTAACGGGGGTTTTCGCTCACTACTCCACAGAAACTGCCTTACTAAAACTCACTATCTATTTACTAACTGCTAAAACCAACAGCCAGTACTCCATACTCCTACTACTTGACCTCTCTGCGGCCTTTGATAATTGTTGACCACCCGCTCCTTCTCAATAAACTACATTCCCTTCAGCTCTATCCTGGTTCTCTGCCTATTTATCACAGCGCTCCTTCAGTGTCACCTACAACTGTCTCCTTCTCTCCTTTGCCCCTTTCTGTGGGGGTCCTCCAAGGCTCTGTTCTTGGATCCCTTCTCTTCTCTATCTACACCTCCTCCCTTGGTCACCTGATAACCGCCCACGGCTTCCAATACCACTTATACGCTGATGACACCCAAATCTACCTGTTTACTCCTCACCTCACTCCTTCAGTCTCCTCTCGCATTACTAACTTACTGACATATCAGCATGGATGTCACACCACTTCCTTAAGCTAAATCTCTCTAAAACGGAGCTATTAATATTCCCCCCCGCCCGTGCCCCCTCCATGACTTTTCCATCAAAATCAACAGTGCAACCATCAGTCCCTCCCCTCACGCCAGGGTACTAGGTGTAATCCTAGACTCTGACTTGTCATTTCAGGCTCAAATCCAATCGTCAAAAGTTTGTAGAATTCACCTCCATAACATCTCTAAAATTCGCCCCTTTTTAACAAATGAAACCACCAAGCTCCTCATTCACTCCCTTGTTATCTCTCGCTTTGACTATTGCAACTCCCTTCTCATTGGCCTGCCTCTCCATAGGCTATCCCCTCTTCAGTCTATCATGAATGCTGCTGCCAGACTTATCCACCTTACCAACTGCTCAGTGTCTGCCAACCCTCTCCTCCAATCCCTACACTGGCTCCCAATCACCCAGCGAATTAAATTCAAAATACTAACCACAACATACAAAGCCATTCACAACTCTGCCCCGAGCTACATCCCCAATCTTGTCTCCAAATATCACCCAAATCGTCCTCTCCACTCTTCTCAAGACCTCCTACTCTCAAGCTCTCTCGTTTCCTCCTCTCATGCTCATCTCCAGGATTTCTCCAGAGCCTCTCCCATCCTCTGGAACTCGCTACCTCCACCTGTCCTGCTATCCCCTACTCTTGCTACCTTTAGGCGATCCCTGAAAACTCATCTCTTCAGGAAAGCCTATAACGTCTCTAACTACTTCCATCAGCTCATTCCCCACAGTTACAACCTTTTTATACCACCTGCCCCACCCTATTAGATTGTAAGCTCTTCTGAGCAGGGCCCTCTTAATCCTCCTGTATCTTATTGTATTATAACTGTATTGTCTCCCTTTTATATTGTAAAGCGCTGCGTAAACTGTTGGCGCTAAATAAATCCTGTATAATAATAATAAATTACCTCTTCATCACTGTCTGCTTTAACCTTATAAAGAGCACACCAACACCACCTGCATTAAATGCGGTTGCAGCGTGACCCCACTCACTTGAATAGGTCATGTTTGGCAGCAGTACTGACCACTAAAAGCAACAGGAGATATAACTTTTGCCATGGCATTGGCATATCATGCAACTGCATGTTTTCCCTTAACTGCCCTTGACCGTTGTCCATACACCTGTATATACTGTAACGAGCCCCTTGCTCGGTTCCACTCTCCCGACACTCCTCTGCAGCTATAGAATCAGATTGCAACGTCTGATGGTTCGGTCATCCAATGCTCCGTGATTAGAACTTCAGCTATGTGCCGTTCTAACCCAGTTGTGATAGCTCAGAACAAACACCAGGCAGGCTGTATGTAAGTTCAAACAGGAATCTATCTTTATTGACAAAATACAGGCTTTTATACACTCAAAGTGGAGGTGCAGACCTCCTGCTCATATTACTTTAACAATACAGCTGTCCCAGCATTCCTAGCATACAGTCCCCTCCAAAAGTCTCTCTCCCTGCTAGGTCTGTCACATTTCTCCCCTTTTGTCAGGAGACTAACACAGGAGGAGACCCCAGACGGGTTGACTCCGAAGTTAGGCAGTAGTTCCAGTCCTCTAATGCCTGTACCCACACAGTACCCCAAACAAATTGTTCCAAACAAAGCATTACTCACCCAGCCAACCTCTGCCTCTCTCAGAGAACATATCTGCCGCTGGGGAGAGGCCTGGACTGGCCCTTCTCCCTGGAGTCCTTTCTGCCGCTGGAGAGAAGACAGGGTGTCTGGGCTCACTCCGTCATGCTGTTGGGGATCTGGGCCGACTGCCCAGCATCCCTGGGGTATACAGGTGGAGACTGAAGTCCCATCCACCTTCACAGGACATCCATGCTCTGTTAGTTGAGGGCAAAGTCCAGCAGTACTCGGCCCTGTTGCCAGCCCTTCTGCTGGAAACCCCACACCATCTGCTCCGGCTAACTGTTGGGGAGGGATGACGAACACCTCCTCTCCCTTCTCCCCCTGTATCCTGATCTGCTGCTGGGACATGACCACCTCCTTCTCACCGTGAGCCTCCGGAACCGCCGCAGGTGTAGGGCAGAGATCTTGGACCCTCTGTCCGGTTGCCAGCGCTTCAGCTGGGGAAGTTCCTTGTGACTTCACAGATACTTCTGTTGGTGCTGGGCAGAGCATAGTGAAGTTTGGCCCTAATAACAGCTCTTCTTCTGCTGGAGGCTCACCAGGTTGTTCTTCCTCAGCAGAAAAGTCTATCAAATCCCCTGTCTCTGCAACTGGTGTCTGGGGATAAAGGTTCACCATCTCCTCTCCGTGGAACCCAGAAGATGCTATCAGTGCTGGGCAGAGGTTAGCAGAGCTCTGCCCTGTTGTCAGCACTTCAGGTTTAGGGACGGCAATCTTCAGATTTTCCACTGCCGATTCTCTGGCATTCTGCTGGACAGGCACATTCCTCCATCCAAGATCATCCAATGCAGAAACAGGTTCATCAAGGTCAGTCAGCACTTGCTGCATCCGCCATAAGACCTCCGCTTCCATAGCTGCGGGTGCAGGTTGGCAAAGCACACCGTTACTCTGCCACATTGTCAACTCTTCAGCCAGGATTTCAGAGTTGTCAACTGGTATTTCCTGATAGTCCCAGGCAAAGGGAGCACCACCCTGCTGCTGAGCAGAGTCTAACAGCTGTTTGTAGGCGATCTCCAACTCCCATTCCTGAACGGCCAGAAACTCCAAATCTTCCAGTGCCCAGTGCACTTCTGAGCTATTCAGTCTCCGCTCTCTGTGCTCCATTATTTCCTCCAAACGCCCCTCCCGATCACTTCCAAAGTCAGGGTCCCTGGACAGCCTCCAGTATAACAATCCCAGGCCATCGTAGTCAAAGCCTTCTGTGGGGCTGTCATCCGCCATCCATGGGCACACTTGGGCTACATACCACTGGAGGGCTCTGTAGCTCTCGTCCAACCGCATTTCTGCCC
Organism: Aquarana catesbeiana; assembly: GCF_042186555.1. NCBI lineage: Eukaryota > Metazoa > Chordata > Amphibia > Anura > Ranidae > Aquarana > Aquarana catesbeiana. The sequence goes on along the minus strand of NC_133334.1, from coordinate 170,354,545 downwards.
GGATCAGCCTGCTTAACTCGGCTGTCCACTCCTGGTTCGGCTGTTCCCCCAAAAACAGCATTTGCACTTCATACTGCGACCAGTACCTCACATGGACGGAGGGGAGAACTTTTCCCTGGTGTCGCTGCTCACGGGCTAGCGCTTCCTTCCAGAGCTCACAGCGGACAGAATCAAACCATCCTAGCAGGACCTGCTCTGATACTGGTCCTCTGTGCTGTATCTCCTCTCGCAACCTCCTTCTGAATTCCTCATCCATGGTGGCTGGTATTTCTGCTATCTTGCTACCTTGGATCCAGGTGATGGTTTGGATGTGTTCACGGCAAGGAAGCACGATCCCACCATTCCCTCCACGGCTCTCAAGTAAGTCTTTCAGCGTGGCTCTCCTGCAGGCTGGTTTGGAGTGTCCCAGTAACTGGAGAGCAAATCCCACTGCTGCCAACCAATGTAACGAGCCCCTTGCTCGCTCGGTTCCACTCTCCCGACACTCCTCTGCAGCTATAGAATCAGATTGCAACATCTGATGGTTCGGTCATCCAATGCTCCGGGATTAGAACTTCAGCTATGTGCCGTTCTAACCCAGTTGTGATAGCTCAGAACAAACACCAGGCAGGCTGTATGTAAGTTCAAACAGGAATCTATCTTTATTGACAAAATACAGGCTTTTATACACTCAAAGTGGAGGTGCAGACCTCCTGCTCATATTACTCTAACAATACAGCTGTAACCTAATTAACCTAATTAACATGAGCTAATTAAACCCTTTAGACAGCCTAGATGACTCAGACATGACCGTTAGGCCAGACTGGCCGTCTGGTAGTTCAGAAAATCCAATCAACATTATCACAATCAACATAGACTCTTCTTCACACAATAGCAGAGTTAATTAACACAAATAACAATGGGGATCTAATGACTCTTAGATCCCATAGTAGACTTATTTACAATACACATTTTAGCAGACAATAGGACATGCTGATGTAAATTCTAACAGTATCTGTCCCAGCATTATGAATCAGCCACTATTCCAATATGGCAAATCCAGGGTCCCCAGACATACAGCTCACAAAGAGCACCGTTCCCCCAAATGCAAGGGCCCCCGATCGATCGGCAAGAGGCTAGCATACAGTCCCCTCCAAAAGTCTCTCTCCCGGCTAGGTCTGTCACATATACATCCCCATCTAGAAGCAGTGATACCAGGATCATAGCTGCAACCGTAATCCTGGTATAATTTTTTTAGAGCTGGCGATGGACTTTCCTGATCCAAGCAGCTCTACAGTTGCCTGATCAGTTCTACAGGACATGGAAGGCACTACACTAATAGACCCCAGATCTCTCAGTTTAAAGCATCTGTCACTGCCCATGCTGTCACAAGAGATGTTATTCATCGCTTGTGATAGCAATAAAGTTGATCCAAAAACATTTTTAGAGAGACAATAATAATTTTAAAAAGTTAGAGTGCCCCGATGCTCACACGCAAATGTAATTGGTGATCACATCACACGTGAGGTATCGCCGTGAATGTCAGAGTAAGAGCAATAATTCCTGTGTAACTCTAAACTGCTAGCTTGTAAAGGCTTTTAAAGCATCGCCTATGGGTAATTTATTGTACCATAGTTTGTTGTCATTCCACAGCTGTGATGATGTGTATGATGTGATTAGGATAACGCAGCCTGCGTACGCCCCGGGGGGGGGGGTTGGGGCACAGTGTGGCGATCGGAGGTGCTGTGTGTCAGTCTGACACACTGCAACTCCGATCGTGGTATGAAGCCTCTGGCAGAGGCTTCTTATCACATGATCAGCTGTGACCAATCACAGCTGATCATCGCGTGAACCAGGAAGTGCCGTTAAACGGCTTTCCCTGGTTCACGCTGACAGGGAGAGCCGATCGGCGGCTCTACCTGTCAGTGGGGGAGTCTGTGCTGATAATCAGCACGTGGATTATCAGCACAGCCCCATCAAAAGGTGCCCAACACCTGCTAGCCTGTCCCCATAATTAACTCCAATCAGTGCCCCATCAGTAATGCCTGTCAGTGCCCCATCAAAGTACCAATCAGCTCCTCATCAGTGCTGCCTATCCAGTGCCGCCCATCAGTGCCCATCAGTTTTTTTTTTTTTAATTGTCGGTCTTTTTTTGTTTATAGTGCAAAAATTTAAAACCGCAAAGGGGATCAAATACCACCAAAAAGAAACCTCTATTTGTGGGAAGAAAATGATAAAAATGTAGTTTGGGTACAATGTTGCATGACCGCGCAATTGTCATTGAAAGTGCAACAGCGCTAAAAGCTGAAAATTGGTATGGAAGTGGTTAAAATGTATTTTTTCCTAAAAATTTGTGTTTGACGAAGCCCTGCGCAAATATTGTGTGACATAAAAAAATGCAACAACCATTTTTCTATTCTCCAGTGCCTTTGCTTTCAGAAAATATATAATGTTTGGGGGTATGAAGCAACTTTATAACTAAAAAAAAATGGTGATTTTTATATGTATGTGAGAAATGTCAGAATTGGCCAGGGTTCGAAAATTGTTAAAGTGGTTGTAAAGGCTGAAGGTCTTTACCTTTATGCATTCCATGCATAAAGGTAAAAACCTTCTGTGTGCAGCTAAGGTGGCCATAGAAGTATCGGCATTTGGCCGGTTCAGCAGGAAACCAGAAAAATTTAGATCCGTGTGTGGCCATTGGTGCTCCATCAGAACTCTATCAGTGGAGTCCACCCGCTGTAAGAACACAATAGCACAGCAGGGAGGATTCCATCATTCACCTTGATTATATGGATGTGGGAATCTGTTCAGTTTTTTGTCATTCAACCCACTGGCTAAACAAAAATAACTGAGCCATGTATAGCCAGCTTTAGGTGAATGGCTGGGGCAGTGAAACCACCAAACCTTTTATCAATATACCCACATGAACGAGGTCTTATTTTTGCCTTGTCACAATGCAAGCCAATGCTTACACTGGGGCATGTATACCTCCATCTGCTCCATGTTTTTACAGTTGTGAGTGGTGTTGATAGTTGATCCAATTGCCTATTTTCCCCAGTCGTCTTCCAAGACAGACCTTGAGAGATGGAGCTCCTCCCATCGCCACAGTAAACACATTGCCAGTTTAAAAGGCGGTCCCTCAGGCCCATGGTTAGTCATTTGTGTTTCCTCCGTCGGAGGAACATGTTAATGAGGGACCAGATAGGGAGGACTACATCTCTCAGGGGCTGCCTGAAGGGAGAGGAGACCAGACAGGGGGACTGGGTCTTATCTGGCTAAGCGGTACTACAGTAGTCCTTACCATGACCCGGGTACCGTCCGGCATACGGGAGCAGACCCGTCGCCCACCTCCTTTCAGTACCTGGTGCGGGTCAGAGGTAGGTTGGCGCACGTTCCCCCAGTGTGCATGGGGTCGGTCGAGGGAGATGTCGGCGCTGCGGAGACCTGTCATGCTGGCATGGCTTCTTTTCCTGGCTGTCTTCCATGTGCAGCTGGGTCGGAGACGCCATTCGTGTAATTTCCGGCAGAATTAGCATCATCACTGCACACCAAGACTTCGGTTCCAGGGCGCAAGGAGGAAGGGGAGGGCCAAGCTGGGCCTATAAGCTCCCGACCAGCGTCCAGCAACACTGGACTAGTGGCGGGAACCGGAGCAGAGGGGGGACCAAAGAAGCGAATCCCCAGGACACTCCGGGCGAGGCAGGCACCAGCCAGGCACAGTAGGCTGCTGGGCAGGCCCCAGTCTGTGCTTTTTTACCATGTAATGGTGGTGGTTGTAGGGTGGACTAGGGAGCCCTGTGGTGGTGGACCCCTCACTGTCCCAGAGAGGTTGCGGTTGGGTTAAGAGCTTGGTTGCTAATACCCCTACCCATTTCTGTGTTGCAGGCAAAGGAGGCATCCAGGGAGGACAAGTCTGGCCACAAGAAATGTCCTAATTGTGGGAACAAGCTTTCTTCAGGCTCTAATAGAGCTTTGTGCAGGCCGTGCATTGCTAACCTGCTTAATTCAGAAGCTGACTCCCCACTGGCTAAATTCCTCGGCTCCTTTAAGGATGAGGTAGCCTCAACCTTTAAATCCCTCAGAGAGCTAATTTCAGATATGAATACTTCAGCCTCAACCAGTAGTGCTGCTGCAATTCCCTCTTTTCCAGGCTCTACAACTTCTAGCTCCGGGGGGGGCCCCAAAGAGTCAGGGAGCAGAGCCCCGCTTTAGTTAGGCCTGTACCTTCTGACTCAGATTCAGAGCAGGATGAAGATCAGGCCGTAGCTAACAAAGCTGCAAAATACAAACTGTCCCTTGAAGAGGTGGACAATTTGTTAGGCGCAGTGTATGATACTCTGGAAATTAATGAGGAAGAGGTTCAATTATCCAGACATGACAAAATGTATGAAGGCTTGGGGAAAAAAAGCGAACGTTTTTTCCAGTGCATAACATGCGCTCTGATCTCATTTGAAAAGAATGGGAGGAGACAGATAAAAAAGCTTTTTTCTCTAATTCTCTAAAAAGAATGTTGCCTTTTGACAACAGCCCAGAAGCTGTATGGAACAAAAATCCCAAACTAGATGTACCACTTTCTAAGGTCTTAAAATAATCTGATTTAGCTTTTGAGAACATGGGGCACTTAAAGGACCTAATGGACAGGAGAACAGACATAGTCTTAAAGCGGAGTTCCACCCAAAATTGAAACTTCCGCTTTAAGTACTCCTTGCCCCCTGACATGCCACATTTGGAATGTCTTTTTTTTTTTTTTTTTTTTTTTTTTTTTTTTTGGAGGGGGGGGGGGGGGGCGGGTGGAGTGTGTACCTTATTTTTTTTGTGGGACTTCCTGCCCCACTTCCTCCTTCCTCTTTTTGGTCGCCTACGTGGCCCCTTCCTGCCAGTGATCTTCAGCAGAGCGCAGTGCGACTCACGCATGCGCAGTGCGTGCCCAGCCGTGAAGCCGTAAGCTGTTACAGCCGGGTGCCCACAGTTACTATGACAGCGCAGAGGAGAGGTGCTGGACCGTGGGGCAGGAAAGTGTCAGTTTATTAAAAGTCAGCAGCTATGCTTTTTGTAGCTGCTGACTTTTAATAATCTAAACAAACAGGTGGAACTCCGCTTTAAAGAGGGCCTGGGATGCGGCAATGGCCAATCTAAAGCCAGCATTAGCCACAACGTGTGGCTAGAAAACTGGTGTGCTGCCTGACACAAGTGCAAGAACATTTGGTGGCAGGTACCCCAAAAGGAGAGCTTCTAAAGTCTTTTCTGATGTTGTTCAAAGAGACGGAATTTATATCTAATGCCTCGATGAAATCCGTCAAGTTCGCAGCTAAGACCGAGACACTGTCAGTAGCAGCCAGAAGGTCAGTCTGGATGAAGACTTTGGGGGGGAGACACGGCTTCCAAGATGCGCCTGTGCAGTGTCCCTGTTACCGGAGACTTAGTTTTCGGACAGAGTTGGATACCGCCCTGGAAAGGACAGCAGATAAAAAGAAGACCTTTCCAGCGGAAAAACTTTTTCTCAAAAGAAGTTTTTTCGGTTCCCAAAAGGAACCCCCAAAAACAGATAAGGAATTCAGACCAAAGAAGCATTGGACGGGACAGAAAGGGAAAGGAGGTATTCTCTTTAACCACCCCAGTCAAAACCCGAAATCACAGTGATGTCAGGCTTCCGGTGGGAGGAAGGCTCAAAAAGTTTCTCCCACAATGGAAAAGGATAACATCAAAGAAATTCATGTTAAACATCATAAGGAGAGGTTATGCTCAAAAACTTCAGAGATCCACCCTCCAAATTTCTTGTGACAAAGCTACCAAGAGACAAAGAGACCCTTATTGATCGGGGAAATGGTGGATCAAGAAGTATTGGTGCCAGTCTCAATCCAGGAACAGGGGGAAGGTTTTTATTTGCACGTGTTTGTGATAAAAAAAAAAGCCATCCGGCAAATTCAGACTAATTATGAATCTCCGACCCCCTGAACTTATCCATCCGATAAAAAAAGTTTTGCATGGAGTCCATTTATTCGATAAAAAATCTTCTGCAGAAAGAAGTCTTCATGGCAACTTTGGATCTAAAAGATGCCTACTTACATATTCCAATAAGGGAGGAATGTCAAAAATTCCTGCGTCTAGCAATTTAGATAAAAGACATGATTTATTATTTCCAGTGCAAAGCACTTCCCTTCGCCGAGAATTTACACAGTTTTGGCCGAAGCACTAGTCCCTTAAGACTCCAGTCCATTTCGATCATTCCAAACCTGGACAATCTACTCTTTATGGCTCGCTCAGAGGAGGAGCTTCGTCGGGATTTGGCTGTAACTCAGTAGAGCTTACAATGCCTGGGATGGATTATAAATCAAGAAAAATCCAAACCAAACCCAGCACAAACAATTCTCTTCTTGTGTTACTACCATCAATCCAAAGAGCAGAAGATAGTACTTCCGGAAGAAAAAATGTCCAGGCTGAAACAGATGTCTTACCTTCAGTCCAGTTGCAGTTGCACAGTAAGGGAAGTGATGTCAGGATTGGGCCTTATGACAGCATCAATATTGGCCGTACAATGAGCCCACTTCCACCAAAGAAGCCTACAAAGGTTCCTATTGGAAGAATTGAAAGGCAAGGACCTAGAAGAAAGAATAACGATTCCCACCAAAATAAAGAGATCTCTATGGTGGTGGAAAAACAGGGAGAACCTCCAAAAGGGGTGCTCTGGATACCACCCATCACATCCATGCTGATCATGGATGGCAGCAGTTGGGGTTGGGGAGCCCATCTCAACAGCTACTGGGCCTGGGGCAAGTGGACCCCTGAAGAAAAAGGGTTTTCTTCCAACTGAAAAGAACTGACAGCTATCTTCAGAGTTTTACTAGCCTTTCAGGAACGGGTCCAGGGTCATCACCTCTAGGTCCATTCCAACAATACGACAGCAGTGGCATATATCAAAAACAAGGGGGTACCAGAAGCCCCCGGTTGATATTAGCAGCCCAAGCCATCTTTCAGTTGGCAGAAAACAATCTCATATCCAACTCTTCAATACATCTGAAGGGGGAGCGGAACAATACTGCCTATTTCTTGAGTCGACAACGAGTTTCGAATCAAGAGTGGTCTCTACCCCCAGAGGCGTTTGACAACATAGTGGCTTACTGGGGGAAATCAGAAGTGGACCTGTTCACGACCAGGAAAAATGCAAAATGTACAATTTTTCTTTTTGCTATGTCCAGATCATCAGCCCCTGGTGGTGGACGCTCTGCAGAGCCCCTGGTGCTTCAACCTTGCTTATGCATTTCCATCCCTCAACCTCATTCCGAGGGTTTTAGCCAAATTTCTAGTAGAAGAGACCCAATTGATCTTGGTAGCACCGTTTTTGGCCCAAGAGACCATGGTTTACAACGCTTCTAAGGTTAGCAGACCAGCCCCCTCTGAGGCTACCATTCAGACAGGATCTTCTTTTGCAGGGACCTCTACTGCATCCACAAACTGCCTTGTTAAAGCTGTCAGTGTGGCTACTGAAGAAGAGGTCCTAAGGAGTAAGGCACTGTCCGAGAGGGTTAAAAGAACCTTACTTCAGAGTTGAAAACCGGTTACCAGAGCTATCTATGACAAGATCTGAAAAAAGTTTAATGCCTGGTTAGATAGTAGAAGGGAGGAAAGCAAGAATACAATTATCCTAGAGTTTCTTTAACAAGGGATAGATCCAGGCTTGTCACTAAATACAATTAAAGTACAGGTCGCTGCCTTAAGTGTATATCTAGAAAAACACTTACAGGAAGATCCCCTTATCTCAAGGTTCTGCAAGGCAATCACAAGACACAGACCAGCCCAGGCTCACAGGACCCCAACCTGGGATCTATTGGTAGTCCTCAGGGCCTTTTTGGGGGCGCCCTATAAACCAATCTCTGAGGCCTCTTTGAGACTGCTCACGCTTAAGACGGTGCTCCTAGTTGCAATCACTTTAGCCCGTAGGGTGAGTGAGATACAAGCTCTTTCCATCAGAGAGCCCTTCCTCCAGATCCTGAACGACAGAGTCATCCTAAGGTCAGACCCTGGGTTCCTGCCAAAAGTGGCGTCCAAGTTTCAAAAATCCCAGGACATCCTTCCTATGTTCTGTGAAAATGCCTCTAATGACAAGGAAAGGCACTTCCATTTGCTGGACGTTAGAAGGTGCATTCTAAGTTATCTAGAAGCAACCAAAGCGTTTAGGTTAGCAGACTCACTTTTTGTTTTATTCTCTGGCAACCGTAAGGGTCGGATGGCCTCAAAAGTTACTTTAGCTAGAAGGTTCGAGTTAGCTATCACAGAGAGGGGGGGGGGTATAGGGTTCTAGATAAGGGACTCCATAAGAAGAATAATGAGCGCTTTCAGCTTCCTGGGGGGGAAAAGGCGGGTGCCACCCTGGAACAAATCTGCAAGGCAGCTATATGATCAAGCTTTACCAAGCACTGCCAACTAGACCTGCTGTCTAGTCAGGACCAGACTTTTGGGAGGAAAGTCCTCCAAGCTGTTTTCTACCCCCTACCCCCCCATCCCAATCTGGTGAGTACTTGGGGAACCTCGCAAGGGCTGTCCTGGAAGACTGGGGAAAACCAGAGTTAGACCTACCGGTAACTCCATTTCCAGTAGTCTTCCAGGACAGCACGATCCCACCCTTGAATTAAATTGGAGAATTGATGATATTACCTGTTCTGATTTATATTTTTCAGTTCCATCCTTTGGTTCTTGGTGATGACTGACCATGGGCCTGAGGGGCTGCCTTTTGAACTGAATGACAATGTGTTTCCTGTGGCAATGGGAGGAGCTCCATCTCTCAAGGGATGTCCTGGAAGCATACTGGAAATGGAGTTACCAGTATTTCTAACTCAGGTTTTCAATGCCTGTGAGCGAGGGCTTGTTTAAAGTATCAGGATTTCAGCTGCTTTTATGACCACTCTGGAGGCCTAATGTACACTTTACTCAAAATGCAATTAATAAAATTTTGGAATAGGCATTCAAATTGTGAAAGTGATAAATACTATCAAGCAAAAACTGCAGTAATACCTGAGAAAAGTGTATACATTCTGACAGTGCAGTGTAATTTTTCTGAAAGCAGAGAACCTATAGAATAGGATTTTGTATGTCCAGCAATATTTGTGCAAACGTTTGATCAAACCTATAGACCCCTATAAAAAATGTATATAGGGCAAAGATAGCTTTTATAGTAACAATCACCCTAGACATTTTGCAAAAGCTTATACACAAAAAATAGTGATCATCCTAAAACTATATAGAATATGTCCACATATTCTCTTTGTGTGCTGTTGTGCACTTATTCCTAGCCACACGTGCTCTAACCGCGTGTGAACCACTCCAGCACACACCGCACTCACCAGATTATATTGACCCTTGTGTACGACAAGAAAGTTAAAATGCTTCTCTTTAAGCCAGATGTTTTACAAGCTGGATCACGCTGTACAGTATTTTCTGTAAGCACCTTAAACAGGATCCTCCATCACATCAGGAAATATTCCACAGTTTCTTTAAATCCTCCTGGACCACCATACAATATCCAGCATACCAATCAAAGAGAGAAGAAAGGGAGGCCTCTCATAGTGTAATCAGTTTATTTTAACCCCATGTGATAAAAATAGATATGCACTTACAACACGAATGTGGATAGACAGCGTTTTGAAAATGAAAAGAGGAACACTGCTGTGCCCTCCAGCATGTTCCAGTAAAGTGGAAGTGACATAACCAGAAGTCCAAACCTACGCGTTTCGTTACAGATGTGCAACGTCCTCAGGAGCAGGAACCACCAGCTTCACCTCCACCATATATACAAATTTATATACCATATTAAGTGGCAGGAGAAGAAAGGGGGAGAAGCCATTGATTCTAAGGCCTTCTCCATGGAGAGGGAGGAGGCAAGTATGGCACAAGGAATGATAAAGACCCGTGTAAACAATAAAAGAAAGGAGATCAGAAGAAGCCCTCCCAAAATATGAGAAAAAATAATGAATATGCCCAATAATTTCTCAAGAGATAACTCTAGAGGATATGGGGACGTTCCACCTACCTATCAAAGGGAGTTTAAGCACACACTGCCGTACAACGTACCCACATATAATAGGTTCCAACCGCTCATGAATGGTCATGGTTATAGGGTCACACCCACAAGGGATAATTACCCTCTGAGGATGGACTTTTACAGGAGAGATTATGGGGACCCTCCAGGGGGCACCGTTTTTTTAGAAGGCCCAAAATTTTCCCATTGCTCATCCAGAAAAGACAGAGGATGTAGGGGTGGTCAGAGCAAAAAGGAAAAGAGAACATTAGGACAGGGCATATTTAACCTCAGTAATGCAATCTTTACGGGAAATGAATTCAAGGTCTTGGATCTAGGGTTGAAATTTGCTCCTGACAGAAATGTTAAGAATTTTAATACATATATTGATACTCAAATATTTGTGCGGAAACTGAACAAAAATTTTTTTTCTGAAGAAACAGGTACTATGGAACCTGAGAGACCTATTTCTATGCATAGGTGACTTGGGAATCAGTCCACTTTTAATACGAAGGGAACATCTAAGTAATTTGTAGAGATTTTTAAGTCTTTGGTGGAACAAGATATAAAAAGTATAAGAGTCAACCCTAAAAGGAATAATAGAAATGCCACTGACGACGTCCTGTGTGTGACAAAAGGCATAGGGTGAAGCCTGACGTCTGACATCATTGCGGTACCAGGAAACTGAGCGAAGCTCCACCATTTTTCGGGTTGGAAACTGATTATACCCAGTTGCAATGTTTGTTTGAATCATCTACCATGTGAGTGGCTTTTTAAACTTCTAATAAATGCTATTTTGACATATTACGCTATGAGAAGCATTTATCTGCTTTATTGTGAGAATCTAATTGCGGATCCAAGTTGCTCACAGGAGATCTTTTAACGTGGGGCTAGGAATTGAATCCTTACTGAGGGGACATCAGATGAGAACAGCCATGTTTGGAGCTTGCTTGAGGATATCTTTTAAGCATGTTTGACCCTCCATAATAGGGGTTCAACATTATCTGGTAGGAGGCTGTGAGTGGTGGTGTTCAACGTGGTGGTCTCTAGCTTTGATTTGTGCTTTCTAGCCAAGCTACCAGTGTGTTTTCTATGGGAAAGACTGTTCTATATGTGTGTATTCATTACACCACAATCTGTTAAAGTCAGCAATTTCACCCACAGTTGAAGGACTTTTTCATAGTAATACTATAGTGATAGGGGTATACTATAGGGGTATAGTGATTTTATATAAAGAGGATTGTAATAGGTAATTAATTGGTGGGGCGGAGGCGCATGCGCGGAGCCCAGCGAGATGGCCGCTTAATCTTGGAGCTCCATCCCGCTCCGTTCGTCTGCCGCTCCCTGCACTGAGCGGCATCACCCGGAGACACCACAGTGCTGCCAGCACACAGGGATAACAAGTGGACAGACCCCTATGCCGGTGGGAACATCTAGAAAGGGTTTAAAGGCACAATCTGAAGCCCCCTCAGAGGCGCCTGCAATATCTAAGATGGCAGCCGAACGGCCGCCTCATGAGGCAGCTGACATAGAGGCTGGGACATCTCTCTCCTCTCCATGGCGGGACGCTCTGCAGGAAGAGGTATGTGGCAGAGCCTCTATGCTCACATCAACGGGGATCCCATCATCACCAGCGACTACAGTGTCTCCTATAAATCAGACACTTTATGAGATGCTGCTGTCCCCCTCTGCTCCAGCCTTCCCCGGGCACAATATGGCTTACCAGGACAGGGAACCTCACATCCCCCAGCACCATGACATTTCCCTCATGTTTAACAGATTTTCAGAACTGCTGGACAGGGGATTAGCACAGACTGCAACCAGGATTACTAATGATATTAAAACAGATCTTCAGCTACTAGGATCACGAATTGAAACCATTGAAAACAGAGTGGATTCCACGATAGACAGGGTTAACCAGAATACTGATCGTATCCAAGATTTACATGACCAACTAGAAAACGCTATGGCCAAAATTGATGACCTTGAAAATAGGTCCAAAAGGCTCAATTTCAGAATCAGAGGACTGCCTGAGACTGTTACGGATATTCCGGAAGCAGTGCACTCCCTCATTAAGAGTCTCATTCCTGATGTCAGAGCCCATAAAATGGAACTTGATCGGGCTCACAGAGCGCTAGGACCTCCCCGATCAGATGGTCTGCCCTGAGACGTTGTGGTCAAACCACATTATTATAACATTAAAGAAGAAATAATGCGGAAAGCTCGCTCTGCCCCGCAAATCCAAATAATGGCCCATCCGGTCCAAATCTATGTGGATATTTCGCCATACACAATCCAGAAACGGCGAGCACTCAAACCCCTCCTAGCAGTACTGACGCAGAAAAACATCAAGTACTGGTGGCTGTTTCCCTTTAGTCTGAAATTTGAGTTCAAAAGCAAACCCTTCAGATTTTCCTCGTTCCAGGAAGGAGAACATCTATTGCAAAAATTGGGCCTCATATCCACCAATCCGCCCTTGCCAATGCAGACTTCATCCATGAATCTGTCTAAGCGACCACCACCGTCCAGCCCACTCACATCTGTTTGGCAGAAGCCTAAAACCAAAAAGGCCAAAGAAGGCTTACCCCCCTGATATGATGAGCAGCCACACCTCTGTTTAAAATTACCCGTCCCTGGGCCTAGGTCCACCTGGCCCTTTGGGCATTACTGCCCACCTGGACTCACAAGTCAATTGATCCCCTGAAGCATCTATCCCTACCTCACCATTGGACCCTGTTGGTCCCCCGCATTCCTCCACTCTGCATACAAAATGTTGGACTGTATCCTGGCCCTTTCTGGGTTTCCCTCTACCTCAACATCTGACACTATCAAGGTTCCTCTGTGCTTCCTGGACTTATTCCTTGGACCACTCACCGGGGATCTATTTTCACCCTTCTATCCTCTCTAACACCAGATGGCCCCTATTACTCCCTTTACTACAGCCTCAGACACTATCAAGGCTCTTCTGGACTTCCTGAACCTATTCCCTGGGCCACCCTCTGGAAATCTACTTTCACCCTTCTCTCCTTTCTACCTCCAGATGGCCCTTAATATTCTTTGTGGCATGTGATGTTATACAGCAGACTTTTGTGGCCCCTTTACTCTCAGGACGAGAACTGACTTTCTTCTGGCCCATGGACTGCCTCCTTCCTCACTTTTGGGAAGCTCCCCCATCACCTTTTACCACCTCTACCTGGGAACATGGAGTTCCTTTCCCTATCCGGCATATTCCTTCCCTCCCCATCATCCTCTTGCTCCACTTCTCCTGAACCCCCAGCTGTGGTTTAGCCCACATTAGCTAGATCTTAATTGATGGTTTATATGTAATAGTTTTTTTGGGTGATGCACTCTGTTTAAAATTAGTTCATTGTTATGTATTTGGGAGTACCGCGAACGGAGCGGTACCGCTGCACCTCCTCCTGTACTCGGAGCTGCAGATTTTTTGCCCTCCTGGTCAGGACTTCCCCCACTGGATGGGGCATACTGCTTTTTTTCCCCCAGGGATGGGTGGTATTTTTCCACACCCACTCTGGGGGCCTATTTTTTATACTTCTCTTACCTCTTTCTTTTCTGTCTCTCTTTGCTGGTACTAATCGTCATATCCTTCTTCTAGTGACGTGTGTGAACTCGAGCCTGCACAGGATCCTGGAGTCTGCTCCCCTTGCCGACGCCATCCCTCCAGACTCTGGTCATCTCACCGGGCGAAAGGTAAGTGATTGGAGATCATTGGCAATGGCCTCTACGCTGCTCTATGGCTGACCACATCACACCCCGACCCTCCCTGCGCATAGCGCCTCATAATGTTCAGGGGATTAAATCACCCATTAAACGTCGGAAAATATTCCAGTCCTATCATGACCATAAAATAGACATACTGTTTCTTCAGGAAACACACTTCCCCAAGACATATTCTCCCTCCTTTATACACTCTAAATTCCCCAGGTTTTATCTAGCAAATTCTGACAACAAAACCAAAGGAGTGGACATATTTTTCTCTCGCAATATCCAGTTCTCTTTTCTTTCTGAGTTTAAAGACCCAGAGGGTCGGTTCTTACTTGCGAAAGGTCTCATAGATGAACAGCTCTACTCATTTATCTCATATTATGCTCCAAATAGGGGGCAATCAACATTTTTCAAGACCCTCTTTCACACCCTGAACCCACTTACTGAGGGCCTGGTCATGTACGGAGGAGACTCTAACATTGCTTTTGATACAGGACTAGATAAGTCCCGCCCCCCAGGCAGAGGCTCAATGTAGCCAGACAAATTTTTCACCAGGGGATGGTTGATGTGTGGAGAGAGATGAATCCATATGCACTGGACTATACACACTTCTCTAGCCCTCAAAATACCTATGCTAGAATAGGCCACTTCTTTCTACTATCGACCCTTATCCCACTGGTGACCAAGTCTGTTATAAAAGACTCTGCCTGTTCGGACCACTCCTTGCTCCTCCTTACAGACCATCGGGACACCGAAAGGGGTTTTGCTGGAGACTTAATGCCTCGATTCTTAGCAATCCCACACATGTACTTGAAATTGACAAAGGCCTACAGGAATACTTTTTGCTTAACGATATCCAAAACGTTTCCCCTACTGTGGGCAGCTCATAAGGCCTTTATTCGGGGTAAGATTATCCAAATAGCCTCTAGGCTCCGTAAAGCTTGCAAGGCTGATATTGAAAGGCTGGAGAAGGAGTTTTCGCTATTAAGTAAAGTGCACAAACGTTACCCATCCCCAGGTTCCGCTGGAAAACTTGATACAGCATGTACAGCCCTGAACCTTGCCCTCGCTGCCCTAGCTGAAAAAAGTCTGCGCTGGCAAGGAGGCCGGTTTTATCACCAGAAAGACAAAACAGGCACTCTACTGGCAAAGAGGCTGACCCCTAAAATTCAACACCATACCTTACCCAAAATTAAGCTTTGCGATGGTACCCTTTCGCAAAACCCTCAAAAAATCTTGGAAGTTTTTCAGAACTTTTATAGCTCCTTGTATAATAGTGAAGGGTTGGTTTCCTCCCCTAACTTACGGAACACATTTCTTACTTCACTAAATATCCCCAAACTCACAGACCAACATAGGGACGATTTTAGATTCACCAATATCAGCTGAGAAGGTGTACCAAGTAATTAAAAACCTTCAGAATGACTCAGCCCCCGGCCCAGATGTCTTCTCAATTCCATACTACAAACATTTTTCCGCCACCTTAACCCCCTATCAGACACGCTTCTACAACCAGGTACGAGCGGGATTTCAGCTTGACAAGGACTTGAATTCCGCTTTCATTACAGTCATCCCTAAACCTGGCAAGAACCCTAGTTGCCCCTCTAACTACCGCCCCATTTCATTAATTAATAATGACCTTAAAATCTTGACGAAAATTTTAGCGGATAAAATCTCCAACTCTATCAGCCTTTATATACAGTACATAAGGACCAGGTAGACTTCATGCCTGGGAGACAGGGCCCAGATCAGATCAGGAGGGCAATCGATGTGATCTATCTTCTGAGGTCAGGATGGGATGGGATGGGGGCGCCCCACAAACAGGGTTCCTGTTATCCTTAGATCTTATGAAAGCTTTCGACTCCGTATCCTGGTCTTATCTGGTTCCAATCCTGCAAAGATGGGGCTTTGGATATTCCTTTTTGAACATAATAGGAGCCCTCTACTCCAACCCGGAGGCAAAAATTAAATTACAGGGATATTACTCGGAACCCTTCTCAATCCAAAAAGGTACAACAATCTTGTTTGGTACCATCAAGCTGCTCAATTATCTCAAATCTCCGTCATCTACTCTAAAATAGCACACCCAGACTGGGTACATATGGAGCGTCAGGCAATTCCCCAATACACCCTTGATTTTCTCCTCTGGTGCCCTGCCAAAGCCAGACCTGCCATCATGGCTCCTACACTGTCCCACTCATTGGCCCTATGGGATTCCCTCAAAAAGAACCCGCTTCTAATTTCTCATTGGCACCCACTCTCACACATTTTTCAAAACCCCCTTTTTCCCCTGGGTATGGACATCAGGGCATTTCAATGGTGGCTGGACAAGGGGCTCTATAGGATAGGACACTTTGTCAGTACTGTTGGGCCCTTGACCTATGCCCACTGTTCTAGCAGGCTTGACATGCCCAGGACGGAAAGATTCAGATTCCACCAAATCTCTCACTTTCTCCACTCTCTAGGGTCCTCTACACCCACCCCTCTGACAGTTACAGCATATGAAATGTGGTGTGGTCAGCCAATGGAGCAGCGGGGAGGGATAACAGTGATATACCGATCGCTTGCCACGGCGGAATCTAAGTCTTTCTATATGAGGGAGTGAGAGAAAGACCTGAGACAAAGCTGGAGTCTAGGGGAGTGGCACAAAGCTTCAGCCTCGGTCTCTAAGGGCTTAATGAATACGACACTTATCGAGGCTAACCTAAAAGTCTTGATGCGGTGGTACCTTGTCCCACTAAGAATCGCTAAAATCTATCCGAATGCATCTCCCCTGTGCTTCCGAAATTGTGGTCACATTGGGCCGATGCTACACACCTGGTGGGACTGCCCCAAGATCAGAGGACTCTGGAATTGAGTATTCCATGTCATTAGGAAACTTACAGAGAGACCCATCCCTCAGACTCTTCAATTAGCTCTCCTTAACTTCCCTTGCCCGGGGATACCGAAATTGGCCCAACGCCTCATTATGTTTATCCTTCTTGGAACCAAATTAACGATCGCCCGAGCCTGGAAACGCCCTTCAGTATCTTTCACCTTGGTTAAAAGGAAAATTTCATGGATATTGACTCAGGAAAAGACGACAAGCATCCTTTTGGATACTGTTGCCAAACATGATGCTATCTGGGAGCCTTGGACTAGATTCATATCCTTGCCACCTGCTACCTCTCCTTCTCCTGGATCCGTGTAGGGGAGCGGGCTTCACACCGTCACTGAAGATTATACTATCGCCTCTTTTTGTCATTTCTTTTCATATCTCTTTTTCCTTCTTCTCTTCTCCTCATCTCCTCACCTTCTTAGGTCTTTCTTATGACCTTTGCTTACTGATCAACTGGTTTTTGTTACGTTGCCTTACATGGCCAAAACACAGGATTCCTTTTAAGAACACGACTGTGCCCCCGTCTGTCGTGGGTCAGAGAGGCACCATGACAGGATGTCCTCTGGGACCATGGTTTGATTGGTGCCCTGACTTTAGGATTATCATCTTCTAGCCAATGGGCACCTACTTAAACGACCTCCTCTGGTTCGCGACAGGCAGCGGAGGCGCATTGGCTTTGCCATCACATGGAGTGTACCTGTGTCCTTTTAATATGGACACAGTCTTCATCACACCTGTGGTTTACGTCACAATTAATACAAATTTATTTTCAGCTGGTTAGGTCTCCTGATCTGACTCTAGGAACGACCACCCCACATACACTCTGCAATCAATACTGGTCTATTTTGAAACTATCTCTTATTAGAACCTGTATGGCTCCTATCTCTTAATCTACCATCCTTAGGGGGGGCTGGCCCCCTCTCCCGGCACAGCTAGATCCCTTGAGGGGTGCTGGGAGGGCAGGTTGTCGTCTCCTCCTCCCTTTTTATGAGGTTGAGATAGACACTCTTCCAGGAACATGTGGGATTTTAATATATAGTATTTGGCATCTGTTATTTTTTATTAACATTCTTTTGTCTCCACATGTTTTTCTGTACCTATGTTGAAATGCTGTCTTTGAAACAGTTAATAAAAATCTATTGAAAATAATTGGTGGGCATAGGGCTAATTCTGAATTACTGAACGGTGATCTCAGCAATAGGTACATAGCAAAGCTTAGGAGAATTGTGAAGCCACTATTGATGTGGACTCCCTGTATTCTAATACCAAGCAGTCTGATGCTTTGGAAGCAGTCTAGTAGGCCTTAGATACCAAATCAGGATTAAAACATGATTACATTTATTTTTCAGGCCTTAGAGTTGGCCATGGGAAGCATTTTCTTTTGGCACAACACTTTTTTTTTTTTTTTTTTTGTAGACAACATAAGGACATTTCTACGGGAGCATAGCCAAAGGGAAATTTATGCGCATTAGGAGAAAGTGTGGGGAGCATAGATTTTGATGAACCGGTTTGAGATGTTAATCCAGAGGTTCAAGGACAAAGGGTATGACGGGTACATCTGAGGGGTATTAAACAACAGGTTAAGTCCATGGACAGGAGAGAGCTGCTCAAGGATAAGAATAAAACACGAGATATAATTTCAATTTGACATTTATCATAGACTATAACTGACTGTATAAAAATTTGAGAAAAAGTAATAAGGGAACATTGGCCCTTTGTTCTCAGGGATGGAACTTTGGCTAAAATTCTCCCAAGCAGAACGCAATTTATTTATATGAAGGCTCATAATTTAAGGTAGAAGTTGGTCCCTCAAAAATGCTGGTCACGTTTTTTAATCAAACCTGGATTTTACACGTGTGGTAGGTGTATTCCATGTAAGAGGGTCAGGTTTAGGGTGAGAAAAAGCGATTATTTTAGATCAAATATTTAGGGCTGAAACAACTATTTAACATAATCGATTATGAAAATAGTTGTCAACTATATTCATTATCGATTAGTTGGTCAGCCAATTAGTTAGCCTGAATACAGAATGCATTATTTGTTTACATGTCATAAAATACATTGCAGGACACATACAGCACAGTACACCATTCATACATGTCAGTATACACAGTGCAGCAAACACAGCTAAATACATCATACATACATACATACATACATACATGTCAGTAAGTGCCTGAGAACTTGTGAATGTAAATGCTTGAGGAGCAATGCCTAGTGGGACATGTAGTCCTGGGCAGGAGAAGGAATGGATTTAAATTGATTCTAAAAGCTATTTTTTTTTTTACCTTGCTATAGGGGCACTCTAGATTATACTTTGCGGCTTGCTATAGGAGCACTCTGAAAGCAGGAGCCACCTGATGGACTAGCAGGGAACCCCAGAAGAGGAAAATTGGGGCTGCTCTGTGCAATTTGCATACAGCAGAAATCCAACATTTACAATCACTTTAACCACTTAAGGACTAGCCTCGTTTTGGATTTTAGGTGTTTACATGTTTAAAACAGTTTTTTTTTTTGCTAGAAAATAACTTAGAACCCCCAAACATTATATATTGTTTTTTTTTTCTAACACCCTAGAGAATAAAATGGCGGTCATTGCAATACTTTTTTTCGCACCGTATTTGCGCAGCGGTCTTCTAAGCGCACTTTTTTGGGAAAAAATTATTTTTTGAATAAAGACAACAGTAAAGTTAGCCCAAATTTTTTTTATATTGTGAAATATAATGTTACGCCAAGTAAATTGATACCCAACATGTCACGCTTCAAAATTGCGCCCGCTCATGGAATGGCGTCAAACTTTTACCCTTAAAAATCTCCATAGGCGACATTTAAATGTTTTGCGTTACAGAGGAGGTCTAGGGCTAGAATTATTGCTCTCGCTCTACCGGTCGCGAAGATACCTCACATGTGCTTTAAAAAATGTTTTTTTTTTCTTAAATATGAGACCTGGGGTCAAAAAGTCCTAAGATATTTACACTAAAATGCAAAAAAAAAAAAAAAAAAAAAAGTAGTTTAAAAAAAGACAAAAAAAAAAAAAATGCCTTTAAGACATATGGGCGGAGCTGACGTTATGACGGTGCCATCTTAGCCTCACTCGTCTCCATACCGAGGAACTGACAGGTCCCGATCTCCTCTGCCGCTACCGACGGCTCCAGTAAGCGGCGGAGGGCGCGGGAGAATGGCGGGTGGCACATCTCCCGCTGCCGATAACGGTGATCTCGCGGCGAATCCGCCGCGGAGACCACCATTATCGGAAACGCAACCGGCTCCTGTAAAGATGGATACCTCGGTTGTGGCAGCAGCTGCTGCCGTTACCGAGATATCCCTCTTCAAAGTGCCGACGTATATGTACAGGAGCCGGTCGGTAAGTGGTTAAAGCGGACTTCCGACCAAAAAAAAAAAAAGTCAGCAGTTACAAATACTGCAGCTGCTGACTTTTATTAATTGGACACTTACCTGTCCCAGGGTCCAGCAATGCGGGGGAATGAAGCCCCGCTAGTCTCCCCCTCCTTTCTGCGGCGCCAGCATTGTCACTATGGGAGCCCGTCTGTGGCTTCACAGCCAAGCACGCACTGCGCATGCGCGAGCAGCGATGCGCGCTGTGACTGGCTGGGCAATCATCTGGCACCTGTGACGTGTCCCAGATGATGCCGAGAGGGAGGGGGGAGAGGTGAACTTGCTTCCAGCTTCTAAAAAGAGGGTTTCCGCTCCCCCCCCGCCCCCAAAAAAATGACATGCCAAATGTAGCATGTCAGGGGGTCACCTTCCCTTAAAGCAGAAGTTCAATTTTTGGGTGGAACTCCGCTTTAAGGACTCTTTACAGGGAAGATCAGCATCTCAACCCAGAGAAGCAGGAGGCTGATAGAGTGGGGGTAATATAAGGCATTACAATTAATTATAAAGTAAACGTTTACCAGTATTGTGCATTATATTTAAAATGAGCCTTTAGTACTACTTTGATATAAACCATTTATATTCCCACCTCCACCCTTCATATAGCTTCATGTCTGACTCCCAGTTAAAATACCCTGTATGTACTTCTTGGTATATTTAAATATATAGATCAATTAGATATATATTACAGTATCTCACAAAAGTGAGTACACCCCTCACATTTTTGTAAATGTTTTATTATATCTTTTCACGTGACAACACTGACGAATTTACACTTTGCTACAATGTAAAGTAGTGAGTGTACTGCTTGTATAACAGTGTAAATTTGCTGTACCCTCAAAATAACTCAACACACAGCCATTAATGTCTAAATCGCTGGCAACAAAAGTGAGTATACCCCTAAGTGAAAATGTCCAGATTGGGCCCAAAAAGTCAATATTTTGTGTGGCCACCATTATTTTCCAGCACTGCCCTAACCCTCTTGGGCATTGAGTTCCCCAGAGCTTCAGGTTGCCACTGGAGTCCTCTTCCACCCCTCCATGACGACATCACGGCGCTGGTGGATGTTAGAGACCTTGCGCTCCTCCACCTTCTGTTTGAGGATGCCCCACAGATGCTCAATAGGGTTTAGGTCTGGAGACATGCTTGGCCAGTCCATCGCCTTTACCTTCAGCTTCTTTAGCAAGGCAGTGGTCATCTTGGAGGTGTGTTTGGGGCCATTATGTTGGAATACTTCCCTGCGGCCCATTCTCCAAAGGGAGGGGATCATTCTCTGCTTTAGTATGTCACAGTAAGACCCCCCCGCTAGCGGCCGCATACCAACGGTAAAGCGCCGTTAACAATAGCGGCGCTTTACCGCCGACAACGCCCCCGCCCCAGTGTGAAAGGGCCCTTACTGTTTTTGCATTGGACTTAAACTGACATTTAAAGGGACAATACAGTGGATTTATGTCCTGGGTTAAAGCTGCACAAACCCTGAAAGCTGACACAATGGAGGAGCTATTTAAACAGCTGTCCCTGGCTAATATGCAAGCGCAGACTCGCCATGAGGAAGCTAATCAGCGCTTAGCAACCCAGCTGGAGGTACAACAAATGCACCACAAAGAGGTGCTGGCTCTGCATCAAGAAAATACTCGCCTGTTGGTGGCCCAGTTGGCAGCCCAGCAAGTGACCCAGCAAGGGGTTATGCAGGCTTAGGTGACTGCCTTAAAAGAAGCAGTGCAGCAGCTTTCTCATGGCCCTGAACAAGCGGCTGTTGCCCCTGGCAACCAGGTGACCGTGAGTGCAAGACATTTTCTGCAGAAGTTGTCCCTGAATGATGATGTAGAGGCATTTCTTGCTACATTTGAGTGGACGGCAGAGAGAGAAGGGTGGCCCCAGAACCAGTGGGCTGGCCTAATTGCTCCTTTCCTCACTGGAGATCCTCAAAAACCTACTTCAACCTACCACCGGATGACGCTAAAGATTATCAAAAACTAAAGGCAGAAATACTGGCTCGTTTGGGGGTGACTACGACCGTTCGGGCCCAACGAGTGCACCAATGGAAGTATTGTCCAGATCGGCCACCCCAGTCTCAAATGCATGACCTGGTGCAACTGGTAAAAAAATGGCTGCAGCCCGAAGTGTTGTCTGGCCCCCAAATCGTGGAGTGGGTCGTGCTGGACCAATACCTAAGGTCACTGCCAGACGACCTTCAACGGTGGGTCAGCCATGGAGACCCCAAAACAGTGAACCTACTTGTCAAGATGGTGGAACAATATACATTGTTGGAGGATCTGCTTGGCTCTGCCAAGGGCCCAGTCTGCCACGGCCTATTCGATCGACTGCCGCCCTTCGAAAGGACGTCCCCAGGAGCTCCGGAACCAACACCCCGGAAGGTCAAAAGTCACTCCCGGTACCTCCTTAGCGATCTGTTCCTGTTCGGAGAGGAGGGGGGATGTACAGTGTTGGCGGTGTCATTCCTGGGGCCATAACTGGGCCCACTGCAAGAGGAGCCCATGGAATGCGGGGTTCTTCGGAGGGGGTCTTTTTATGCCCATAAAGCATGTACAACACATCTTGACCTTGGAGAGGGGACATTTGAGTGTGAAGTCCAAGTGAACCACCTCCCTGCCCGAGCTTTGTTGGACTCCAACAAAGCATGGTAACCCTGGTTCCTCCTAGAGTAATTGGGAAGATCGGTTCGGTAAGCAAAACTTTACCAGTTGTGTGTATTCACGGGGACACAAGAGAGTACCTTCTCATCTCGGTGTCCATCTCCACAGCATGTGACACTGGTACTCAAGAGGTGGGGGTGGTAAAGAACTTGGTACATGATGTTATAATAGGACAAGACTGTCCATTATTTGCAAAACTGTGGGGACAAGGAGAACTACCTGAATGGTCCTGAGACTGGGGAGAAACTAGTCCATCTGTTCCTGCTGTTGAGGGGAATAACACTGAAATGCCAAATGTTCTTAATGTGGATCCAGTTGATGAAAATGCTAATGATTTGGTTAATGGTGATGAAAGTAGTGCTGATACTGCACGTGCACGGGAACAGGTTGTAGTAGTAAATGGGGTTCCCCAAGAGTCAGGTCTGAATGAGTGGTGGCCACATTTCGCGATATGTAATGAGTTGCTTTATGGGGTTACCAAAGTGAGAGAAAACGTGGTAGAACGTGGTATTGGTACCCCAACAGTATAGACGCAAGGTCCTGGACCTGGTCCATGACTATGTTTAGGGGGACACCTGGGAGTTGAAAAGATGGGGGCACGGATCACCGACCGGTTTTACTGGCCATGTCTGAAAAAACAGAGGTAAGGAGAATACTGTACCTCTTGTCCCACCTGTCAGTTGACCGCTCCGGTGACCCACTTCTGGAGCCCTTTGGTCCCCCTGTCTATAATTGAGGTCCCATTCGAGAGGATAGAAATGGATATAGTTGGTCCCTTGGTAAAGTCGGCTCGAGGTCACTCCTACATACTGGTGATCCTCGACTATGCCACCCGATATCCTGAGGCGCTACCCCTGTGGAATACTTCCTCTAAGGCTATTGCCTGGGAATTATTCCAGTTGTTTAAACGGACTGGTTTTCCCAAGGAAATACTCACGGACCAGGGCACCCCATTTATGTTGAGGGTTATGGCTGATGTATGCAAGCTGTTCCGGATTAAACAGCTGCGTACATCGGTCTACCATCCCCAAACGGATGGGTTGGTAGAACGCTTTAATAAGACCCTTAAGTCTATGCTCAAGAGAGTGGTACAAAGGGATGGGAAAGACTGGGACTGCCTGTTACCAGCTCTCCTGTTTGCTATCTGGGAAGTGCCCCAGGCCTCCACTGGGTTTTCGCCCTTTGAGTTGGTTTATGGGTGGAGACCTCGCGGACTACTGGATTTTGTTAAAGAGGAATGGGAAAGTGAACCTATTCAGCAAAAGGGTGTTCTTGAATATGTCTCCCAAATGCAGGAGAGGATCCGAACTGTGATGCCACTAGTCCAGGAACATTTGCAAAAAGTCCAGGAGGCTCAACGATGGGTCTATAATAGGGCTGCTAAAATAAGGCACTTCCAAGTGGGGGATCGAGTAGCGGTGTTGATTCCCACTGTGGCAAGGCCCCTTTGAAGTTGTAGAAAAAGTGAGAGAGGTAAATTATAGAGTCCACCAGCCAGGCAAGAGGAAACCATATCAGATATATCATGTAAACTTGTTAAAGCCCTGGACAGACAGGGAACCGGTGACCTCCCTGGCTAGTGCAAGACTTGAGTCTCGGGTTGGGGTGGAGAGTGTCCAAGTAGCAAATACCCTGTCTAAAATCCAAAGTCAGAAGGCAAAGGAGTTGCTAGTGTCATAGAGTATGACATTATCACGGAACCAGGAGTCAAAGTTTTTGTCCGGCCCTACCGCATCCCAGAGGCTCAAAGGAAGGCAGTTTCATAAGAAGTGAAGATGTTAGACCTGGAGATTATTGAAGAATCGCAGAGTGAGTGGTCGAGCCCGATTTGTGTTGGTACCGAAGCCCAACGGGACTCTGCAATTCTGCAATGAATTCCAGAACCTTAATGAAGTTTCATGGTTTGATGCTTACCCCATGCCCAGGGTAGGTGAGCTTATTGAGAGACTAGGTCCAGCTAGGTATATTACTACATTAGACCTTACCAAGGGGTAGTGGCAAATCCCGTTGACTAAGGCTGCTAGAGGGAAAACTGTTTTTTCTACCCCAGAGGGGAGTTTTCAGTACAAAAGAATGCCTTTTGGATTGCAAACTGCTCCAGCCACGTTCCAGCGAGCAATGGATAGGATTTTACAACCTCACCGGGAGTATGCCTCAGTGTACTTGGACAACATAGTCATTTTTAGCAGAGACTGGGAATCACACTTGCCCAAAGTCTAGGCAGTGCTGGACCCTCTTTGGAACGAGGGGTTTACAATAAACCCTGAAAAATGTGCTTTGGGAATGGAGGAGGTGAAATACCTGGGCTATATCGTGGGTAAAGGGGCGGTGAAACTTCAGGTCAGCAAGGTAGAGGCTATACAGAATTGGCCCCATCCCCTCACAAAAAAGCAGGTACATGCATTCCTGGACATGGTGGGATACTACAGGAGGTTTTACCCAACTTTGCCACGTTGACAGCTCCATTGACCGATCTGACTAAGGGTCGGAAATTGGTCATGGTGGAGTGGAATGCAGATGCTGAGAAGGCTTTTTTTGGAGCTCAAGTCAGCACTGTGCCAACACCCTGTCCTGGTAGCACCCAATTTTTTAAAAGATTTTGTTGTCCAGACTGATCCTTCCGATGTAGGATTGGGAGCGGTGTTGTCACAGATTGTTCATGGCAAGGAGCACCCCGTAGTCTTCCTCAGTAGGAAGTTGACACCAGCGGAGAAAAACTACGCTATAATTGAACAAGTGTGTCTGGCCATTAAGTGGGCTCTGGAATCCCTCAGATATTACCTCTTGGGGAGGAAGTTTAGGCTGATTTCTGACCATGCCCCTTTAACAAGGATGAGACAAGGTAAAGGGACTAATGTCAGGATTACTCGGTGGTTCCTGGCACTCCAGGAATTTAAATTTGTAGTGGAGCATAGGCCCGGGAGACTGCATCAAAATGCAGATGCCCTCTCCCGAGTCTATTGGTCCATTGTTTTAGCTCCACTGTTGCCTCCACCTCCTTGGCGTTGGGGCACGGGGGGTCTGTACAGGACGCCGTGGCTGGGTCCTGGAAGGACGCTATATTTCTCCTCTGTTTGGACTGTGGTCCCTTTAAGGGAACAAAAGGGGTTAACTTCGCCTGTCAGAGGAAGTGGGTTTAAACCAAGGCAGGAAGTTGTAATTGGGCGTGGAGGAGTATAGAGGAGACTGTGGATAGTGGTTTTGTGTGCAGCGACAAAAGTGAACGGCAGTGTCCTGCCTGGAAGCCTCCCGGCAGGGGAAGTTACCTGCGACAAAATCCAAGGACTGTTTAACCACTTCCTGACCGCCTCACGCAGATATACTGCGGCAGAAGGGCACCTACAGGCAGATTAACGTACCTGTACATTGCCTTTTAAGAGGCAGCTCACGGGGACCCGATGTCCACTGGGACACCTGCAATCGTCTCACGGTGAGGAAGAATGGGGAGATGCTAATGTAAACAAGCATCTTCCCGTTCTGCCTAGTGACTCTGTCACTGATCTCTGCTCCCTGTGATCAGGAGCGGCGATCAGTGTAGTGTCACACACAGCCCCTCCCCCCCACAGTTAGAAACACTCCCTAGGACACACTTATCTTCTACAGCGCTACCTAGTGGTTAACCCCGTTTTTACAGTAATCAATGCAATTTTTTAGCATTAAAAATACAACATCGCTGTATTAATGCCAATGGTCCCAAAAAAGGTGTCAAAATTGTCCGATGTGTCCGCCATAATTCGCAGTCAAGATAAAAATCGCTGATCGCCGCCATTACTAGTAAAAAAAAAAATATATCAATAAAAATGCCATAAAACTATCCCCTATTTTGTAGATGCTATAACTTTTGCGCAAACCAATCAATATACGCTTATTGCGATTTTTCTTTTTTTTTTTTTTTTTTTTTAACAAAAATATGTAGAAGAATACATATCGGCCTAAACTGGGGGGGGGGGGGGGGGGGGGGAGAGAGAATGTTTTTTTAAATATTTTTGGGGATATTTATTATAGCAAAAAGTAAAATAATGCATTTTTTTTCAAAAATGTCGCTATTTTTTTGTTTATAGCGCAAAAAATAAAAACCGCAGAGGTGATCAAATACCACCAAAAGAAAACTCTTTTGTGGTAAAAAAAAGGACGTCAATTTTGTTTGGGAGCCACGTCGCACGACCGCTCAATTGTCAGTTAAAGCAACGCAGTGCCGAATCGCAAAAAGTGCTCTGGTCAGGAAGGGGGTAAATTCTTCCGGGGCTGAAGTGGTTAACTGCGATAGCAGTTCTGGACACTGCAAGTTGTGAGACTGAAATCTTTCTTTTGCTGCTGTGAAGCTATTCAAAATTTAATAAACCTCCTTTTGACTGAAAAGCCTGTGTCCTGCTATCTAGCTGGTTCCCCGAACTTTAATATACGGTGTGTGTGTGTGTGTATATATATATATATATATATATATATATATATATATATATATATATATATATATACACACACTATATGTAAAATTACTTTTACTGATTCACCGTATAAAAAAAAAAAAACTAAGTGATGCACTGAAATTTCAGCTTCCGAAAATAGGGTTTTCGGATAAATAAAGTGCGGAAAACCTCAGATTTTACCTTGCTCGTGGTGTGTTTTTCATAGGTCATGTGACTCAAAAAATACATCAAAAACCCAGCACGAGTGCATTTTTGACACATTCTTGATGCATTTTAAATGCATTTAGATGGGGAGGTGCGTCTTTGGGGTGTGTATTTGTTTATTTTTTTATATTTTTATTTTTTTTCTACTGACCAAAAATGCAGCAAGCAGGGTTTTTAACACCGATTCAAAAAGGCCGACAAATTCATATTCATTTAAATTCATGATATTAATTGAGAAGTCAAATATAATACAATTTCTTATAAAAAATATATAAATTTTTTTTAAACACCTTCAATTTTGGTTGTGGTTCTGGCCATGTGTTTTCTGAATTTTCGGTTTTGGCACCAAAGTTTTCATTTCGGTGCACCACTAAATTTAACCCCTTATAGTAGTAGTGATTATATGCTCTTTTCGTACTATAAAGGGCTAATTTTGTTTTTTTAACTGCTTGCCGACCAGCCACCGCAGTTTTACTGCGGCAGAATGGCATGGCTGGGCGAAACGGCGTTATGTTACGTCACTTCGCCCTGTAGCCACTAGGGGTGTGCGATGATCGCCATGCTCCCACGATCGCTCGTGACAGTGTGAACCGGCGTAACCAGCATAAACACATAGATCCCGGTTCTCCGAGGGGAGAAGAGACTGATCGTGTGTTCATACAAAGTATGAACACCGATCTCTCTCTTTTCCCCAGCAAGTCCCATTCCCCCTAAAGTTAGAATCCAGAGGGGCAACACAGTTAACCCCTTGATCGCCCCCTAGTGTTAACCCCTTCCCTGCCAGTGACATTTATACAGTAATCAGTGCATTTTTATAGCACTGATCGCTGTATAATTGTCAATGGTCCCAAAATTGTGTCAGAAGTGTCCAATTTGTCTGCCGCAATATCGCAGTCCTGATAAAAATCGCAGATCGCCGCCATTACTAGTAGAAAAATAAATAAAAATGAAACAAATCTATCCCCTATTTTGTAGATGCTATAACTTTTGTGCAAACCAATCAATATACGGTTATTGCGATTTTTTTTTTTTTTTTACCAAAAATATGTAGAAGAATACATATCGGCCTAAACTGAGGGAAAAATTATTTTTTTTGAAAAAAAAGTGGGATATTTATTATAGTAAAAAAGTAATTGATTTTTTTTTTTAAATTGTCGCTGTCCTTTTGTTTATAGCGCAAAAAATTAAAAACCGCAGAGGTGATCAAATACCATCAAAAGAAAGTTCTATTTGTGGGAAAAGATGCAAGTTTTGTTTGGGTACAGCGTCGCACGACTGCGCAATTGTCAGTTAAAGTGATGCAGTGACAAATTGTAAAAAGTGCTCTGGTCAGGAAGGGGGTAAAATCTTCCGGGGCTGAAGCGGTTAACTTCATCATGACAGGTAATACAAAAGCATGCTGCTGCTTTTAAATGTCTTAGTGACAGCAGGCGCAGGTATCTTGTATCAAGCTGCCTGCCTATGACAAGGGAGTCTGTCATGCATAATATTATATTACAATCCTGTCTAAAATCTACAAAACAGTGTTTTAGATCCTTTTTTTTTTTTTTTTTTTTTTTTTTCTTTAACCACTTCAGGACTGCCGCATGCCTATATACGTCCTTACTTTAAAGGGAGATATCGTTGTTATGGCAGCAGTTAGCTGCCATAACCTCGGTATCCTCGTGTTCAGGCCGGCGGTCCGGTTTCTGATAAGAGTGGTCTCTGCGGCAGATTCGCCGCCAAAATCACTTTTATCAGCGGCGGGAGAGGGCCAACCCCCCTTCCACCGCGCTCCGGTGCTCTCTGCCGCTTACTGGAGCCGTCAGCAGCGGTGGAGGCGATCGGATCTTCACCCTTGCTGGGCATGGAGAGGAGTGAGGGGAGGTGGCCCCAACCCGTCTCCATAACAATGCAGCGTGGAAGCGACGTCAAAACGTCACTTCCGCCCAAAGCTCTTAAAGACCATTTTTTTTAAATGACAATTTTTTTTTTTTTATTGCACTTAAGAGTAAATATGAGATCTGAGGTCTTTTTGACCCCAGATCTCATATTTAAGAGGTCCTGTCATGCTTTTTTTTTCTATTACAAGGGATGTTTGCATTCCTTGTAATAGGAATAAAAGTGACACAATTTTAAAAAAACAGTGTAAAATAAAAGGTAAAATAAGAAAATGTTTTTTTTTTAAACGCGCCCCGTCCCACTGAGCTCACATGCAGAAGCGAACGCATACGTGAGTAGCACCCCCATATGAAAACTGTGTTCAAACCATACATGTGAGGTATCGCCGCGATCGGTAGAGCGAGAGCAATAATTCTAGCCCTAAACATGCAACCTGTATAATTTCTTAAACGTCGCCTATAGAGATTTTTAAGGGTAAAAGTTTGTCGTCATTCCACAAGAGGGCGCAATTTTGAAGCGCGGCATGTTGGGTATCAATTTACTCGGCGTAACATTATCTTTCACAATATAAAAAAAAATTGGGCTAACTTTACTGTTGTCTTATTTTTTAATTCAAAAAAAGTGTATTTTTTCCACAAAAAAAAGTGCGCTTGTAAGACTGCTGCGCAAATACGGTGTGACAGAAAGTATTGCAACGACCGCCATTTTATTCTCTAGGGTGTTAGGAAAAAAATGTATAATGTTTGGGGGTTCTAAGTAATTTTCTAGCAAAGAAAACTTTAACTTGTAAACTACACATCTCAAAAAGGGGCTCGGTCCTTAAGTGGTTAAATAAAAAGGTTTATCTCTGGTTTAATGATATGTATTCTCTGAGTGGATTCGATATTTTGTTCCCTAATCATATGGCTGGTTATTTATATTTACCACCTCCTAGAGATATTCAAGAATTAATTGTTTTTTTTTTTTTTAACCCCTTAACACTGATGCCTCCCGGCCCTTAAAAGGGTTTCTGGTGGCGGGGTGGAGTTTATGATCATTTGTCTGCTGTGATTGGCTGCCTTGCCACTACTTGCGATCATAAGCTTTCTGTCAGGCGCCGGTAACTGTGCTGGGAGCGCTCAGGGCACACGCTCTCGGCACTGGTTTGTTTACATTTAGGTACGCAAATATGCAGCCTCACGGTGCCAAGGCCCACCCGCCAACCAGCCGCATATTTCCATACTCTTGGCGCCAAGAAGTTAAACTTTTTGAATATTATGTAAATTTATATACCACAAAAAAGAATTAGCCAACTAATCAGTTATGAAAAGCATTTGTTAGTTGCAGCCCTACAAGTGTTACTAAGCGACAATACCCTATTGATAAGTTCGTAACTTGCTTAGCCACTTCAGCCCCGGAAGAATTTACCCCCTTCCTGACCAGAGCCCTTTTTGCGATTCGGCACTGCGTCACTTTAACTGACAATTGCGCGGTCGTGCGACGTTGCACCCAAACAAAATTGATGTCCTTTTTTGCCCACAAATAGAGCTTTCTTTTGGTGGTGGTTGATCGCCTCTGCGTTTTTTTTTAAATTTTTTGCGCTATAAACAAAAAAAGAGCGACAATTTTGAAAAAAAACACAATGGGGGTTATTTACTAAAGGAATATCCACTTTGCAATGCAAGTGCACTTTTAAGTAAAGTCGCTGTAGATCCAAGGAGGATATGCAAGGAAAATAAAAAACAGCATTTTAGCTTGCACATGATTGGATGATAAAATCAGCAGAGCTTCCACTCATTTCAGATCTACCCCTTATGCCGCGTACACACGAGCGGACTTTCTATCCTACTTGGTCCGGCACACTTTCCGACGGACTTTGTCCGCCAGGTGCGCCGGACTTTAAAACGAACGGACTTGCCCACACACGCCGGGATTTTCCGGCGGGCTAAGTCCGCCCGTCTTTCCGACGGACTTTCGCCGGAGTTCCGGCGGACTTTCAGAATGAACGGACTTGCCCACACACGGACAAGTCCGTTCATTTTGAACGTGACTCAGGTGCGACGGGACTAGAGAAGGATGTCAATCTTGCCGCTTTTATCGGCGAGATTGACACCTTGCTAGCCCCGTCGCGGGGCATACCAGGCCCTTAGGTCTGGTATGGATTATAAAGGGGAACCCCGCTACGCCGAAAAAACGGCGTGGGGTCCCCCTAAAATCCATACCAGACCCCGATCCGAGCACGCAGCCTGGCCGGTCAGGAAAGGGGGTGGGGACGAGCGAGCGCCCCCCCCCTCCTGAACCGTACCAGGCCGCATGCCCTCAACATGGGGGGTGGGTGCTTTGGGGGAGGGGGGCGCCCTGCGCCCCCCCCCCCCCAAAGCACCTTGTCCCCATGTTGATGAGGACAAGGGCCTCTTCCCGACAACCCTGGCCGTTGGTTGTCGGGGTCTGCGGGCGGGGGCTTATCGGAATCTGGGAGCCCCCTTTAATAAGGGGGCCCCCAGATCCCGGCCCCCCACCCTATGTAAATGAGTATGGGGTACATGGTACCCCTACCCATTTACCTAGGAAAAAAGTGTAAGTAATAAAACACACTACACAGGTTTTTAAAATATTTTATTAAACAGCTCCGGGGGGGGATCTTCCTCCGGCTTCGGGGGTCTTCTTCCGGCTTCGGGGGTCCCTCCGCTTCATCTTCTCCCGGCGTCCGGTTGGTTCTTCTCCGCTCTCCGGCCTCTTCTCCCGGTGTTGCAGGTCTTCGGCCGGCCCCTCCGCTCTCTTCATGTAGCTCTATTGCGAGCGGAGGTCCGGACTTCTTGGCTTCTTGGCTTCTCTTCTCTTCCCCCAGATGTTGACACGACGCTCTCTCCGGCTGGACTGGTCTCTGAGGGCTGCGTTGTGACTTATATAGGCGGAGACCCCGCCCCCATATGATGTCACAGTCCCTGGGCATGCTGGGACTGTGACGTTTTAGGGGGCGTGGTCGACCACGCCCCCTAAAACGTCACAGTCCCAGCATGCCCAGGGACTGTGACATCATATGGGGGCGGGGTCTCCGCCTATATAAGTCACAACGCAGCCCTCAGAGACCAGTCCAGCCGGAGAGTGCGTCGTGTCAACATCTGGGGGAAGAGAAGAGAAGCCAAGAAGCCAAGAAGTCCGGACCTCCGCTCGCAATAGAGCTACATGAAGAGAGCGGAGGGGCCGGCCGAAGACCTGCGACACCGGGAGAAGAGGCCGGAGAGCGGAGAAGAACCAACCGGACGCCGGGAGAAGATGAAGCGGAGGGACCCCCGAAGCCGGAAGAAGACCCCCGAAGCCGGAGGAAGATCCCCCCCCGGAGCTGTTTAATAAAATATTTTAAAAACCTGTGTAGTGTGTTTTATTACTTACACTTTTTTCCTAGGTAAATGGGTAGGGGTACCATGTACCCCATACTCATTTACATAGGGTGGGGGGCCGGGATCTGGGGGCCCCCTTATTAAAGGGGGCTCCCAGATTCCGATAAGCCCCCGCCCGCAGACCCCGACAACCAACGGCCAGGGTTGTCGGGAAGAGGCCCTTGTCCTCATCAACATGGGGACAAGGTGCTTTGGGGGGGGGGGCGCAGGGCGCCCCCCTCCCCCAAAGCACCCACCCCCCATGTTGAGGGCATGCGGCCTGGTACGGTTCAGGAGGGGGGGGGGCGCTCGCTCGTCCCCACCCCCTTTCCTGACCGGCCAGGCTGCGTGCTCGGATCGGGGTCTGGTATGGATTTTAGGGGGACCCCACGCCGTTTTTTCGGCGTAGCGGGGTTCCCCTTTATAATCCATACCAGACCTAAGGGCCTGGTATGCCCCGCGCTCGCCGCAATAGGAAGATTTGTTTTTCCTATTGCAGCGAGCGCGAGATGCAATACCATCCCCTCGTGTCGCATTTGGTCCGTCGGACCAGCCCACACACGAGCGGGCTTTCCGTCGGACCAGCACACACACGAGCGGACTTTCCGCCCGAAACTGAGTCCGACGGAAAGATTTCAAACATGTTTAAAATCTAGGTCCGGCGGGCTTTTGGGAAGAAGTCCGCCGGAAAAGTCCGCCGCCGCCCACACACGGGCGGATTGTCCGGCACACTCTGGTCCGCCGGACCAAGTATGCCGGAAAGTCCGACCGTGTGTACGCGGCATTAGATTTAGAGCGACTGCACTTCCAAGTGCACTTGCAGTGCAAAGTGGATTTTCCTTTCGTAAATAACCCCCAATATTTTGTACTTTTTGCTATAATAAATATCTCCATTTAAGAAAAAAAAACAAAAAACGAAATAAGCGTATACTGATTGGTTTGCACAAAAGTTATAGCGTCTACAAAATAGGGGATAGAGTTATAGCATTTTTATTATTATTTTTTTTTTTTTTTACTAGTAATGGCGGCGATCGGCGATTTTTATCGTGACTGCGACGTTATGGCGGACACATCTGACAATTTTGACACATTTTTGGGACCATTGGCATTAATACAGCGATCAATGCTATAAAAATGCATTGAATACTGTAAAAATGTCACTGGCAGTGAAGGGGTTAACGCTAGGGGCCGATCTAAGGGTTAACTGTGTTCCCTGGGAGGTGATTCTAACTGAAGGGGGAGGGGACTGACTAGAGGAAGTGATGGATCGTGGTTCCTAGCTAATAGAAACACACTCGTCCCTGTTCTGTGTCTCCTGCTCACAATCGCTCATGGCCGGCGGTCATCACGACCGTCGGCCACGAGCATCAGCACCCCCGCTGCGCAGCGGGCGCGTGCACCTGCTATCCCGACCCCTGAGCCGATGTATAGCTACGACGACTCGTGCAGGGGAGCCAACCTGCTGCAATATAGCTGTGGCGGCTGGTTGGGAAGCGGTTAAAGTCCACACTTAAACTCTCCCCTGCAATCATTAATGTGAGCCAAGTTCAGCCTTGTGCCTCAAAATTTAAAAAAAAATCAGTTTTTCTACCTTTATTTTGCATTATCCAGTGCCGTAACATGACTTCAATTCTACTTCCTTTTGCGTCTAAAAGCAGCCAGTGGGTGTGGTTACTGAAGGCTAGTGACATCACTTACAGGGAGGGACACTGTCCCTTTGTAGCCAGTGGGCGTATACAATGTGGGAGGAGCTGATCATAGGTTCCTGATAGAAAAATATGAAACAGCGCTGGGAGAATATAATAATCTAAACAATTCATAGTGGCTGATGCCATATAAATCAATAGGCTTGTGCCATACAAATCAATATGCAACCAAAAAATATATAATATACACAAATCTATAAAGTGCTTGATGCTCATATAGTAATGGGATAAAGTGCAACGGTGCTACAAACTTGCAAAGTGTGAGGTGCCACACTCCCCCTTCGGTGACCCCACTCACCAGAAACAATGGACCCTCAGCTTTGCAGTCTGGGGTCAAAAAGGCTGTGATCTATTGATCTGGGATATGTAGGATGGTTGCTCAAAAACTCTTCCAAGGGGGTTGCTTTATAACAGAAAGGATACACCACACTCCATAGATGGGGAAACAAAGAGAGCTCACAGTGAAATACCGCTAAAATAAAATGTAGAGCGCAAAGCGCCACTTTCAGGTTTTCTGGCAAAGACAGACATCGGGAAAAAAACATCCGGGTCCGCCGCTGTATGGCGTGCGTTCCACGGAGGCGGAAATTGCGTTAATGGTTAACGTGAACCGGCAGTGCGTTGACGCACTTTGAAAATCAGCGACTTTGAAAAGGTGCCTGCACTACTTTGATGCAACTATGATCCAGAGATTGTAAAGTTGTATCAAAGCTGCACTCTAACCTTAGGCGTATTCACTAGTGCGACTCCAAAGCTGTGCGACTTTGAGTGCAGCTTTGATCCATTGTTACACTGCGGATCAAAGTTGCATCAAAGTAGTGCAGGCACCTTTTCAAATTCGCATAGATAAGAACGTAGAAAATCTGCAGCATGTTGCATTGTAATCTATCTTACAGCTTCTGACAAACATAACATACTTCCAAAGCCTGCACTCTTAACTCCCCCCCCCCCCCCCCCTGCTCAGGAGAAGCTGCCAGCCAAAACAAGGCTATGAAGACAGGAGGGATCATGTTCTGTGAGGTCTAGGCATGCCTGTCTAAAGCCTCGTACACACGATCGGACTTCCATCTGACTTTTCCGTGGATTTTTGTCCGAAGGGGCGTTGGCCGTGAACTTGTTCTATACACACGGCAGAACATTTTCAGCCAACTTTCACCAAATCACGTGGTTTTTCAGCTCTTTACCGCCACCTTTGGGCAACTTCTGCTATTGTTGGCTGATGTTTAGCATTGGTTCTGAGCATGTGTGTTTGCACTTACGACTTTAGTCCGATGGACTTGTGTACACACGATCGGATTATCCTCCATCGGACATTTGTTGTCAAAGTTTGAGAGCATGCACAGCGAACATTTGTCCGTTGAAAAACTAACAACAATTGTCCGATGGAGCATACAGATGGTCGGATTGTCCGATAAAACAAGTCCGTCGGACTGTTGTTGTAGAAAAGTCCGATCGTGTGTATGGGCCTTAAGAATGAAAGCCAGCTTAGAAAATTCATATAAAGGGAGATAGCGTTGTCGGTGAACAGTTAGGCCTCATAGTTACATAGGTGAGGTTGAAAAAAGACACAAGTCCAGCCTATGTGTGTGATTATATGTCAGTATTATATTGTATATCCCTGTATGTGTTGGTCGTTCAGGTGCTTATCTAACAGTTTCTTGAAACTATTGATGCCCCCCCCCCCCCCGCTGAGACCACTGCCTGTGGAAGGGAATTCCACATCCTTGCTGCTCTTACAGTAATAGTTACATAGTAGGTGTGGGAATAGTTACATAGTAGATGTGGGAATAGTTACATGGTAGGTGTAACTTTGCCCACGGGCGTTTTAAAAAATGAGCTGTAAAGCTAGTACCAACACCAGGATAAAAGCAGTGTTAACCACTTCAGCCCCAGACCATTTGGCTGGCCAAAGACCAAAGCACTTTTTGTAATTCGGCACTGACGTGGCTCCCAAACAAAATCGACGTCCTTTTTTTTTTCCCCACAAATAGAGCTTTCTTTTGGTGGTATTTGATCACCTTTTGCGGTTTTTATTTTTTGCGCTATAAACAAAAGAAGCAACAATTTTGAAAAAAAAAGCATAATTTTTTACTTTTTGCTATAATAAATATCCCCCAAAAATTTATAAAAATTTTTTTTTTTTCCCTCAGTTTAGGCATATACGTATACATTCGTCTACATAAAAAAAAGAAATCACAATAAGCATATATTGATTGGTTTGCACAACAGTTATAGCGTCTACACAATCGGGGATAGTTTTATGGCATTTTTATTAATAATAATTTTTTTTTTTTACTTGTAATGGCGGCGGTCAGCGATTTTTTTTTTTTTTTTTTTTTTTTTTTTTTTTTTTTTTTTTTTTTTTTTTTTTTTTTTTTTCGTGACTGCGACATGGCGGTCACGTCGGACAATTTTGACACATCTTTGGGACCATTGGCATTAATACAGCGATCAGTGCGATTAAAAATGCATTGATTACTGTAAAAATGTCACTGGCAGTGAAGGGATTAACACTAGGGGCAGTGAAGGGGTTAATGTGTGTCCTAGGAAGTGTTCTAACTGAAGGGGGATGTGGACTGTGTAGGGAAACTAACAGATCCTCTATTCATACTCTGTACGAACAGAGGATCTGCCAGTTCTCCCCTCAGAGAACCGGAAACTGTGTGTTTACACACACAGTTTAGGGTTCTCCGTGTGCCCCAAAGGAATCGCAGGAGCCCGGCGGTGATCAAGACCGCTGGGCACTCGCATCGGCTCGGGGGGCGCGCACGTGCCCCCTAGTGGCCGTCTGTGGTACCAACGTACCATGACGGCGATTCGCGCAGCCGAGCCATGTTGCCGCAGTATAACTGCGGCGGCTGGTCGGCATGCAGTTAAAAACGCGTTTTTATCCGCGTTTTGCATTGGCGTCAATGCGCGTTTAGCCGCGCTAACTTTCAGCTGCGTTTCTCTGTCTATTCAAAATCAGTGGTTCCCTATGGAAGCCCATTGATTTGAATAGAAGTCGTACCAGAAGTCGGATCAAGATGATCCAACTTGCGATGCGACTTGTGTGCTGAGAATCTTGAAGGGGAACCCTGCCAAAATTTTGCGTGAGGCCCCCCCCCCCCCGATCCTCTTCTGGTAAATGTCTTCTCCCTCTGTCGGTCCTTCTCCCCTCTCCAGTTCTTCTTTCCTCCTCTTTGCGCTATCTTCTTGCTCTTTTGCAGGGTCTTCTTGCTATTTTGCTGGGTCTTCTCCCTCTGTTCTTCCACCAATGTTGACTCAACGCGAGCTCCCGGTGTAATGCTGGGTCCGCCATGTGCAATGACTTATATTGGCAAGGGGCGGGGCCACCCGATGTTGTGAGTTTGACGTAATCACCCAGGGCATGATGGGCGATGACATCACAAGGGGCGTGGCCTCCAACTTGCGTCATCGGGTGGCCCTGCCCCATGCCAATATAAGTCACTGCACACGGCCGACCCAGCATTACACTGGGAGATCGCGTCGAGTCAACATCGGAGGAAGAAAACCCGACAAAAGAGCGAGAAGATAGCGGAGAGAGAGGACATCGCAGAGAGAAGAACAGGAGAGGGGAAAAGGACCGGCAGAGGTAGAAGACGTCGCCAGAAGAGGGAGAAGAGCCAGAGCTGCCGTGATAAAATACTTAAAAAACCTGTGTAGTGTGTTTATTTTTGGCACTTTTTTTTTTAGGTGAATGGGTAGGGGTACCATGTACCCCATACTCATTCACCTAGGATGGGGGGCCAGGATCTGGGGCCCCCTTGTTAAAGAGGGCTTCCAGATTCCGATAAGTCCCCGCCCGCAGACCCCGACAACCACCGGGCAAGGGTTGTCGTGTCGGGAAGAGGCCCTTGTCCTCATGGGGACAAGATGCTTTGGGGGAGGGACGCAGGGGGCCCCCCTGCCCCAAAGCACGAACCCCCCCCATGTTGAGGGCATGTGGCCTGGTATGGTCCGGGGGGGGGGAGCGAGCTCCCCCTTTTCTGACCTGCCAGGCTGCGTGCAATAAGGGTCTGGTATGGATCTTGGGGGGGGTGGAACCTCACGCAAAATTTAGGCAGGGTTCCCCTTCAAGATTCTCAGCACACAAGTTGCACCGCAAGTCGGATCATCTTGGTGCGACTTCTATTCAAATCATTGGGCTCCCATAGGGAACCATTGATTTTAAATAGAGACAGAGACACAACGGACGAGGCTTAATGCTGTGTATACAGCGTTAAGCCTTGTTAAATCGCTTTTAACACCTTTTACCCGTGTCTGGCGTTGTAGCCTCAGAACGTGCTGGTCCTGGTTTTTTTTTTTTTTTTTTTTTTTTTTTTTTTTTAAATATAATGTAACAGCGCTAAAGTCCGTGGATATAACAATAAAAAACGTTAAAATTAAGTAACAATGGTCCATGAAATTAGTCCAAGAGAAAGTCTATGATATGTAGATCATTCGTAATATGGATGGATAAGGGAGCCAGGGAAGTCTGTGTAACCAGGATACCAAGGGCAGCTTCCTGTTGAGTGAAGTCGATTCTCAATGTATACATAAAAATCCAAAAAGAAAGTGCCTCTTAAGTATCAAGGATTTATTCAAATAATAAAAGCATTATAAACACTTACATAAAGGTAGACGATTGGCAGCTTCCATAGAGAACTAATCCCGGTGTTTGAAGACACTTGAAAAAGGAGCGCGCATGCCCGTTACGAGCTTCGCGCATGCTCAAACGCATAGTGGTCCCCAGCGAATTTGAACTACCCGAGTGACGTCATTGCCCATGTGACCTGTTGGAACGCGGAAGTGATTCCCTCACTACACCGCATACACAGTCGGCGCTTCCGAGCGGAGGTCCGCGGCCACCCGCACGGTATCCATCCAGCCCCCACACCATTGGGATTTCATTGACAAACACCGGGATTAGTTCTCTATGGAAGCTGCCAATCGTCTACCTTTATGTAAGTGTTTATAATGCTTTTATTATTTGAATAAATCCTTGATACTTAAGAGGCGCTTTCTTTTTGGATTTTTTTTTTTTTTTTTTTTTTTTTTTTTTTGGAGCTTAAAAACGCCTATGCCACTTACAGCGCCTAAACGCCTTGGTGGGCATGAGGCCATAGGCCAACATGGAGAGGCGTTTTTAAGCTGTGAAAAACGCTCCTAAAAGTGGCCGTAAAAACGTCCGTGGGCATGAGGCCTAAAAAAATTGCTGATTGTCTAGCTTAGATAAGACTTTATAAGCTAATCAATCAGCTAGCTAGAAAATGAATAATATCAAAGATTACGATATTGAACATACTATTAATTAGAAAAAAATCATTTTTGACTGGACTTCCACTTTAAGCATGTATGTTACCTTTTAAAATACCCCTGCGGACTCCAATATGTGGCTTTCACTATGTATGGTATGATGGAGAGGCATATTAACAACATCAAAAAGGGTTATCAGAAGAACGGGGAGGTAGATTTACTAGAGGCTAATATACTGTGCACTGCAAGTGCAGTTGCTCTAGATCTGAGGGAAAGCTCTGAAATGAGGGGAAGCACTGCTGATTTCTATCATCCAATCATGTGCAAGCAAAAAATATATTTTCTGTCTAGTATCTTTTTATAGTGTTTTACATTCAACCAGGTGTGTCAGTGGGACTGAGGTTGTTCTTGTAGTCGAGGCTCATAACAGAGGACCAAAATGACCAAGCTACTCCTTCGGGGGTGGTGCTAAACTTAATAAAAATTATCCTGTAAACATTTTTAATTGGATAAAAACCACTGGGCTTAATGTTAATGTTCAACCCATCATGAGTTAGGTGCATAATTTATATTATATGGATATTATTCACCTAGTTTAGTTCTTAATTTTTTTTTCATATCTATACCTCTCCAGTGTCTTTCTATCTTGTCTATTCCACAAAAGGACAACAAACAAGGGGCTCTATTGTGGTATAAATGGAACTGATTAAAGACACGGGAGTTAGTTTACTAAAGGCGAATACACTGTGCACTGCAAGTGCACTTGCTCCAGAGATTAGTAAATGAGGTAAAGCTTTACTTTGCAAGGAATACTCAACCACATGCAAATGAAAATTAAAAAAAAAAAAAAAAAAAAAAACAGCATTTTCCTGGCTTTATTTAAAACCAAAGAATGAGCACACACATGCTTAGAAATAAACATACTTATTATAATGGCAAGAGCTTAGGAAAAACAGCAGTAGAACATACCAGTAGGTGCACACGCACTGTACTACAGGTGCCTGTCTCTGGCTCTCTCTGGTGCTGTAGGTGGACATCCTTGACACAGTCTTGTCACACATCAGAAATCAAACTACCCGGCAGGATATCTGGTTCTCTCCTCCTCACTGTACAAGGCTAGCTGGGGGCTGTAGTCCATAGTCAATTATTTGTTAAAGGTAGCCTGTCTCTGGGGACTACATGCCCCAGTATGCTCCTGTCCTGGTTGCTAAATGGTCCCTCACTGTTACTAGGAGGGAGGGAAAGGGACGGCAGCAGGCTGGGATTCTTCAGTAAAAACTTCCCTGGTTATTCATCCTGTTTCCCACTGCCGACAAGGAGAGAGGGGCAAGTGAGGCGTACACTAACAAACCCACAGCTCACCTCTCCCCTGTTTCAGTACAGCCACAGCTTGTGTTACCCGGCGTGAAGTGCAGGTGGGGGGGCAGTACACCCACTACACAAGTGTACGTATAATACGTATTTATTAGTAAGTGGATTCGTAGCATATGGTTTTATGGATATTTAATTAACAAGGTTTAAATGTTTTTTATATGGTGTAACAATAATAGTGTATCAGGGAATTGTATGTACATTTGTTATGCCACAAGATGGCGCCAGATAGCTCAATTTTTTGTAAATACTTATAGACAGAGAGACCGGGTAAAAAGGAAAGGTGGTGGGGTCTGTCTCTATGTGAGAAGTTATCTCAAAGCAAGCGTGAAAGAGGACCTGGTTGATGGAGAGTGTGATGAGTCTGAAGCATTATGGGTGGAAATGCATATAGATGGGCGTATTTCAAAGTTAATCATTGGAGTTTGTTATAGACCACCCAATGTTAACGAGAAGGTGGAGACTCGGCTCCTTGCACAGATGGAAAGGGCTGCAAGGGCTGGGACAGTGATAATAATGGGGGATTTTAACTACCCAGAAATTGACTGGAGTAATGGCACTGCTGGGACAGTTAAAGGGCAAACATTTATAAACCTATTACAGGACAATTTTATGGTCCAGTCTATTGAGGCCCCAACTAGGAAAGAAACTCTGTTGGACCTGGTAATCTCAAACCATGCAGAGCTTATTACTAGTGTCCAGATAAAGGAACATCTGGGTAGCAGTGATCATAACATAATTTCATTTGATGTTAGCTGTAAACAAGAAATACATATGGGAAAGATAAAAACACTTAAAGTGGTGTTCCGGACGAAATTATACTTTTTTAAATAAAAATACTACTATAATACACAAGCAGTAGTTTGTTATTTTATAAACTTACAGCAGGCCGTGGCCATCTTAAGTGTGGGCATCTGAAGCCAGACTGTATTTCTTCCTGGATCTCATCCTTGCAGATCTCACACATGCTCAGTGCAGCACAAGCAGTGTAATAGGTTTCAGGTCAGGTTTCCATAGCAACGGCAGTTTCAGAGGAAGTTGCCGCCCCTTCCTGGAATGCATTGCAAACAGGAAATGATGCGATGGGCCGCGGCCAGGGAGGAGGAAGGAAAAAATGAATACAGCAGATATACAGTAGGTGCTGAGAAAAAAAATTTAAAAAATATCCAATTTGTTTACAGTGCACAGTTTTGTGAGGGATGCTAAAGAGTTGTGAAAGTGGGTGGAACTCCACTTTAACTTCAAGAGAGCAAATTTTCCAAGGATGAGGGCTGCTCTCGAGGACTTAGACTGGGAGGGAATATTTGCATTGATAAACACAGAACAGAAATGGGAATTCTTCAAAAAGACAGTTTGGGACCTCACTGCAAAGTATATTCCCATGGGCAATAAGTTTAAAAGGCTAAAAACAAAACCTATGTGGCTCACGGCCAAAGTTAAAAAAGCGATAAACAATAAGAAGAGAGCTTTTAAAAAATATAAAAATTAAGGAACACTAGTGTCGTTTAAATGTTACAAAGAATTTAACAGAATATTTAAAAAGGAAATCAAGGATGCAAAAATTCAAAACGAACGACAGATTGCAAAAGATAGGACAAACCCCCAAAAATCCTTCAATTATGTTAATAGTAAAAAAGGTCAGACCTGAGCATGTAGGCCCTTTACAGAATAATCTAGAGTGGGTGACTGGGGGCAAAGAGAAGGCAAATTTATTAAATACTTTCTTCAGCTCTGTGTATACAAAAGAGCATGGGGGAGCTCATGTCCATAATGGGGATGGTATTGACACAGCCCCGAATGATCCACAATGGCTCAAAAGTGATATGGTCCAGAATTATTTAGACAGAATAAAGGTGGATAAAGCACCTGGACCTGATGGCATCCACCTACGGATACTAAAAGAATTGAGCTCTGTAATTTCAAAGCCATTGTATCTAATTTTTATGGACTCATTAATGACGGGAATAGTACCACTGGATTGGCGCAGGGCGAACGTGGTGCCTATATTTAAAAAGGGATCAAAGTCTTTACCAAGTAACTATAGACCTGTTAGTTTAACTTCTATAGTCGGGAAGATACTGGAGAGTTTAATAAAAGGCCACATAGACGAGTTCTTGCTGGGAAAAAAACATTTAACCACTTGAGCCCCGGACCATTATGCTGCCTAAGGACCAGAGGTCTTTTTCCAATTTGGCACTGCGTCGCTTTAACTGATAATTGTGCGGTCATGCAATGCTGTACCCAAACAAAATTTGCGTCCTTTTCTTCCCACAAATAAAGCTTTCTTTTGATGGTATTTGATCACCTCTGCAGTTTTTATTTTTTGCGCTATAAACGGAAAAAGACCGAAAATTTTGAAAAAAAAATGATATTTTCTACTTTTTGTTATAAAAAAAATCCAATAAACTAAATTTTAGTCATACATTTAGGCCAAAATGTATTCGGCCACATGTCTTTGGTAAAAAAAATGTCAATAAGCGTATATTTATTGGTTTGCGCAAAAGTTATAGCGTCTACAAACTAGGGTACATTTTCTGTAATTTACACAGCTTTTAGTTTATGACTGCCTATGTCATTTCTTGAGGTGCTAAAATGGCAGGGAAGTACAAACCCC
Organism: Aquarana catesbeiana; assembly: GCF_042186555.1. Lineage (NCBI taxonomy): Eukaryota > Metazoa > Chordata > Amphibia > Anura > Ranidae > Aquarana > Aquarana catesbeiana. Next base: position 170,311,103 of record NC_133334.1, on the reverse strand, counting down.
CCCCCCCAAATGACCCCATTTTAGAAAGTAGACACCCCAAGGAAATTGCTGAGAGGCATGTTGAACCCATTGAATATTTATTTTTTTTGTCCCAAGTGATTGAATAATGACAAAAAAAAAAAAAAATTTACAAAAAGTTGTCACTAAATGATATATTGCTCACACAGGCCATGGGCCTATGTGGAATTGCACCCCAAAATACATTCAGCTGCTTCTCCAGAGTATGGGGATACCACATGTGTGGGACTTTTTGGGAGCCTAGCCACGTACGGGGCCCCGAAAACCAAGCACCGCCTTCAGGATTTCTAAGGGTGTAAATTTTTGATTTCACTCTTCACTGCCTATCACAGTTTCGGAGGCCATGGAATGCCCAGGTGGCACAAACCCCCCCCCCAAATGACCCCATTTTGGAAAGTAGACACCCCAAGCTATTTGCTGAGAGGCATGGTGAGTATTTTGCAGCTCTCATTTGTTTTTGAAAATGAAGAAAGACAAGAAAAAACATACTTTTTTTTTTTTTCTTTTTTCAATTTTCAAAACTTTGTGACAAAAAGTGAGGTCTGCAAAATACTCACTATACCTCTCAGCAAATAGCTTTGAGTGTCTACTTTCCAAAATGGGGTCATTTGGGGGGGTTTTGTGCCACCTGGGCTTTCCATGGCCTCCGAAACTGTGATAGGCAGTGAAGAGTGAAATCAAAAATTCACGCCCTTAGAAAGCCTGAAGGCGGTGATTGGTTTTCGGGGTCCCGTACGCGGCTAGGCTCCCAAAAAGTCACACATGTGGTATCCCCGTACTCAGGAGAAGCAGCAGAATGTATTTTGGGGTGTAATTTCACATATTCCCATGGCATGTTTGAGCAATATATCATTTAGTGACAACTTTGTGCAAAAAAAAAAAAAAAAAATTGTCTTTCCCGCAACTTGTGTCGCAATATAAAATATTCCATGGACTCGACATGCCTCTCAGCAAATAGCTTGGGGTGTCTACTTTCCAAAATGGGGGGGGTTTGAACTGTCCTGGCATTTTATGCACAACATTTAGAAGCTTATGTCACACATCACTCACTCTTCTAACCACTTGAAGACAAAGCCCTTTCTGACACTCATTGTTTACATGAAAAAGTTTTTTTTTTTTGCAAAAAAATTACTTTGAACCCCCAAACATTATATATTTTTTTTAAAGCAAATGCACTACAGATTAAAATGGTGGGTGTTTCATTTTTTTTTTTTCACACAGTATTTGCGCAGCGATTTTTCAAACGCATTTTTTGGGGAAAAAACACACTTTTTAAAATTTTAATGCACTAAAACACACTATATTGCCCAAATGTTTGATGAAATAAAAAAGATGATCTTAGGCCGAGTACATGGATACCAAACATGACATGCTTTAAAATTGCGCACAAACGTGCAGTGGCAACAAAATAAATACATTTTTAAAAGCCTTTACAGGTTACCACTTTAGATTTACAGAGGAGGTCTAGTGCAAAAATTACTGCCCTCGATCTGACCTTCGCGGCGATACCTCACATGCATGGTGCAATTGCTGTTTACGTTTGACGACAGACCGCCGCTTGCGTACGCCTTAGCGTGAGAGCAGGGGGCGACAGGGGTGCTTTTTTTTTTTTTTTTTTTTATCATTTTTATTGTTATCTCGGGTAATGTAAATATCCCCCATGATAGCAATAGGTAGTGACAGGTACTCTTTTTTTGAAAAAATTGGGGTCTATTAGACCCTAGATCTCTCCTCTGCCCTCAAAGCATCTGACGACACCAAGATCGGTGTGATAAAATGCTTCCCCATTTTCCCAATGGCGCTATTTACATCCGGCGAAATCTAAGTCATAAAATGCTCGTAGCTTCCGGTTTCTTAGGCCATAGAGATGTTTGGAGCCACTCTGGTCTCTGATCAGCTCTATGGTCAGCTGGCTGAATCACTGGCTGCATTCTCAGGTTCCCTGTTGAGACAGGAGAGCCAGAGAAAAACACGGAAGACGGTGGGGGGGGGGCTACCCTCCCACGGCTTGTAAAAGCAGTCTAGAGGCTAATTAGCCGCTAGGATTGCTTTTACATGAAAGCCGACCGCTGGCTGAAAAGAATGATACCAAGATGATACCTAAACCTGCAGGCATCATTCTGGTATAACCATTCAAAGTCGTGAATGGCGTACCTGAAGACAAAAAAATGGTTAACAATAAAGCACAGTAAACGGTAAAGTATAAAAAATTGCATACCTGAAAAGCAAACATGATAAAACATAATAACAATAAAACATTGCAGAATAGAATACAGTAAAAAAGAGCAGAACAATAGAGAGAATAGAGAGAGAGAGAACAATGAAACGACAACTATTTTTTTTTATTTTATATATATATATTTTTTTTTTACACTTTTTTTGTAACTAACTTTTATAACGGTAACCGGTTCCAGGTTCGGGTCTCTCAAAATGCGATGGCATCTTGGGAGACCCTGTGAAAGTGTGCCTAGTCTGTGCAATGCTGTACCCTACGCTAATACTCAACTAGTGAATGGTAGCGTTCAAAACATTCACCAATGCAAAGACCAGCATTGTCAGGACAGGAGGGACAATAATAGCGGGTGTCACGCCTATATCCGCGCTTGCTGCAGACACAACATCTTTTTTGGGGGGGTTCGTTGGGTAGGGGTACTCGGGAGGACATCAAGAAAATGCCTCTCATGCAGCCGACTGCATTTGGTTGGGGATGTGAATGGGGGAAGTACGGGCGCTGCAGAAGCGGTGGGTTCCCAATTAGGATTGGTGAATGCAGCAGGAAGGGCATTATGGGTACGACGGGCCTGTGCTTGTCTTCTTGGTGGCAGCGCGACACTACTTGTGCTTGCCACCTCACCAGCTTGAACTGCACTTATGGGACTCGCCACGTCACCAAGTGTTACTGCAGTGCTGGTTTGACTACGACCGGGGTGTACTAGGCCGCTGGCGCTTGCCAGTTCAATAAAAAGCTACCAAAAAAACTGTTAGCGATCGCAGGGATCAGGCCTGACTCTGCGAACGCTGCAGTTATGCATTTAGTGTTTTGTAAGTGTCAGTGATCGATCGATACTGCACTTGGGTGGGCTGGGCTGGGCCGGGCGGAGGGGCAAAACGCAGGTGCTAGCAGGTATCTGGGCTGATCCCGCTAACACTGCGTTTTTGGGAACCCTAAACTGCTGGGGACGCTAGTATAGATCTGATCGGACCAGATATTGATCCGTTCAGATACTATACCACTAAGGGAGGTGTACGGTGCGTGTGTGGGTGTTAGCGCTACTGGCGCTAACCTGACGCTGCCTGGGGCTGGTGCTTGCCAGTTCACCAAAATGCTACCAAAAAAACTGTTAGCGATCGCAGGGATCAGGCCTGAATCTGCGAACGCTGCAGTTATGCATTTAGTGTTTTGTAAGTGTCAGTGATCGATCGATACTGCACTTGGGTGGGCTGGGCTGGGCCGGGCGGAGGGGCAAAACGCAGGTGCTAGCAGGTATCTGGGCTGATCCCGCTAACACTGCGTTTTTGGGAACCCTAAACTGCTGGGGACGCTAGTATAGATCTGATCGGATCAGATATTGATCCGATCAGATACTATACCACTAAGGGAGGCGTATGCTGCGTGCGTGGGTGTTAGCGGTACTGGCGCTAATCTGACGCTGCCTGGGGCGACGCATATCACCGCCGGGCGATCAGGGGGCTAAACCTTTATTCGGTAATAAACGGCGGGTGCCCTGACACTATAAAAAATTAACAAACTAACCAGCGTCACCCGTAACAGTTATACGGTGATCAGTGGTGAAAGGGTTAACTAGGGGGCCATCAAGGGGTTAAAACATTTATTCGGTAGTATATGGGGGTCCCTGTCGCTATAAAACGCTGACGGCGAACCTAAATATTTATGTCTCTAACTAGCGTCACCAGCGACACTAATACAGAGATCAGAAAAATGATCGCTTAGCGACACTGGTAACAGGGGGTGATCAAGGGGTTAAAACTTTATTACGGGGGTTTAGGGGGGTATCCTAGACCTACAGGGGGCTAATACTAACTGTCCCAACACTGTAACTGTCACAAACTGACACCAATGCAGTAATCAGAAGAAAAAAAAAACTGCTGGTGTCAGTTTGTGACAGGGGGGGGTGATTGGGGGGGCGATCGGGGGGGGGGGGGGGATCGGGGTGTTTTGTGTGCCTGGCATGTTCTACTGTGTGTGTGTGTGTGTGTGTGTGTGTGTGTGTGTGTGTGTAGTGTTGTGCACTCACATACCTGTCTTCTCTCCTCGGCCTGGAACGGAAATTACCGAGCCGAGGAGAGATGACATCATTTCCTTTGCTGCTGTTTAGCATACAGCAGCAAAGGAATGATTCGATTGGCCGGCGGCGATCGGGAGGGGGGGGGGCCACGAACGGATGGCCTCCTCCTCACCTCCGATCGCCGTGGGACAAAAGACGACCGCCTCGGGCACCGGGGGGGGGTCCGATCGGACCCCCCACCCGTGGAAGGCAAATCACTTACATGTACGTGATTTTGCCTGTCCGTGCCGCCTTGCCGACGTACATCGGTGTGAGGCGGTCGTCAAGTGGTTAAAGCAACGGACAGCATGGATTCATGAAAGACAGAAGTCAGACAAACCTGATTTCTTTGTATGAAGAGGTAAGTAAAACCTTGGACAGAGGGGTGGCTGTGAACGTGGTATACTTGGATTTTGCAAAAGCGTTCGACACAGTTCCCCACACGCGGCTCATGTGTAAAGTGAAGTCTACAGGCCTGGAAATATCAGTTTGTAAATGGATAGAAAACTCGCTAAAAGACAGAATTCAGAGAGTAGTGGTTAATGATTCTTACTCTGAATGGTCTAAGGTTATCAGTGGTGTACCCCAAGGTTCAGTGCTGGGACCCTTACTTTTTAATTACTTATAAATGATATTGGGTCTGCGATCAAAAGTAACATTTCTGTCTTTGGAGGGTGAAAATGCTGTGCTAAACCCAAAATGTAAAAAACAGAAAACAAAAGCAGCTGACACACAAACAAACCAAGTCCAATGAGAAATAACAACAAAAAGTGCAGCGCTAAAAGTATCTAACGTGATAATCATATACTGTAATTATACAATGAACACCCTTGCAGATGTGAAAAAATTGTGAACATAAAATTATAATCAAATGTCCTGTGTGAAATATGGAACAGCAAATGAAAAAAAGTCCATATGAAAAATGTTAGAGGGATATCTCTTCAAGTTGGAAGATAACGGTGAACATCAGAAGACGTATGGATATTCAATAAAAAATGAGAGGGTACCCTTACCTGTTCCGTAGGACACACATAACCTATAGCAGTGCGTCAGAAAGGCATAGGGAGGATCTCCCGTGGTATCCAGACCAAGTGATGTCTTGTAGGCCACGAGCCCCAATGGATCATGATAGACACAAGCGGGAATTGAACGACTGTCCCTCAAATTCCCAGTTTCCAAGGGGGGGATGATCCGGGGGTGATGGTTCAGCGTGAAAAAGAAAAAGGGGGGGCTCCACATGGTGTAGGTCAAACAAATGGGTATTATTAAAGTAAAACACCATACATAGATAAAAAGTGATCACATTGAGATAAAATGGCAATGTGGGAAGCTGAAAATGCTAGCCCTACGTGTTTCGACTAAACAGTCTTCAACAGGGGCAGACTGTTTAGTCGAAACGCGTAGGGATGGCATTTTCAGCTTCCCACATTGCCATTTTATCTCAAAGTGATCACATTTTATCTATGTATGGTGTTTTACTATAATAAATCCCATTTGTTTGACCTACACCATGTGGAGCCCCCCTTTTTCTTTTTCATGCTAAACCATCATCCCCCGGATCATCCCCCCCTTGGAAACTGGGAATTTGAGGGAGTCGTTCAATTCCCGCTTGTGTCTATCATCATCCATCGGGGCTCGTGGCCTACAAGACATCACTTGGTCTGGATACCACGGGAGATCCTCCCTATGCCTTTCTGACGCACTGCTATAGGGTATGTGCGTCCTACGGATCCGGTAAGGGTACCCTCTCATTTTTTATTGAATATCCATACGTCTTCTGATGTTCCCCGTTATCTTCCAACTTGAAGAGATATCCCTCTAAAATTTTTCATATGGACTTTTTTTTTCATTTGCTGTCCCATATTTCACAAAGGACATTTGATTATAATTTGATCACAATTTTTTCACATCTGCAAGGGTGTTCATTTTATATTTATATGCTTATTATCACATGTTAGATACTTTTAGCGCTGCACTTTTTGTTATTACATTTCTGTCTTTGCAGATGACACCAGGCTATGCAGTGGAATAACGTCCTTACAGGATGTCTCCAATTTTCAAGCCGACCTCAATGCACTGTCTAATTGGGCGACTATGTGGCAGATGAGGTTTAATGTTGAAAAATGTAAAGTTATGCACTTGGGGGCTAAGAATATGCATGCATCATACATGCTAGAGGGAGTACATATGGGGGAATCCGTGGTGGAGAAGGAACTGGGGGTTTTGGTAGATCATAAGCTCAATAATAGCATGCAATGCCAAGCTGCGGTTTCCAAAGCGAGCAAAGTCCTTTCTTGTATTAAGAGAGGTATGGACTCCAGAGAGAGAGAGAGAGATAATTTTGCCCCTGTTCAAATCGTTAGTAAGACCTCATCTGGAATATGCAGTTCAGTTTTGGGCATCAGTTCTCAAAAAGGATATCGGGGAACTGGAGAAAGTGCAGAGAAGGGCAACCAAACTGATAAGAGGCATGTAGGAGCTTAGCTATGAGGAAAGATTAGAGGAACTGAATGTATTCACTCTTGAGAAGGAGAATAAGGGGGGATATGATCAACATGGTCAAATATATAAGGGGTCCATATAGTGAACTTGGTGTTGAGTTATTCTCTTTAAGGTCAACAAAGAGGACACGTGGGCACTCTTTACATCTAGAGGAAAAGATTTCATCTCCAAATACTGATAGGTTTCTTCACATCCCGCCAGAGGTGGTTCTGGACAGCTCAGTAGATTGCTTTAAGAAAGGCCTGGATACTTTCCTAAATGTACATAATATAACTGGGTACTAACATTTATAGGTAAAGTTGATCCAGGGAAAATCCGATTGCCTCTTGGGGGATCAGGAAGGAATTTTTTTCCCCTGCTGTAGCAAATTGGAGCATGATCTGCTGGGGTTTTTTGCCTTCCTCTGGATCAACTGTGGGTATAGGATTGAGTATATTGGATTGTACGATATTATTTTATTTATTTATTGTTTTTAAGGTTGAACTGGATGGACTTGTGTCATTTTTTCAACCTGACTAACTATGTAACTATGTATAACTGGTGCCACAAATATTTTTAAGGTTAGGCTCCCAGATATCCGGTGCAAATTCTCCATCCATTTTCACTTCAAATTTACAAAGCAGCTATTCAGCGGTTCAGCTGCGAATTCATTATATGGTTCAGATGCAAATTTTCAGAGCTGGTACCGGCATCTTTAACAGCTGGTTGTTGAAGAGCGAGCCACAAAGCGGGCTGCCATGTCCTTTGGAAACAGACTGACAGCTGAATGTAAACCAACCACCCCCCCACCCCCCCCAAAATCAGACCCTTACTTGAGCATTACAGGACTAATAAAAAGGGGAAAAGAGTGTGTTGTGCGATCTCTTAAAAAGTACCTTCTAATTCATAAGTGAATCCAATAAAAAGATTATCAAACAAATTATGTAAAATATGTGCAGTGTCAAAATATTTAAACATATAGCAATATTCCCATAATTCATAAAGTACCCAACCGTAAACCACTGGAAGTTTTAGCAGTATATACTCTCAGTGCACACCTTCCTAGAGCAACATACATGAAAAGAGGCAGAGGGACACTCATTGTGCAATGTCTACAATACTGATTTATTATAAAAGTATTATACTTACAAGACAAAGAGTAAACATAAAAATCACTCAGCGACACTCGTTCTGACGTCACCACTACAAACTCCGCCCTATGCATGTTTCGGCCTAAAGGGTGTCGTCACTGGGGCAGCAATGAACTCTGCTGTAGATCCCCCCCAAAAAAAAAAAAAAAAAAAGAGGTCTGCGGGACTTGAAGTTCTCGACAGGCATCTCCCCCCAGGATCTGAGGATCATTATCCCAGAGACCTGTTCTGCCATCATCCAGGTCCTGCAGAAGGAGTATATTAAGGTAAGATTTTTATCCTTTAACATCACATTTTATTGTATATAATGTTTGGTAATGTATTGTATTTCTTTCATCATTCCCTAATTACCATGATTGTAATATGCTGTGAATGTTCCTTTTGTTCTCATGCATGCTGGATTTTTATGTAATTATTTTTTTTGTCCTTCATACAGATTTGCCTTCACTTACCTCCCCAGCATGGTCTCCTGGCCCTATATTCACCTCATGTAGTCACTTAACAATGTATTTTATCAGCTCCATAGTAGTGCTTTACCCTAAATACCCCCTAAAATGTTTATAAATGTGATTTGTGCTTTAAATTCAGGCAGAGTGCCGGAGGCTTTTTTTTGGGTGTCCCCAAATCATTTTTAACCCTCCCTCCCCCCAACTGCTAAGTCAGCTGATACCAATTCTCTATTTATCCTCAATCATCTATCTGCTGACTTTGCCAAACCCATACACACTATACCCATCTCTTTTGTGGTCAGATTTATGGATGAATTCCCCAAAGCATGTAGTACAAGAGCCTGCCTTTATACTTTCAAATGGTACTGTTTAAAGTTTTTGTATCCTATTATTATCTTGATAGGTAATAGCAGAATGTACAAATGTGCTCAGATGTGTACAGTGTGTATTTATATCTTTGTATTATGACACTTCTTACCTGTCCAGTGGGCTGCCAATAGTGTAACTAAGGAGGGGCTGTTCAAAGCAATACCCATTGTTTAGGCATTCATCTCTCAATGAAGTGGAGAGGGTTACCTGTCCAAGAGCCCCCCCCCATAATGTTAAAAATGGCCCATGAGAGGGGGGGAGGAGGGGGGAATCTGATAGGTGTACCTTTATACTTTGGTCTTTAAAAACTCCCTCAAATAAATGTTATCTTGATGTTGGCCAAGGATGTTTGTGTCTAATCTGCTTTCCCTGTTTATGTGCAAAATGAATAATTGTTTTTTTTTTTTTTTTTTGGTTTGACTCCACAGTTTCCTTCCACGCCACAGAAATGGCAGACTGTGGCCTCCCACTTTGCCCAGCAGTGGGACTTTCCTAACTGTGGAGGGGCAATTGATGGGAAAAACTTCCGCATCGTCCCACCACCCAGCTCGGGGTCGTACTATTATAATTATAAGGGGTTCAGTAGTATTGTGATGTTGGCGGTGGTGTCGGCTACTTATGAGTTCCTGTATGTGGACGTGGGGAAGAATGGCCGGATGTCCGATGGTGGAGTCATCGCCCAGACGGAGTTCTACAGGCGTCTCCAGAATAGCAGCTTGGACTTGCCACCTCCAGAAGACAATGTGGAAGGACTCCCATTCGTCTTCGTTGTGGGTGAAGCATTTGCGCTGAGGGACCATCTTATGCGGCCATTCCCGATGAGGACCCTCACCCCGGACCAGAGGGTTTTTAATTACCGGCTGGCCAGAGCCAGAAGAGTGGTGGAGAACACGTTTGGAATCATGGCCAGCCGGTTCCTCCTATTTCTTACACCCATACACATGGCGGAGTACAAACTGAATCATATTATCCTGGCGTGCTGTGTTCTACACAACTTTTTAAGGCAACATTCTGCCAACTATGCTGGCTCAGTTGGGCCTGAGGCTGGACTTCAAAATGAAACAACCCTGACGGCGCTTGAAAGTGGCCGTCCTGGCTTGCCCCCCCCGAGTGCCCATGATGTCCGGCTAAGATACCTTAAATTCTTTGCGGGTAGGGGGGCTATGCCAGACAATGTCTAAAACCTTTTTCAAATTAACAAAAAAAAAAAAAAACACCACTCAAATCTTTGGTGACATTTACTGCTTATGTTTGTTTTAGCTGACCCTGACAGAAATGTGGTGAGTCCTGAAAATGGCGTGATTGTGTAACCTTACAAAGCACTGTTGGGTGTTATTTACTAAAGGCAAAGACACTTTGCACTACAAGTGCACTTGAAACTGCACTGAAACTGCACTTGTAGTGCAAAGTGGATTTGCCCTTAGGAAATAACACCCATTGTCACAGAAAACACCAATTAGAGCACCACAAAAGTGTTGTAGCGTTGAGACAATAATCCACACATTCTTGATTAACAATCTTTTTAATACCAGCACAATCACATGTGTGTTATACAACAAACATGTTGGTTTGTTTTAAAAACAATTTTTGGGGTCACATTAGAAAAAGTAGAAATGTCCATTTAAGATAAAACAGGCATGTTTAAACCCAACAAGAAAGACACAAATCTTGAACTTACAAAGTTCACATTTGGTAGAACTTGAAGGCAATATCAGACATGAGTATTTACAAACTGTGTTTGATATTGCGTTCAGATGGGGTGAAGTCACCCCAGGAAAAGCCAAATTTTGAAGATGCACACAAATTTACGAATGTCAACATGTGCTACCTGCCATCACAGGGGATCAAGGGACGTGTTTGGGGGGGGTGCAACCCCTTCCTCACAGCTACTTTATTATTGAGGAAGGGGTTGCACCCCCAAAACGCATCCATTGGTCTCCCGTGATGGCAGATAGCACATGTTGACACACTGTGTGCCTCTTCAAAATTTGTCTTTTCTCAAATTTGTCAAAAAATTTCAAAAATTTGTAGCACACAAAAAACAAAGGGATTTGGAGGGGTTTTAAACTCTCCCTAAAACATCAATGATGTTCTTCATTTTTTGAAGAACATCATTGATGTTTTTCTTGATGTTTTCCAAGTGCCTATTACACCTCATGATCTCCCCAATCAGGATCTGTGCACTTTCCGAGGTGAAAGGATCTGCATCCACAACATCACGATCACCTAAAAAGATAGAAACCAAAAAACACCATGTATTATAATATAAATATGCCGGCATCCATCTCTTACCTGAGCCTGTGGTCGCAGACACTCACCTGTTGTGGTGCCAATTTCCACCACGTCTCCCTCCTCCTGCTCTTCTTGTCTTGGGTGGATTTCCCCTTCTTCCAGAGGTGGGGGGGTCTGTGGTCTCCTCAGATGAGGGGTGTCCTCCGAGTCTTTTCTCCCCTTTGTAAAAAAAAAAAATTGGTATACTTAGCACACATATATTTGATGGCAGAACTATAAATATGAAACATTGCTTGGAAGTGGGGTACAATTGTCTATTTTGGCAGAGTTCCAAGATGTAGAATTTTTAGTGTCCTTTGTCAAGCTTCAATACTTACCTGTTTTGTACAAGCTTCACAGATGGAGACACCCCTATAGTATACACTGGAGCACCTGTGTGGGCCCCCTAATAAAAAGGGTGTTCTTGTGTCCCACACTAGAGCTCCAGCGTCCAGATGTGTAACCAGCTGCTGAGTGTCCTCTCCTGACACAGAATCTAGTTTGCATTTCATTCTAGTAACAAACACATCTACACAACCAAATTAGTTTCAGACAAGTAGGCCCTAAAAAATGGGGGCAAATGCATATGGCCAAAACAATGGTGTTTTCTAGGCCGAACTAACAATGTTTTATACGAACGAATAATGTGCCCATGAACATGAAAGTTGCCTTTTGAAACTGGATAACAGTTAAGAAAAGCACATGGAGCAGCACGAACGTAATAAACATAAAGAATAGGAACACAGGACAACTACTTACTTTTTTGCAGCACTCTCCGGATCTTTCGGTATTGCTCATGCTCTCTTAATTTGAGGTCCGAACCGCTTCCTGAGCTGATCTTTCTATCGTCGTACCCCGAAATTCCGGTGCAGACTCTTGACCACTTTCGCCATGATCTTGGCCTTTCTGACATTGGGGTTGGGGTAAGGTCCATACTTCCCGTCATAGTCGGCCTTCTTCAGGATGTCGACCATCTCCCCAAAGGACATATTCGATGCCTTAAATCTTCTCCTTCTGGATCCAGACGTTTCAGGCTCCGGGCTTTCCTCCTCCTCCTCCTCCTCGTTGCTGTAATTAGCATGCACCTGCTGTGTCTCCTCCATGTGCTCTTCCCCCACTGCGCCGAACGAAAAGGGGCGGGGAATAGACTAGAAAGAACGTCGCGGGCGGAGTTACACGCATGCGCAGTGTGTATAAAGCGTAACACGCGTGTGAGCGGAGGAAGGAGTATAGGAGGCGTCAATCGTGATAACGAAGGTAAGATCTAAACTTGGGCCTATACTGCTTCTAGATTAAGGCCTATATTGTAACAAGATTAGGAGAGTTTTGCCTGACATTAGGGTTTGTCTCGTTTTGTGTCTTGCAGATAAAATGGATGGCTTCAATGACCACAACTTCCTCCCCCTGTTCATAGACAAGTACAGGGAGCTGCCCTGTCTGTGGCAGGTGAAACATCCACATTATAATCATAAACAAAAGAGGCAGGCAGCGCTGGAGAAACTGCTGGAGTTGGTGAAGCCGGTGGTCCCCACGGCAACCATCCCCTATTTAAAAGCCAAAATTGGTGGCCTGAGGAGCACGTATCTTAGGGAGCGCAAGAAGGTCACGGATTCCCAGAGATCCGGAAGCTGCAGCAGATGACATTTATGTCCCCAGGCTGTGGTACTATGAGAGACTGCAATTTCTGTCAGACCAGACTGGAGTCAGGGAATCCCTCTCCACTCTTCTTTCCACCCCAGCTGAGGCTTCCGATGTCCAACCTGGGACTTCCAGTCAGGAAGAAGTGGAGGAGCCCAGATGGAGCCAGGTATAGCATTGTTCTACAGATTTCTGGTCAATAAATAAAATTATGTTTACTAGATGTTATTATTGATCACTAATTGGTGATTTAATACAGTTTTTTTACATATCAATAGACAGTAGTGGGCAAAAATAATTGGGACAAGAATGAAAAATGCTGGGCTCAGAAGGATAGTCTGTTATATTTGTTTAAAATTCAATTTGCAACAGTCATGAGGTGAAAATTGTGTGTGATTGTCCTTTTTTATACACATGAAGACCTAAGCCAGGACGAGGCGCTAAGTGGCAGCCAGGAGAAGCCTGGGACCAGTAGGAGCCTGACCGAATCACAGGTTCCTCCCCTCCGCCTTCCAAACAAAAGACCCAGGAAGGGGAGTCACGTGCAGGATTCAGCACTCAGGCTCATTCAGGAGGCTTCTGCATCCCTCAGAGCCTTACCCACTCCTGAAGAGGCCTTTGCCTGCATGGCTGCCACCAAACCGAAGGGCATGCAGGAGGGTCAACGCCTCATGTGTGAGAAACTTCTTTATAAAGTCCTAACTAAGGGGGTGAGTGGCAAAATCACACCCAATACCGACGTGATTGAGTTGGACCTTCCTCCTCCTGCCACAACTACACCATCACAGCCACAGCGTGGAAGGAAGACCAGAGAGTGATGACCTGGGTTCAGTCTGGTGTGACAAAAGATGCAGTCTCTTGTATGACCACAGGCTGGGGACACAGATGTCATCTGCTGCTTTCAGGATCTCTGGGGCTTCTGGACCATACTGCACTCCCTTATATATGGACTCCTCAGGCCACCAATTTTGCTGGAAAAGAATTGATGTGTGCCCTGGGGGCCAAAGGCTTCGCCAATTTCTGCAGTTTCCCCAGCGTTGCCTCCCTCTTTGTTTGGTTTTGATCCCTTAATAAAAGGAATTTTTGTTTCAATTATACTCGCCTATGTGTGTTTTCCTTCAAAAAGGACAATTTGTGAGGAAACAGGTACATTTCAAAAATACAATGTGAAATTAACAAGGGACACCAACACCAAGCAACCTCCTTGAGATTAAATAACACAAGATAATAATGGTGTTGTGGTAACTTGACACACAAAACACACACAAAAAAATAAAAAATACATCAGCCTGGAAAAAAATACAAACACAAAAATAAAACAAAAAGAAATTTGCTCAGCTGTGACAAATCAAAATATATTGAGGGAATCACAATCAATAATAAAGAAAGAAGTTTGTGAGAAGTCTGTGTGAATATGAGCAGCAAAAACTACTTCATTCTTCTCACATTATAAAGAAGAAGAGAGTGCGCTGTATTAAACAATTTAAAACATTGCAGCGTGACGAAAGTGCTCTATCCATTCCGAACGCTAATTTTACCAGACCGAGCTGTTCCGTCTCAGAATTTCTTCTGAGCATGCGTGGCACTTTGTGCGTCGGAGTTGTCCACACACGGTCGGAATTGACGCGATCGGATTTTGTTGTCGGAAAATTTTATAGTCTGCTCTCAAACTTTGTGTGTCGAAAAATCCGATGGAGCCCACACACGGTTGGAATTTCCGACAACACGCTCCGATCGCACATTTTCCGTTGGAAAATCCGACCGTGTGTACGGGGCATTATACCCTGTACACACGGTCAGATTTTCCGACTGAAAATGTGCGATCGGAGCGTGTTGTCGCAAATTCCGATCGTGGCTCCATCGGACTTTTTCCGTCGGGAATTTCCGACACACAACGTTTGAGAGCAGGCTATAAAATTTTCTGACAACAAAATCCGATCGGTTAAAATTCTGATTGTGTGTACACAAATCCGACGCACAAAGTGCCACGCATGCTCAGAATAAATTAAGAGATGAAAACTATTGGCTACTGCCCTGCTTATAGTCCCGACGTACGTGTTTTACGTCACCGCATTCAGAACGATCGGATTTTCCGACAACTTTATGCAACCGTGTGTATGCAAGACAAGTTTGAGCCAACATCCGTTGGAAAAAATCCATGGATTTTGTTGTCAGAATGTCCGATCAATGTCCGATCGTGTGTATAGGGCATTAGACTTTAGCAGTAACAATTATATTTACATTATTATGGTTTGTTGTAGCCCTGGTGAGGGGGAGTTTCTTTGACCTCGAAACGTGTTGGCTGTCTTTTAGCAAAATATCAATAAATGAATTTGGACTCTTTTGGTCTGGTGCTCCTTCCATATATGCACGCCTTTTTCTGGTAACCTGCTGAAATACCCACTGGAGGGTAGCCTTGTCTGTTGTCAGCAGCCTAACCTAAGCCAGTAAGCTCTTCAAATGTTTTTTGCCCTCTTACTGCTTTGTTTAAACTCATATCAAAGACCCAGTGTTTTTTGACTTCCCTTTTTTCATTGGACCATCCCAGACAAGGCTTTTCCACGTGGCAAGAATGTGTAAATCTTAAAACTGGAGATACAAATCTTTTGGAAGGTAAAATAGCTCCTTCAATACAGTTTTTTTATGTGGTATTTAGCAGTATACATGGAGATTTGGCTTTAACAATTCTGTGTCAAAGAGAGCAGAGAGAAATAAGCATCTCTGAACATATTCATGATGGTCAAAAATTCTCCCCATTTAGATCTGGCTGCTATAAAGCCTTGTTCACATTGGTGTGGTTTATGAGCACTGACCAAGTGGTTCTGATCCCTGCTATACACCTAGTGGTTCAAAATGTTCACTGAACCAAATGGCTCAGTTCACACTCAACAGCCAGGAACAGGGCATTGCAGCATGTAACACAAATGTTATAAGTAGCATTGAGGTTTTGGTGCATATTAAACACTTGACCTCTGGAACATTTACCCCCCTTCATTATCAGGCCATTTTTTTGCGATACAGCACTGTGTTACTGACAATTACAAAATTTGTAATTTTTTTTTTCCCCACAAATAGAGCTTTCTTTTAGTGGTATTTGATCACCACTGTGTTTTTTTATAAACAAAATAAGATTGACCATTTTGAAAAAAAACAGTATTTTTTACTTTCTGCTATAATACATATCCAGTAAAAAAAAATCAAATTTCTTCATAAATTTGGTCAATATGTATTCTGCTACATGTTTTTGGTAAAAAAAATCCCAATAAGCGGATATGGATTGGTTTCTCGCAAACGATATAGCATCTACAAACTATGGTAAATATTTATGGAATTTTTATTTCCTTTTTTTTTATACTAGTATTGCAATCTCAGCGGGACTTAGATATAATCGGACACTAACTGACACTATACAGGAACCAGTGACACTAGTGATCAGTGCTAAAAATATGCACAGCCAGGGCCAGTTCACACCGAAGAAATGCAGTCCAGTTGCGTTCCAGATGCTTTTCTGCATGCACGTTTTTGGAGCATGTATTTTTGATGTAGTGCAGTGCATTTTTTTTTTTTTTTTACCCCTCTTTTTTTGTTAACCTTCAATAAGGATGTGTGTTCCAGTGTGTTTTTGATGCGTTTTACAGTGTTCCAGTACAGTCCAGTGCAGGAAAAATGCAACATGTTCTACTTTTTTTTTCTGGAACTGGAACGCACTGGAACCGCAAGCACTGGTGTGAACTAGGCCATTGAATACCATATAACCTAATTTCCATGCGTTTTTGATGCAGAAAAAAAGCACTGCAATGCATATGGTGTAAACTGGCCCTCACTGTACTAATCACAGTGGCTGGGAAGGTGTTAGTCTTCTTTCAGCAACAAGAAGGGGAGGAAAGCAGATGCATGTTAGCTCAGCTCCCCCTCCCCCCTACCCAACGCCACCCTATATGCCGTTCCAACTGCTTGCTTCTAACAGCCAGGAGTCTGCTTGTCAGATTTACACATAATCATGGTGGTTGCAGCTGGAGAACAGTGCTGTGTACTGTATGTAGTTAAGACTATATACAGTCGTCTCACACTCTGAACACAGTGCTGTATCTGATATGTAGTTAAGGCTACATACAGTTTATACAGCGGTCGCATTTTTAATGAGGAATATAATTTGTTTGGGTCAGCTTGGCCCAAACAATCTACAGAAAGTGAAAATAAACCTGGCTGTGGGAGGTCTTCCCTTATGGATGCTGAGGACATCCCTATGCACGGGGCACCTGCTCAAGCTGATCCAGTGGGTACATCCAGTTCCAATGCTGCCCCCAATGTATGTGCCTCTCCTAAATTCTATGGATTGGAGCCATTAGGGCTGGGGGTATTTTGTGTTTATCGCATTCAGTGAAAAGTTTTTCCTTATATGCTTTTGCTTCTGCTTTCACCTAGGCTGACAAACCTAAAAAGTGTGGGAACTGTAGGTCTAGGCTGCCTGATAGCTGTAAAAAGCTATTATGTGATATTCTATATCATCAGTGGCAGGTTCTGGATTTGTTGCCTCTTTAAATAAATTGATGACTTCTATGAAGGAGGTGGTTTCCTCCTTTCAGTCCTTTAGTGATAAATTGACAGGTTTAGGTCCTTCCAGGAACCTTCCGTCTCTGCTAGATCTCTTTCCCCCCTCAGAATTGCAAACCAGGGGCGTGGCCTGGATGCGGTCTAAGATGGACGCTTGAACTGCTAGCTCTGGTTCCCTGAGGTAAAGATACCAGACTACAGAGAACATCACAGGATGACACACGCAGGAGTGCCTCTACAACCCGATCCCGCTCTCCCTGAGACACAGACACTCAGCCAAACCGCAGTATACCAGAGATATTCTGGCCGAGGCTTCAGGGAGACATGGCGCCATCACAGGCCTCTTCCCTCATGTCCCACTCAGACAGCCGAGAGCAGCACAGGGACAGAAGCCGCAGCCCTCCTCCTTCACACAAGATGCAGGCAGCCTCAGCGCTAAATCTAGCTGACCTTCACACAGTGGCAGCAGACATAAAAAAATACACTGTCTGTTGCCATTTCTGACCTACGATCAGACATACAAGCAATGTCCCTGAGAATGGAAGAGGTAGAGGAGACTCAAGCCCGCCATGATGCCTCACTGTGCCACGTACAGCAAGTGACAGAATCGCATGCTGTCCACCTCAGAGACATACGTTTGCAAGGCAAGCTTTCACATGACTTGCAAACACTCCTCCATCTCGACAATCAAAGGCCCAATGACCCCACTCAAGACTGAACCCAGATTTTCCCCCGGGCATGCACACTAACTTCTTAAAGCAACACTGGACTGACGGAAAGATCCTAGCCCACGACTTTTACAACCAAGAGAAAATCCTTTCAGCATCTCAACTCTCTTCTAGGTTTGAAGAACCCCAGATACCAGACTGGACATATCTCATGATTACTCATTTCTTGAGAAACCTAGAAAGGAAATTTTCCTGTTCTAGACAACTGATTCCCTTTTGAACGCCTTTGCTACCAGAAAACACCGCAAACACACATGATATCAACTGCACACTCCCTTCTCTTCATAGACTATACGCCTAATAATTCGACAATGTGCACTGCTTGGGAAAGAGACCTGTCTATATCTCTTTCGCCGGAAGAATGGGAAAGAATTTATCTCACCATCCACAAGGGATCTATATGACTACTCAAGAGAATGGATTCAAAATCCAAACTCGCTGGTACTGCACACCTGCCTTACTGCATAAAAAATAATCCTGCAATCCCAGAGGAATGCTTGAGATGTACTGATCAACCAGGAACCCTACTTCACTTATGGTGGGATTGTCCCTCTATCCAAATGTTCTGGACAGAAGTACACAAGATAATCACACGTGTCACCACCTACACTTTGGTTAGAACCCCCGCACAATTTCTACTACATCACTCAAGCTTACCACACAGAACATACCATAAATTGCTTGCGATGCACATGATCAATGCAGCAAAACAGTGCAGTCCCACACACTGGAAATCCCAGACACCGGCCTCCATCAAAGAATGGCTCAACAAAATTAACAGAATCGCTAAAATGGAAGAATTAATACATACATATAGCGAGAGACTCCCCGCACAAATTTAATAACAAATGGGCATGTTGGACACATTTCAGATCAACGTCAGACTACGCCCTCCTTTTCTCTCCAAACTAATAAAGATTTGACATAAACTGTCCTACCATTCCACAGTGTAAATATACGCACAACTCTACTACCTTTTCTCCCACAATCCCAAACGACTATGTGAATAGGCTTGAGAGATACCCATGACATTGATCAGCTGGTATGGATCTAATGTGAGCCCCCTTCTGAGGAGGGAGGCAAGAGAGACGCACAGCTAACTTCATGTCACTGAAAACTCCCCAAATCTTAATCATTCTGATATCTTTCTTTCGAACAGTCTTCTATCGCTAAGCCAGCAGATTCTAGGCTGGGCAGAAAACAACGTTGCTTCAATCAGGGCGGTTCACATCGGGGTACAGCGAATACTCTAGGAGACTGAGCTGAGTGAGTATCAGCTGCAGCAATTGGGAGGTGAACCATAAAATATTCAAAGAGATCACTCTAAAATGGGGTGTACCCTGAGTGGATCTTTTTGCATCCTGTCTAAACAGGAAGCTTCCAACCTTCTTCTCACTAGAAAGCGAGACGGAAGCTTTTGGGACAGATGCGTTGACTTTCCCATGGAAGTTCAATCTTGCATATGCCTTCCCACCATTCCCACTGTTGCCTCTGGTAGTTCAGGAACAAGCAGAGGTGATCCTGATAGCCCGTTGGTGGCCCAGGAGGAGTTGGTTTTCTGCACTGAGAACACTTTAACAGCTTCCCCCTGGCCCTTGCCGGATCAAAGAGACCTTCTCCAACAAGGGCCAGTGCTCCATCCAAACCCTCGGATTTACAATTTGATGGCCTTGAGGCTGAGCGGTGCCTTTTACAACTGAATGGGTGTTTAGAAAGGGTTATTAGTACAATTCTAGACAGCCATAAGTTGGTCACAAGAAAGATTTACGGTAAGGTTTTGAAGACGTTTCCTGGCAAAAGAGAGCCGGGTTTGACTTTTTTTCTATTCCTTGTATACTGGATTTTTTACAGGAGGAAGTAGAAAAAGGCCTTTCTGTTAGTACCCTTAAAGTTCTAGTTGCCGCCCTGTCACATTTCTTGGACATCAGGCTAGCAGAGGAGCCATTGATTAAAAGATTTCTCTAAGCAAGAGCTAGACATACACCCAGACTAATTAAGCAGATTCCCCCTTGGGACCTGTCTTTAGATTTGAATGCTCTTGCCAAAGTTCCTTTTGAACCATTGGATAGGCTTCCTTAAGGTTGGTTACATTGAAGACTACCTTTCTTTTAGCCATCACTTTGGGGAGGAGGATTTCTGATTTGGAATCCCTCTCTTGTAAAGACCCTTTCTTGAGAATTTTAGATGATAGGGTGGTGATTAAACCTGACCCTTTGTACTTACCTATGGTCTCTTCTAGTTTTCACAGATATCGGGAAGTAGTTCTTTCTAGTTTTTGTACCTCCCCCAGGAATTCGGATCAGGAGAGATTTCGCTTTTTTGGATGTGAAAAGATGTCTACTACATTACTTAGAGGTTTCTAGTGAGTTTAGGAAATCCTCTCAGCTTCTAGTTTACTCTAGTTGTCCCAAGAAGGGGATTAAGGCCTTCAGGGGCTCCATCTCCAGATGGATTAGGGAAACTATTTGTGAGGCTTACAGGTCTTCAGGTAAGGCTCCTCCTACCAGAGTTAGGGCTTATTCATTCTACAAGATTTTTAGCTGCATCATGGGCAGAAAGAGCAGGAGCATTGTGGGAAGAAATATCCAAAGCTGCTGTCTGGTCCTCCTCTCATGCGTTTATCAAGCATTATAGAGTCCAGATGCTCTCCAGCCAGGACCTCTCCTTTGGAAGGAAAGTACTACAAGCTGTCATCCCTCCTTAAGGTATAGAATCTTGCTCATCTTCTCCAAGTAGCTGTCCTGGAAGATTAAGTGGGAAAACCCCCGTTAGACGTAACGGTATTTCCATGAATCTTCCAGGGCGGCGTCTAGATTCCCACCCTATTCTTTTAAGCACTGGTCCCTTATTTAACTCGGTGGTGGTGGTGATTTAGAGAGATTATTCCTCTGCCTGGTACAAATTGGTGGAGGTTTACTTGATCTTCAAAACAACTGAAGGTCAGAGGAAGGGGAGGGCCTTTTCAATTACTGTATGTCTGATTTGTGTTTCCTGTAGAGGTCAGAGCCAATCGTCTCTCCAAGTAGTTGTCCTGGAAGATTAATGGAAATACTGTTACCGTTAAGTTTAACTGGGGTTTTACTAATTCCGTGCTCTGGGTAATCTGTTTCCTTTACAAACTGCTTTGGATCTTTCCCAGATCTGGTTTGCAGGAGCTGTGAATTAGTGTAGCCTTTACTTCCCTTGATCGCTTTCACTCATGGTTGCTTGGATTTGCCTTAAATCTCAGGTCTTATTCAGCCACAAACTGACTTTTTCAGACTGATTAATATTTACTTTGTGCTGCGGATCCCCTATTGTGGGTTTACTGCCACTTCTTTGTCAGTTGCATTGTGTACCCTCTGTACAGCATTTGTATTGTTGAGCGCCAAACATATATTCCTTTGCTTATATATTTGCATATTATAATTTCTCTTTGGGGCTACTATAAACTGTACCATAAAATTCTCTTAAAAGTTTTATTCATTTCCATCCCTTTACTGTTTCAGTGGTGCCTTTCTTCCAGTCAATTTCGGGGTAGGTAAAATCCCCAATTATTATCTTTGTCCCAGCCCTTTTTATCTGTACAAGGAGCCGAGTCCCTGCCTCCCCATTAACACTAGGTGCGTCTGTCGCCTTAAAGGGATTTTTTTTTTTTTTTTTTTTTTTTTTTTTAAATAACAAAAATGTTATACTTACTTGCTCTCTGCAAGGGTTTTGCACAGAGCAGCCCCGATCCTCCTTTTCTGGGTCCCCTCTTCACCGGTTGCCCCCCCACAGAGAGAAACCTTCCATGGGGGCACGAGTCCCGCTGCTGCGTCCATTGACACAAACAGCAGGACTCGCCCCTGCCCCCCCGTGTCACTGGATTTGTTTGACAGCAGCAGGAGCCAATGACTCCTGCTATCAATCTATCCAATGAGAACCTGAGAGTGGCTGGAGCCGCTGGGCTCGTGCTCGTCGCTGAAACGATCGGGTTTAGGTCAGAAAAAAATGGGGGTCTGGGGGGCAGCTGAAGCACAGATGTTTTTTTCACCTTAATGCTTAGAATGCATTAAAGCAGAGGTCTGCCCACTTCTGTAAAAATTAAAAGCCAGCAGCTACAAACACTGCAGCTGCTGACTTTTAATAATAGGACACTTACCTGTCATGGAGTCCAGCGATGTTGGCAATGCATGTTTCCATCAGCTGTCGGTTGCTGCCGCCGCCATTGCGGGTAAGGGAACCCAGCAGTGTAGCATTACGGCTTCATGCCAGGTCCCTACTGAGCATGCGCGAGGCTCAGTTACCCTCTCCTACTGGCCCGGCGGCGGGGGAAGGATAAGGGAGCCGCACTGCTGACGCAATGCACCACGCCGTGGCTCCCGGAAGTGGGGTATCCGTTCCCCTCCCTCCCCCTGAAAGCTGCCAAATGTGACATCGGAGGGGGGGGGGGGGACAAACGAGCGGAAGTTCTACTTTTGGGTGGAACGCCGCTTTAAGGTGAAAAACCATGAGACTTTACAACCCCTTTTAAACGGTGTGAATTTACAAATTCATTTCTTTCCTGGTCATCTATGCTTTTCACTTTGTTGTGGATGACAAGCATTAACTGTTTATGACTTATGTTTTGGCTTTTTCTCAGTCCTGAGAGCATTCCCAAAGGTCCTCGCACCTGTTCTGCATCTTTTTGTCTGGGAGGTATTCCAGTCATTGGATATCTGGATAATCTTCAGAATGTTCTCACAAAATATTCTCACAGTGTGGGACAAATCCAGTGTTTCTTTGGACAAATTAATCTAGATACATCCTTGAATCAAGATGTCTCTGTCATAGTGACATCTAACACCGGCATTGTTGGAGGGCACGTTATTTTCTTCCCTTACATTGGTAGATTGTCATGATGATTGCCAACTTTCTTCACTGGGACAGCATTCTAGATTGTCTGTCTGTTAAGGGTTGTTGATCTCAGGTAGAATTAAGATTCCGATCTACATAGTGTAGTTATGAGCTTTTTGTCTGTCGCTACTTTACTCAGTAAAATTCTAATCCAGGTTCAATCAGAGTGTACCACAGCTGTGGCTTACATCACTTTCAGAGGGGCTCAAGCAGTTTATGACCCTGTTGGTGCTAGTCTCTCCTGTCCTGGGTAGAGCTTTAGATATCTTAAGATATATCTATCTTCGGATAAAAACTGGCGGGTACATTTTCTCAGTGGACAATGTCTATTGTCTTTTTTCACTATTGGTTAAAATTTTATTAAAGCAGTGTTTCACAAACACTAGGAGAAAGGCGCCTCTGGGTGTATGTCACGGAATTTAGTAGACCAGACTGTGTGGACTGCACAGAGGAAACCAGAAACGTATAAGTACAAAAAATATTGGTGTTTATTAAATAGGTGGCAAGTACGTGAAATATAAACAGTGCAAAAACCAACCACAGACCCACAAACAATAAATAGTATATGCAGACAAATGGAGATACCGGTATCATAAACCAAGCCAGGCCGAGGTCATACACAAGGAGGTCAGCAGATGGGTAATGACGGGAAACCAACAGGACAGGGAGAGGATGGATAGGCTGCAGGGCAGGGATCCAAGGGAATCAGGAAACAGGAGGGACAAGTACAGGATGGGCTCGGGATAGGGATCGGATCAGATCAGATCAGGACAGAAACAGGCTCAAGGTCAGGATTACAGGCAGCAAGATCAGGGCACAGGGAGAGAGACACCAAGGCAAGGATGTGAGTTGTAAAAGGGAATGTGAAAAATCGCATTGAACATGATATATACACGGGTATGAAGTGGATCAATGAAGCTACGTAGTAAGATGGAACCTACAGAGGATGTACTCTGTGCTCTACATAACTCAATCCCATACAGAGATAACCCAAAGGGAACATGAAAAAATCGCATCAAACGCGATGTCAGTACTCAAAGAGTTGCCTCTGTTTGGTGATCCAACAACAGTTGATTGTGTGTGAAATAACTCTGTACTCTACATATCTCAATTCCATATAGAGATAAAGGAACATAAAAAAATCGCATAAGAAATTGCATCAAACGCTATATATGCACAGATGTATAATGGACTGGCAAAGCTGACCTAATGTGGTGAGGCTTGCAGGTGGAGGTATAATGTCAGTACTCAAGAGAACTGTCTCTCGTTAGAGATCCAATTTTTTTATATCTTTTGAGAGACATTTTTGGTTTTAGATGGAGAAGGTGTCAAAGTAGAAGTGGCACCTTCTACCTCAGCCAATAGGCTTTCAAGATCTATGGAATCTATGAGCTCGGTTGGCTCATTTTCATCCAATAAGTCAGTAAGATTTTGGAGGGCCATAGCTTCACTTGAGGTATGAAGTGAACGATCAGTTGGATTGTTTTTGTGTAAAGGCACTTCAACAAAAGTTTGCAAATAAATAAATGTGTGTCTTTGATAACCTCAAACTTGTCAATGTGTGTTACAGGACAGAAAATTAAACCTTTTTCCAAAACTGAAATGTCATCAGTGGATAAGGTGTCATCAGAGAGATTGATAATATTTATTGATTGTAAGGTGATGGGAATTTCTTCTTGGATTTGTGAGAGTGAGTGTTTGTGCTTTCTTGGTGCTTTTTGTTTTGTGCCCACATGCGGTCTAGAAAAATGCTTTGATGCAATGTTGCTGTAAGTGAATTAGATCTGGGAGTGTTAGATTGGTGTGAGACATTACTGTGAGTATGAGAAATTTTAGCTTTATGTAGGGAATTGGAACGTTATTGAACCTGTGAGGTTGAGGAATCATCAGTATCAGAGATGCCATCGCCCAAAATATTTCTCGGATGGCTACGTTTCTGGCGTCTACGTCCATTAGCTTGAACTGATACAGGTTGTAAAATAATGGGAAAACTGACAGTAGTGGATGTTTTTGCTCAGGTACTACCCCATTGAGGGACCATAGATTTGGGATGAGACATCCAATGTCCATCGATCCATCTATAGGCTTGTTCCTCTTGAAAAGATTTTTTGTCCCTAAAAATTTTTTTTATCTTTTTTAATCAAAATATCCTTGTTAAATTTGTCAAATCTCACTCTGAGTTGGGCTTCTAACTGATCATACAAAGGTTGTGTTTTAAATTTAGTAAGTTGGAAATTAATGGTATCAATTTTAATATCAAGTTCTGTGATTTTCCTGCGATATTCCTGAATTAGTAGATTCATGAGGTCAGCTGAACATTGTTTAAATACTTTTTCCCAGGCAACTTTGAACTCCGGCTCAATCCTCTCAAAGGAGGGGAAAATGTGAACCTGGAGTCCAAATGGGTTGATATCATTCTTTAGATAATCCTCAAATGATTTTATATGCCAAAAAAGTGAGGCCTTCTTTTGTACTGTGTGTGTTAAACTTAAAAAAGTAAACCTGAGCTCAGATTCAATGAGTTCTTTTGTATCAAACTTCTTAGCTCTCTTACTCATCAAATTGTTCCATTCATCCCCTAGGTATGCTGCCATGACAGTGACACAACACACTGGCCAGCAACTGCCAGTTAGTTGATAGGCAATCAAAAAGTTTGGTAAATGAAATGCAACGATATGCAGAAAAATCCTAGAAATTCGTAGCAAAAAGTGTAATGTAATAAAGTCATAACATTTATGTAAGAGAAACGATCAAATTGTGAAAACATATATAAAGTGAATCTAAAGTATAATAAATACATAAACTGCCACTCCAGTGTTGGAGGGGAGTTGCTGGGTGTTGAACCCAAGTAGCAAATATTGAGGATTTGTGGAATGGCAGTGTGTGTATGACCGGGTCTGGCCAATCCAGCCGCAGAATGGATGGATCGGAAGTACACTATGTACTTCATTAAAAGGTACGTTAAAAGAAAAAAAACATTTTTTTAATAATCAAAAACGAGGGGTGGAGAGGTGGTCTTTCGTTTAAGACCACCTCTCAAAAGTGGGTGGAACTCCGCTTTAAGGCTATATTTTCTTAAGATTTAATGTCAGGGAATGTTACATTTGCCCCGCGAAAAGCAATAAGTAAAAACTGACATTTTACAAATAATACAAACATTATGGGTATTCATTTATGACTTTTGCGCGAATGCTGAGACATTTGCACTGCAAAGGTTTTATGAATGGACATATTAGTGTACTGTGTTAGTGCTTTACAGGTCCAGGGCCATGATAAACCCACCGACGTAATCCTGTGCCCTGAATGCGATTTGTTTTACTGGCTCTTGCATTGGCAGTAAGTTGTTACTGTTTGTTCACCGCAGGGTGCTTTGCAGAACACTGCTGTAGTAAGTTTCTGGAGCTTTGGCAGTTTTGGAGCCTGACATGCCTTACTCTTATCTCCTGCTCACTCTGCCACAGGGATAACGCTTTAGCGATTTAATACTTAGTCACTCTTGGCTGTGATGCATGCGCTCTGCAAGAAAGATCCTGTGCCACTTTTAAATGTGTCGCACGCATCCTGACTATTATCCTTGCACCATACTGGCTTGTGCCACAAGCAACCTGGTGGTTATATGCTTGTGCGACATACAGCTGATTCAGGCATACACTTACTCTGCCTTCTCAACCTGAGGTTATAGTGCGTTATGCAAGCATCTTTTAGATGAAATCACCTTTCTGCTTCCTCACAGTGACACAATCAGTCGACCATATAACCTCCAGTGCTTCTACTGCTGGTTTGAGAATCCATTTCCTAGGGGTTTCACACCTTGCATGCTTGCAGTATGTAAGATCATAAGCGTAAGGGAAGCAATCCTGAAGGCCTTTAGAGCTTACAATCCACCAATCTCTGGGTTAGCTTGTGGTTTTCCTCCTTATAGATTTAATGCTGACAGCTTGGACTCAGCTATGAGGATCATAATAGAGTAGAAAATTTTTACTTAACTAAAATAAAAAAGACGTCACCTACTTACCTGCTCTGTGCAAGGGTATTGCACATAGTGGCCCCGAAGCTCTTCTTTGAGGTCCCCTGCTGGCGTTCTCAGCTTCCTTTAGTGGCACATGTGCAGGTTTGCTCCCAAGCAGGGCTGTGTGTATCCATAGACGCACACAGCGGAGCTTGGCTCCACCCTCTTCCTCCTCACAGGACTTGTCTGCTTTCCAAGCCTGTGAGAGAGGCAAAAGAAGGCACAGGATAGTTGTAGGTAAGAATTTAAGTAGGTGGGCTGGAGAAACGGCTTTTTTTTTTTTTTTTTTCTTTTAACCACTTCAGCCCCGGAAGATTTTACCCTATTCCTGACCAGAGCATTTTTGACAATTTGACACTGCATGCCTTTAACTGGTAATTGCGTGGTCATGCAATGCTGTACCCAAAGGAAATTTGCATCCTTTTTTTCCCACAAATAGAGCTTTCTTTTGATGGTATTTGATCACCTCTGCGATTTTTATTTTTTACGATATGAACTAAAAAAGACTGAAATTTTTTAAAATAAATTATATTTTCTACTTTTTGTTATAAAAATAAAAAAAAAATACAATAAACTCAATTTTAATCATACATTTAGGCCAAAATGCATTCAGCCACATGTCTCGGGTAAAAAAAATTCAGTAAGCGTATATTTGTTGGTTTGCGCAAAAATTATAGCGTCTACAAACTACATTTTCTGGAATTTACGCAGCTTTTAGTTTATGGCTGCCTATCTCATTTCTTGAGGTACTATAATGGCAGGGCAGTACAGCCCCCCCAAATGACCCTATTCTGGAAAGTAGACACCCCAAGGAATTTACTGAGAGGCTTGTTGAGCACATAGAATTTTAAATTTTTTTGTCACAAGTGATTGTAAAAATTGTGAAAATGTACACAAAGTTGTCACTGAAATGATATATTGCTCAAACATGCCCTAGGAATATGTAAATTACACCCCAAAATATATTCTGCCG
This sequence comes from Aquarana catesbeiana, assembly GCF_042186555.1. NCBI lineage: Eukaryota > Metazoa > Chordata > Amphibia > Anura > Ranidae > Aquarana > Aquarana catesbeiana. The sequence continues at coordinate 170,283,319 of NC_133334.1, read as the reverse complement.
CTTCTCCCGAGTACAGGGATACCACATGTGTGAGACTTTTTGGGAGTCTAGCCGCGTACAGGACCCTGAAAACCAATCACCGCCTTGAGGCTTTTTTTAGAACGTAAAATAGTTATTTCACTCCTCACTACCTATCACAGTTTTGGAGGACCTGAAATGTCAAGATAGTCCAAAATCCCCAAAATGACCCCATTTTGGAAAGTAGATACCCCAAGCTATTTGCTGAGAGGCATGTTGAGTCCATGGAATATTTTATATTTTGCCACAAGTTTCGGGAAAATGACAAAAAAAAATGTTCTTTTTTTCACAAAGTTGTCACTAAATGATATATTGCTCAAACATGCCATAGACAAGTGAAATTACACCCCAAAATACATTCTGCTGCTTCTCCTGAGTACAGGAATATCACGTGTGGGACTTTTTGGCAGTTTAGCCACGTACAGGACCCCGAAAACCAAGCACCGCCTTCAGGCTTTCTAAGGCCGTAAAATGATGATTTCACTCCTCACTACCTATCACAGTTTCGGAGGCCCTGAAATGTCAAGATAGTCCAAAATCCCTAAAATGATCCCATTTTGGAAAGTAGATACCCCAAGCTATTTGCTGAGAGACATGTTGAGTATTTTGTCATTTCCTGAAAATTGTGGCAAAATATAAAATATTCCATGGACTCAGCATGCCTCTCAGCAAATAGCTTGGGGTGTCTACTTTCCAAAATGGGGTCATCTGGGGGGGTTTTGAACTGTCCTGGTATTTTGTGCACAACCTTAGAAGGTTATGCCACACATCACCCACTCTTCTAACCACTTGAAGACAAAACCCTTTCTGCCACTTTTTGTTTACATAATATATATATATATAATTTTTTTTGCTAGAAAATTACTTTGAAGCCCCAAACATTATATATTTTTTTAAAGCAAAGGCCCTGCAGATTAAATTGGTGGGTGTTGCAATATTTTTTTCACACAATATTTGCGCAGCCATTTTTCAAACGCAAATTAATTGGAAAAAAAACACTTCTTTGAATTTTAATGCACTAAAACCAAACAAGACATGCTTTAAAATCGCGCACAACCATGCAGCGGCGACAAACTGCATACATTTTTAAAAGCCTTTACAGGTTACCACTTTAGATTTGCAGAGGAGGTCTACTGTTAAAATTACTCTGCCTCAATCTGACGTTCGCGGTGATGCATCACATGCATAGTGCAATTGCTGTTTACATATGTCACGAGACAGACGCTTGCGTGCAAGCACTTTTGCTGTTATTTTTTATTTTTACACTCCTCCTGTAATTTTTTTTTTCAATAAAACACAGTAAACAGTAAAGTTTTAAAGAATTACATACCTGAAAAGCAAACATGATCAAACATAGTAACAATAAAACACTGCAGTTAAAAAATACAGTAAAACAGAGCAGAACAATAGAGAGAGAGAGAACAATAAAACAACTATTTTTGGCTTTTTTTTTATATATACTTTTATTTGTAACTGTAATGCCCCGTACACACGTTCGGACTTTGTTCGGACATTCCGACAACAAAATCCTAGGATTTTTTCCGACGGATGTTGGCTCAAACTTGTTTTGCGTACACACGGTCGCACAAAGATGTCGGAATTTCCGATCGCCAACAACGCGGTGACGTCAAGCACGTACGACGAGACTAGAAAAGGCCAGTTCAGAACCAAGCGCGGCACCCTTTGGGCTCCTTTTGCTAATCTCGTGTTAGTAAAAGTTTGGTGAGAGACGATTCGCGCTTTTTCAGACTCGTGGTTTTCAGATCGTTTTCTGCCGTTCAGTTTGTGCTTGTGGGTTTGTATCTGCTCTTCAGTGCGTGCAAGCAAGTTCCGCGTGACTTAGTCATTGTGTTCTTGTGCGTTCGTTACTGTTTTTCAGGTCGCTCTTCACAGGCCTTGCTGTTCTTCAGTGCGTTCTGTTACTTCGTTCTGAGCAGCCGACCGTTTTCTATCCATGTTGTGTATGCGTACTCCTCGTAGAGTTCGTGCTGTGTGGGGGCTTGGTGTTGGGGTCCTGACCTTGACACAAGTCCAGTCCATGAACAGGGTGGGGAGGAGTTCATGGACCAAGAATTGGTTGCTTCAGCGTGACCAGTTCTCTCATATGCCTTTTCTCCGTGAGATCCGTGAGAATAATCCTGATGATTTCAGGAACTTTCTCAGGATGACGGACCCTGTATTTCACCATCTGTTGGCTTCACTGACCCCTTATATTAGCAGGCAGGATACCTGCATGAGGCAAGCCATCACTCTGGAGCAGAGGCTTGTCACTACCCTGCGGTATTTGGCGACAGGGAGAAGTCTGCAGGACTTGAAGTTCTCGACAGGCATCTCCCCCCAGGCTCTGGGAATCATTATCCCGGAGACCTGTTCTGCCATCATACAGGTCCTGCAGAAGGAGTATACGAAGGTAAGATTTTTATCCTTTAATGTCACATTTTATTGTATTTAATGTTTGATAATGTATTGTATTTCTTTCCTCATTCCCTAATTACCATGATTGGAATATGCTGTGAATGTCCCCTTTGTCCTCATGCATGCTGGATTTTTGTGTAATTAATTTTTTAGGTCCTTCATACAGATTGGCCTTCAATAACCTCCCCAGCATGCTCTACGGGCCCTATATTCACCTAATGTAGTCACTTAAAACAATGTATTTTATCAGCTCCATAGTTGCGCTTTACCCCAAACACCCCCTAAAATGTTTTGAAATGTTATTTTCGTTTTAAATTCAGGCAGAGTGGCAGAGGCTTTTTTTTTTTGTGGTGTCCCCAAATCATTTTTAGTAACCCTCCCTCCCCCAACTGCTAAGTCATCTGATCCCAATTCTCTATCTATCCTCAATCATCTATCTGCTGACTTTGCCAAACCCATACACACTATACCCATCTCTTTTGTGGTCAGATTTATGGATGAATTCCCCAAAGCATGTAGTGCAAGGGCCTGCCTGTATACTTTCCAATGGTAGTATTTAAACTTTTTAGATCCTATTATTATCTTGATAGGTAATAGCAGAATGTCCAAATGTGCTCAAATGTGTACAATGTGTATTTATATCTTTGTATTATGACACTTCTTACCTGTCCAGTGGGCTGCCAATAGTATAACTAAGGAGGGGCTGTTCCAAGTAATACCCTGTATTTAGGCATTCATCTCTCAATGAAGTGAAGAGGGTTACCTGTCCACGATTCCCCCCCCCCTATAATGTTAGAAATGGCCCATGAGAGGGGGGGGGGGGGGGGAATATGATAGGTGTACCTTATACTTTGGTGTGGTTAAATTCCCCTTAATAAATGCTATCTGGAGGTTGCCTCAGAATGTTTGTGCCTAATCTGCTTGCCATGTTTCTGAGCAAAAATATTAATATTTATTTTTTTTCCTCAACAGTTTCCTTCCACGCCACAGGAATGGCAGACTGTGGCCTCCCACTTTGCCGAGCGGTGGGACTTTCCTAATTGCGGAGGGGCAATTGATGGGAAACACGTCCACATCATCCCACCACCCAACTCGGGGTCGTACTATTTCAACTATAAGGGGTTCAATAGTATTGTGATGTTGGCGGTGGTGTCGGCTAATTATGACTTCTTGTATGTGGACGTGGGGAAGAATGGCCGGATGTCCGATGGTGGAGTCATCGCCCAGACGGAGTTCTACAGGCGTCTCCAGAATGGCAGCTTGGACTTGCCAGCTCCAGAGGACAATGTGGAAGGACTCCCATTTGTGTTCGTTGCTGATGAAGCATTTGCGCTGGGGGACCATCTTATGCGGCCATTCCCGATGAGGACCCTCACCCCGGAACAGAGGGCTTTTAATTACCGGCTGGCCAGAGCCCGAAGAGTGGTGGAGAACACATTTGGAATCCTGGCCAGCCGGTGTATTTCTGACACCTATCCATATGGCGGAGTATAAACTTAATCATATAATCATGGCGTGCTGTATTCTCCATAACTTTTTACGGAAACATTCGGCCAACTATGCTGGCTCAGTTGGGCCTGAGGCCGGAGTGATCCCTGAAACAACACTGATGGCGATTGAAAGCGGCCGTCCTGGCTTGCCCTCCCTGAGTGCCCGTGATGTCCGGTTACGATACCTGGAGTTCTTTGCGGGTAGGGGGGCCATCAATATGCCTGCAAATTTGTGAAGCCTTTTTCAAATAAAAAAGCAAAAAAAACAAATTCGTTGTGGACATTTACTGCTTGTGTTTGTTTTAGCTGAGCCTGACAGCAATGTGGGGAGTCCAGAAAATGGCGTGATTGTGTAACCTTATACAAAGCACTGTTGGCGTATACTCTTTTTATACTACAAGTGCTCTTGAAACTGCAATGAAAATGCTCTTGTAGTGCAAAGAGGATTTCCCATTAGGAAATAACCACCATTTTATCCGAAAACAGCTATTACACCACGACAAAAGTGTTGTAGCGTTGAGACAATAAACCACACATTCTTGATTAACAAACTTTTTAATACTTGCACAATCACATGTACATTTAGAAAAGGTTTTTAAACAAACCAACATGTTTGTTGTATAACAATTTTTGGGGTGGCATTATCAAAAATAGAAATGTCCATTTATGATAAAACAGGCCTGTGTAAAACCAACAAGAAAGACAAAAAACTTGAACTTACAAAGTTCACATATGGTAAAACTTGAAGGCAATATCAGACATCAGTATTTAGGAACTGTGTTTGATATTGCGTTCAGATGGGGTCAAATCACCCCTTGAAAAGCCAAATTTGGAAGATGCACACCAATTTACGAATGTCAACATGTGCTAGCTGCCATCACGGGGGATCAAGGGATGTGTTTTGGTGGTGCAACCCCTTCCTCACAGCTACTTTATTATTGAGGAAGGGTTTGCACCCCCAAAACGCGTCCATTGATCTCCCGTGATGGCAGATAGCACATGTTGGCACACTGTGTGCATCCTCCAAATTTGGCTTTTCAAAACATTGCAAAAAAATTTTAAACATTGTACCACACAAAAACAAAAGTGATCTTGTGGGGTATTAAATTCGCCCCAAAACATCAATGATGTTATTATTTTTTTTTAATCACATCATTGATTTTTGTCTTGATGTTTTCCAATTCTAAATTACACCCCATGATCTCCCCGATCAGCATCTGGGCACTTTCTGATGTGAAAGGATCTCGATCCCTAACATCACGATCACCTAAAAAGAGAGAAACCAAACAAAAACAGGTATCAAAAATCTGCCAGCATCCATCTCTTACCTGAGCCTGTGGTCGCAGACACTCACCTGTTGTGGTGCCAATTTCAACCACATCTTCTTCCTCCTCCTGCTCCACTTGGGTTGGGGGTATTTCACCTTCTTCCACAGGTGGGGGGTCTCTGGTCTCCTCGGATGAGGGGTGTCCTCCGAGTCTTTTCTCCCCTATGTAAAACAAAAATGGTATAATTAGCACACAGTGATTTGATGGCAGAACTATAAATAGGAAACATTGCTTGGAAGTGGGGTACAATTGTCAATTTTAGCAGAGTTCCGAGATGTCGCTTTTTTATTGTCCTTTTCAACCTGCAATACTTACCTGTTTAGTACAAGCTTCACAGATGGAGACCCCCCTATAGTATACACTGGAGCACCTGTGTGCCCCCCCAATAAAAATGGTGTTCTTGTGTCCCACACTAGTGCTCCAGTGTCCAGATGTGAAAACAGCTGCTCAGTGTCCTCTCCTTACACAGAATCTAGTTTGCATTTCATTCTAGTAACAAACCCATCTACACAACCAAATATTTTGCATCCAAGTAGGCCCTAAAAAATGTTGGCAAATGCATATGGCCTAAACAATGGTGTTTTAGAAGGCGAAAAAAAAAATGTTGGATACGAACGAATAATGGGCCCATGAACATTAAAATTGACATTTTAAACTTTACAATTAAGATAAGCATATGGAGCAGCACGAACGTAATAAAGACAAAAAGAATAGGAACACAGCACAACTACTTACTTTTTTGCAGCACTCTCCGGATCTTTCGGTACTACTCGGGCTCTCTTAATTTGAGGTCTGACCACCGCTTCCTGAGCTGATCATTCGATCGTCGTACCCCGAAATTCCTGTGCAGACTTTTGACCACTTTCGCCATGATCTTGGCCTTTCTGATATTGGGGTTGGGGTAAGGCCCATACTTCCTGTCATAGTCGGCCTTCTTCAGGATGTTCACCATCTCCAACATCTCCCCAAAGGACATATTTGTGGCCTTAAATCGTCTCCTTCTGGATCGGGACGTGTCCGGATCCGGGCTTTCGTCCTCCTCCTCGTTGCTATAATTAGCACGTACCTGCTCTGACTCCGCCATGTGCTCTTCACCCACTGCGCCGAACGAAAAGGGGCGGGGAATAGACTAGAAAGAATGTCAGGGGCGGGCGGAGTTACACGCATGCGCAGTGTGTATAAAGCATAACACGCGTGCGTAGTACGTACGATCTGTGAGCGGACGAAGGAGCATTGGACGCGCCGATCGTAATAACGAAGGTAAGAGCCAAACTTGTGCCTATGCTGCTTCTAGATTGAGGCCTATATTGTAACAAGATTAGGAGAGTTTTGTCTGACATTAGACTTTGTCTTGTGTTGTGTCTTGCAGTGAACATGGATATCTTATTAAAAGATAATGACTTCATGTCACTATTCATTGATATGTTAAGGGAGCTGCCATGTCTGTGGAAGATCAACAACCCACATTACAAGAACCAAACAAAGAGGAAGGCAGCACCAGATAAATTGTTGGAAATTGTGAAGCAGGTGATCCCCACAGCAGACATCACATTTTTTGAAGATCTTAATTGGTGGCCTGAGGAGCACATATGTAAGGGAGCGCAAGAAAAGCCAGGATTCACAGAGATCCGGAGCAGTAGATGACATCTATGTCCCCAGGATGTGGTACTATGACAGGCTGCATTTTCTGGCAGGTCAGACTGAACCCAGGCCATCACTCTCCAGTCTTCCTTCCACGCTTCCTTCCCCCCTGGCTGAGGCTTCTGACGCCCAACCTGGGCCTTCCAGGCAACAACATGTGGAGGAGCCCAGCTTGAGCCAGGTATAGCATTCCTCTAAATAGTTCAGGTTGTCCAATCAATGATGTTAACTAGATGTTAGTTTGGAGTACTAATTTATGATTGTGATTGATGATGCAAAAGCTAAAACCATGTCCCTTTTTTATACACAGGGAAGTCGCAGCCAGATATGCCGGTCCCTCCCCAACACCTGGAAAGAGAAAGTGGCAGGAGGAGGAGTGCCCTAGAGGAGGCTGCCATAGGCCTCTTTTGGTGGGCTACAGAGGCCCTGGGAGCACCACACACCGTGGAGGAGGACATTGCTGCCATCATTGCCTCAAAAATGCAGAGGATGGAGGAGGGACAACAACTCATGTGTGAGTCGCTCATATTGGAGGCTTTTAATAAAGGTATGAGGGGCCAAATTGCATCTCAGACACACCTTTGCGAACTCACAGATGGTCCTCCTCCTCCTCCTGCAGGTCCTGCTCCTCCTCCTCCTCCTTCTCCTCCAGGTCCTCCCAGTCCTCCTCCAGGTCCTACTCCTCCTCCTGCCACATCTCCAACAGCACAGCCACAGCCCGGAATGAAGCGTGGAAGGAAGACCAGAAAGTGAGGACCCTGGTCGGCCAAAAGATGCAGCCTCTTGTGGTACCACAGCCCTGGGGACACAGATGTCATCTGCTGCTTTCCGGATCTCTGCGACTTCTGGACCAGACTGCCCTCCCTTACATATGGACTCCTCAGGCCACCAATTTTGATGTTCAAGAATTGATGTCTGCCCTGGGGGTCTCAGGCTTCGCTAATTTCTGCTGTTTCTCCAGTGTTGCCTCCCTCTTTGTTTGGTTCTGAGCCCTTAATAAAGGATTTTTGGTTTGAATTATACTTGCCTATGTGTGTTTTACTTCAAAAGGGACAGTTTGTTTGTGAGGATTCAGGTACATATCAAAAATACAATGTGAAATTAACAAGGGACACCAACACCAAACAATCTCCTTGAGATTAAATAATAAAAGATATCAATGGTGTTGTGGTAACTTGACACACAAAACACACACAAAAATAGTCTGGAGTAAAAAAAAAAATAACATTAAACAAAGATCAGCCTTGGAAAAAATACAAACATAAAATCTAAACCAAAAATGGCTTTAAAGCCAAAAAAACAAAAAACAAAAAAAAACCAAAACATTCTGTCAGATGTGACAAATAACAATATATTGAGGGAATGCCGATAAATGGTAAAGAAATAAGTTTGAGAAGTGTGTGTGAATATGAGCAGCAAAACTACTTAATTCTTGTCACATTATAAAGAAAAAGAGAGTGCGCTGTATTAAACCATTTTTAACATTGCACCGTGACGAAAGTGCTGTATCCATTGCGAAGGCTAATTTTACCAGACCGAGCTATTCCGTGTCGAAATTTCTTCAGAGCATGCGTGGCACTTTGTGCGTCGGAACAGGCCACACACGTTCGGAATTAACGCGATCGGATTTTGTTGTCGGAAAATGTTATCTCCTGCTCTCAAACTTTGTGTGTCGGAAAATCCGATGGAAAATGTCAGATGGAGCCCACACGCGGTCGGAATTTCCGAAAACACGTTCCGATCGGACATTTTCCATCGGAAAATCCGACCGTGTGTACGGGGCATTATGGTTCCAGGTTCGGGTCTCTCAAAATGCGATGGCATCTTTGGAGACCCTGTGAAAGTGTACCCTGGACTGTTCCATGTAGTACCCTACGCTAATACTCAATAGCGTTCAAAACATTCACCGATGCAAAGATCAGGTGGGCCAGGACAATAATAGCGGGTGTCACGCCTATATCCGCACTTGCTACAGACACTATATCTTCTTTGGGGTGGTTATTGGGTAGGGGTACCAGGGAGGACATACAGGATAGCCGTAGGGATAAGCCCCAGCGATTAGATCGCACGGTGCCACATGCGCCAATTCCATGATCAAACAAGTAACTAAAAAGTGGCACACTCGTGTAATAAGTGTCCACGTACAAGTGGTACCCCTTTCCAAATAAGGGTGACACCAAATCCCACACAATCTTGCCAGCTCTCCCTATGTAGTCTAGGCAGTTCTCGGGCGCCACGTGACTATGTCTTCCCTCGTAAACCACAAAACTATATGTATAGCCTGTTGCCCTGTCACAGAGCTTATACAACTTGACCCCATATCGGACACGCTTGCTGGGAAGATACTGTTTGAAAGACAAGCGGGCAGAAAATTTAATCAGGGACTCCTCAACGCAGACAAATTGATCGGGAGTAAACAAGGCTACAAACTGTTGGTTGAAGTGCTTTACAAGGCCTAATTTTGTGGAGCCAATCAAATTCAGGGTCACCCCGAGGACGACAGAGTTCATTGTTATTAAAATGCATGAACTGCAAGATCTGCTCGTATCTAGCCCTGGTTATGGAAGCAGAGAACACAGGCATATGGTTAATTTGGGTCAGTGGACCAATATGACCGCAACTCACTTTTTTAAGTTATGCCCATGAGGAGGGATAGGCCTAGAAAGGTCTTAAAGCGAAGTTCCACCCATATAAAAGTCAGCAGCTACAAAAAGTGTAGCTGCTGACTAATCAGGCTGCATTGAGGCTGCAGATGGGCACTAATCGGGCTGCATTGATGGGCTATTTTGCTTCAAAGTGGTTCATTTAAAAAATATTAACAATTTCCTGAAACATGCCTCTGAAGGTGCTTGTTATACGCCTGTGTGTGTAAATACGGTAAAATATGTGTGTAAATATGTTTATATATATATATATATATATATATATATATATATATATATATATATATATATATATATATATATATATATATATATATATATATATATATATATAATTTTTTTTTTTTTTTTTTTATTTATTTATATTTTTTTTTTTTTAAGGTCCACTTGAAGCTGGTACTAATACATCAGTTCGCTGACGTATGAAAACACAATGCCACATGGAAGACTGAAGGTTTCCCATGATGGGCTGTGGGACAAGCAAAGTGCTTCCTGAGCATCCAAAGAACATTCAGCTGGACTTGGTAAAAAAAGTGGAGCCCTACTTAATGCCAAAAAATGACCAATATAAACATTTTATTACAGACTATGGCAGAATAGAGACCAAAGGAGGTTCTCCAACAACACCATATCCTTGTGGCAACCAGCATGGCCACCCAGAAACTGCTGATCCTCGAAGACATAAAGTAGCTAAATATAGAGCAAAGTTTGACCAAAGAGTGACTGCAAAATATGATATTAAAGCTCTTATTGGTAGAGGAAGTTTTAGCCGTGTTGTCAGGGTAGAACATAAGGCCTCCAAACAACCATATGCAATTAAAATGATTGAAACCAAATACAGAGAAGGCAGGGAGGTGTGTGAGTCAGAACTTAATGTGCTGAGACGTGTGCGTCATACAAATATTATCCAGCTAATTGAGGTCTTTGAAACACAGGAGAGGGTATATATGGTAATGGAATTGGCTACAGGAGGAGAACTTTTTGACCGCATAATAGCCAAGGGCTCCTTCACAGAACGAGATGCCACTCATGTGCTACAAATGGTTTTGGAAGGGGTTAAATACTTGCATACTCTTGGAATCACACATAGAGACTTAAAACCTGAAAACCTCTTATATTACCATCCAGGAACAGATTCTAAAATTATGATTACAGACTTTGGTCTTGCAAGTGCACGAAAAAAAGGAGATGACTGTTTAATGAAGACAACCTGTGGAACACCAGAATATATTGCACCTGAAATTCTGGTAAGGAAACCTTATACCAATTCTGTGGACATGTGGGCACTTGGAGTTATATCTTATATTCTACTTAGTGGAACTATGCCTTTTGAAGATGATAACAGAACACGTTTGTACCGACAAATTTTAAAGGGAAAATACAGCTACTCTGGAGAGGTAAGAGTTTCTCAAGCATTGCATGTCTCTAGTTACAAATGTTTTTTTTCTCCCATCATCTTACAGTACAGCAATTTGGAAGCATGCACTTACTACAGGAAGCCACCTCGGCGAACCCTTTAAAGTAAACCTTTAATGGGAGAAGTACAGGGGCGCCATTGCTGACCACCTTGTAAGAATACTTGTTGCTTGGCTGACTTGGGCTTCAGTTCTATATGATCTACTGACTTGGAACAAACATTTAAATGGGCAAGTCAGAGTGAAGTCAGAGCTCCTGGAATGCATATTTGTTAATGCCTTAGAAAGTATTTCAAGTGTAATTCCACTTTTGTTGAGAAAAAAACATTCCCTCTCTGGGTGATCTATGTACATTCCAAGAATTTTTACAAACTTTATTGCAGATTCTTACCTTTTGTTATTCTGAAGAAATCCCTGTGTGTTTTTTTTTTAGTGCACCTGTGCTAAAGATCACTGGGGTTCAATGCCCTTTTTAAAGAAATTATATGGCAAGGCCTACGTCAATAGTAAGGAAAATGTAGAAAAAATATAACAAAACAAATGTCACTGTAGAAATATGAACTTAGCCTACCTTAAAATTGGACAGTGTCAATCGGTAGAACAGTGGACAGTGTCTGTAGAGCAGTTTGAGTGGACAGTGTCAGTAGGGCAGTGGACAGTGTCAATAGAGCACTGGACTTTGTCAGTAGGGCAGTGAAAAGTGTCAGTAGAGCAGTAGACGCTGTCAATTTGTTTTTTATTTCTATTGTTGTTTTTTTTTTTTTTTTTTTTTTACAATTTTTTTTATTAGAGCTGATTTACACAGACCATAGACATGACAGGAAAGGAGTGGGGTGGGAGAGATACAGACATGCTGCAGAGAGAGCAGGATGATGGAGGAACGTAAACTGACCATGCTATCATGGATCAGCGGCCATGATTAGCGGTGTCAGTTTAGACCGGAACACAGGAACAGGAAGAATCAACCAGGTATTTTACATGGAAAGGAATACATAACATTGCAAGCTCTGTATGCAGTCTATCCTGCTTTAAAGAGACAGTAACATGATTTTTTTTTTACATTTGCAAACACTTGAAGCATAGTAAACACTGTTTTACTATGCTTCAGTCATGAATGATAACAGTCAGTGATTGGTACCTATCACTGACTGCATTCGTTCAGAAAATTTCATTCAGGATGGAGAGCTGGGAAGGAGCCAGTAAATATGTAATTTACTGGCCCCTTCTCCCACTCTCCATCCTGTAACATCCCAGCAGCAGCTGGCGGAAGAGGTGAGGAGGGGAATCCCGCAGATCTGCAGGGGGGGTCTAAGGGAACACACGGGGGGGGTAACTGAAGAAACGGGAAGCAATGGACACAATCTACCGTTCACCTGCCCGCGATCGACGGGTTGCTGACCCCCGGCATAGAGGGATGAACGTATGTGTGCTTTGTGAACTCTTGGAAGTGTGGTGTCAGCTGACTTCTGAATTTTATTTTGTGTTTCTACCACTTAGGTAAGTAGTAATTAATTGCGGTTTGCTGTCTGTTTCACAAGAATGTGACCATTCTGGTTGCCCTTATTTGTTCTCAAGGCTAGTATATTAAGAATTCTGTATACACTGCCTGTATTCAAGTTCACAGTGGGTTTTGTTCTTTCCCCCCTCAGCTTTTAACTGCCAATGTGTCTGAAGAAGGAACCAGTGTTCTGCAAGCCTGCACTTTTATATGTTTAGTAAGTCATCGGGGCACATGCACTTGCCCTGGGTCTTCTAGGGAGCATCCTGGTTGTGCAATATTTATTGTCCTCATTCCAAGTATGCTAAACATACTTTTTCTCATACAGTAAGAGTGCTTTCACACTCAGACTGCCCGAGCGTTAGCTGTAAAGCGCAGTGGGTGGAAGCGGGGTGCTTTTAACCACAAAAAAGGGGTTAAAAGCGCCCGAAAAGCTCAGCTGCTGAATTGATTTCAGTGGGCAGGGGCGGTGGAAGAGCGATGAATACAGCGCTCTCGCACCGCCCAAAGATGCTGCTTGCGGGACTTTTTTTCGTGTCCTGCAAGCGCACTGCTCCAGTGTGTGGGGTGGCACTGGGGGCATTTTTTAGGCGCTTTACAGGCGCTATTTTAAGCAATAAAACAACTGGAAAAACGCTTTCAGTGTGAAAGGGGTCTAAAGGACAAGGTCATAGACTTAGAACACTATACACAGCTACCTTCAGTTGATAGGACACTGGCAAACAGAGCTGTAAGGACCTCAATATATTCCCTCCCATTCCCAGTAAGCCTTAGTTTTTTGTCAGTGTCCTAAGGTAATGGATATATCCTCTATACTAAGGGAGGTTGCTTGTTTTTACTGGATGTTTTTCCTAAATGAATTAATTTATTTGAGTACTTGGCCGTCTGCCATCTACGCAGGCTAATGGCACAGTTTCTGTATCGGTGCCCTTGGCATGCCACTGTTACTTTACCTGGACCCTGCCAGATGAAGATGTGGGGCCAGCCCATAATGTTGCTCTAGGCAGTGGGCTTTACAGCTTCAGAGGAGTAGCGATCCACACTAGTGTGACCCAGTTCCTGAAGACCCTCTTGGGGAATAAGCCTATTTGAATGGATGCAAAGCCAATATGGGGCTTGCCCCTAAGATCCTGCTACTTGATGATGTCTGATCTGCTGCTGTGAGCCTGCGCTTCTAGCCCTTTCCTGGGCAGTGTGCTTTAACCCCCTGGGGATAGTGCTCGCAGCCATGGGCCAGAGTTCTGACTTGGGTGCGATTTCTGTTTGATAATGGCATTGATATCTCTGAAGTTCCCTGGGTGCCACTACCACTATGGTGGTTTGTTAGTCCAGTGTTTCTCAACTTTTTTCCAGTCAAGGCACCCTTTAAAATTATAAGATTAAAACATTTTATTGCAACTGTGCTAATGGTTGTTAACCACTTGCCACCCAGGCCCATTCTGACATTTCTCTCCTACATGTAAAAATCATAATTTTTTTGCTAGAAAATTACATAGAACCCCCAAACATTATATATGTGTTTTTTTTTTTTTTTTTTTGTTTTTTTTTTTAGCAAAGACCCTAGAGAATACAATGGCGGTCATTGCAACTTTTTACCCCGCATGGTATTTGCACAGCAATTTTTTGCACAGCAATTTTTTGCATAATGTGAAAGATGAAGTTACGCCAAGTAGGTAGATACCTAACATGTCACACTTCAAAATTGCACACGCTCGTGGAATGGCGTCAAACGTCGGTACTCAAAAATCCCCATGTAAACATCCCTTGTAATAGGATTATGGCATGATCGGTCCACATCTCACCTCTAGGCTGGGAAACCTGAAATAAAAAAAAAAAAAAAAAAATCTGTTTCCCAGCCGAGGCGGCGCCATTTGTTTGAATGCAGAGGCTGGGCGTGACGTCATAACATCGCGCCCGGCCTCCGAACGATCGTAGATACTGCGGCGACCATCTGGTCCACCGGAAATCTCTATGGTAAACATCCAGGGCCGGCGGATCCTGTCTCCGACTCACCGATGGAATTGGTGAGTGGGTAGAAGCACCGGAGGGCGGCGGGAGGGGGAGCCGCTATGATCATTCTTATGGTGTAGGGAATCGCCGGCTGAAAAAGCTGATATCTGAATGATGCCTGTAGCTGCAGGCATCATTCAGATATACTTGCAAAAACTCAAGGACGTCATATGTCGGCCGGCAGACGGGAAGTGGTTAATAGATTACAAAGAGCTGCCAACACAATATGTAATATCGCATAAAAAACATAACTACAAAATCAAGGTGCATTTGGGTGGCAAAAATATGAATGCAATCTATACACTGGGGGCGAGAACCTCTGGGGGAATTTAGGATGGAAAAGGACCTGGGGGTCCTAGTAGATGATAGGCTCAGCAATGGCATGCAATTGGCATGCATTTAATCCAGAGATAAAACTAGGGCAACAAAGCTAATAAAGGGTCTGGAGGATATTAGTTATGAGGAAAGGTTGCAACCATCAAACGTATTCTCTCTGTAGAAGAGACGTTTGAGAGGGGATATGATTTCAATATACAAATGCCATACTGGTGACCCCGCAATAGGGATAAAACTTTTTCGCGGAAGGGAGTTTAACCAGACTCGTGGCCACTCATTAAAATTAGAAGAAAAGAGGTTAACCTTAAACTACGTTTAACGAGGGTTCTTTACTGTAAGAGCGGCAAGGATGTGGATTTCCCTTCCACAGGCAGTGGTCTCAGCAGGGGGCATCGATAGTTTTGAGAAACTATTAGATAAGCACCTGAACGACCGCAATATACAGGGATATACAATGTAATACTGACATATAATCACATACATAGGTTGGACTTGATGGACTTGTGTCTTTTTTCAACCTCACCTACTATGTAACTATGTAAGATGTGGCTCTAATGAACATATTTCATTCAATAATTCAAAACGTGCACACTTGAACATGAAGTGGAATCAAAACCATGTTAGAAAGAAAAATGAATAGTGGAAGTCTACTTGTTAGTCCACCTCATAAAGGGAAAAGCTCTATGAAAGTGAAACAAATTATCTGCTATGCTATTCATGTCACCTCCACACCTTCACTGTGACTGAAATACTGAGACTGAGAGTGGTCAATGAGCACTTGTGTATCACAAAGAAGCTCATCAACTCGAATGCCCAGTGCTGCTGATAGGCTCACATCCGGTCCAGTAGAGATGCAAAAAACCAATAGGAAAGAAAAAAGAGGGCCAAATACTCAATATTGTAAATCCACCACTTAATCTTTAATAAAACAGATTAAAAACACTCACATAAAAACATCCAAAACAGCACTGTACAAAGAATTGCGGTTCCAGGGACACTTTTAATGTTGCACGATGACATCATGACTTTGCTTCGCCCTGTGCATTTCATCACACCTGACGTATTCAGGGGTATCAAGTCGGTGCTGCTTCATCAAGCTTTTATATACTCGATCGATAATTGAAGGAGGCACCCATTTAATCAAATTCTCCAAATACTAATCCCTCACATTATATGCCAATCATAAATCCTTCCCATCTTGTTCAGAGGCGAAATGAAACCCAAAATTTGGGGTAATAATCAAAGGATTAATATCTGGCCACCGTTTTATTGGATTCCTACATCTAAAACTTACACAAGGCCATGAGTCGTGATATTGGCAAAGCTTTAAAAGAAAATATATAAAAAAGGAGGCTCTTTGGAACCATTTTGTAATCCAACTCTTATGCCGCGTACACACGATCGGAATTTCCGACAACAAATGTTCGATGTGAGCTTATTGTCAGAAGTTCCAACCGTGTGTAGGCTCCATCAGACATTTTCAGAATAATTGGGCTAACTTTACTGTTTCGGTTTTTTTTTTTTGTATTCATCGAAGTGTACTTTTCCCAAAAAATTACGTTTGAAAGACCACTGTGCAAATATTGCAACAATCCCCATTTTATTCTCTAGGGCAGTGGTTCTCAACCTGGGGGTCGAATGACGATTTGCCAGGGGTCACCGAATCCTGGGCTGTTCCCGAAGCCTTTGCTGCTCTCCCAGCCTTTTCGCAGCCTCCCAGTAGGGCTGTTCCTGGAGCCTGCGGCTGCCCACTCAGCCTCTTCCCAGCCACCCATTCAGTTCATGGCATGGTTGGGGAGCAGAGACTAGAGGTCAGCTGACTGGTGAGGAATGTGAAGTGGAAGGGGCTGGAGGAGAGCCTATCTCCTGATTTCGGCATAGGTGTCACTGCTATGAGACACCACAAATTCGGAGACACAGTGAGTAACACTACCTGTGATTATAGGTGCCATTAAAAGTCCCCACTACAGTTCTCAGATCAGCAGATGACCTTCATCAAGAGCACCTAAGTTGGCTGATCAGAACATTGCCACTCATCCCAACTCCCTGCCAGCACTGCCACTCATCCCATTCCCACCAAGGAGTAAGAGAAGGAATAAAAATAGAGAATACATGGAAGGGAGAGGAAAAGAGGGGGAGGAACAAAGAAAAAGGGAGAGAAAGAATAAGAGAAAAAACAGAAAAAGATGGCTAGAGAGAGGGATGGAGAAAAAAAACAAGAAATTAGGATAGAGAGAGATAAAAGGAGCACAAAGAGGGTGGTACATTCTAAAATGTACCATAAGGGGTTTTAATACTGTACGAGTGGAAGGGACTCAGGGAGTGCTAAATGTCTGTGGGATAGGGGCGCAAATTATTTGTCTTGCCTTGGGAACTGAAAACCCATGCTACGAAAAAAATTTTACTGTTAGGAGTCCCCACAACTTGGGAAATTTTACGACACTAGGGAGGTTGAGAACCACTGCTCTAGGGTCTCTGCTAAAATATATATATAATGTTTGGGGGTTCCAAGTAATTTTCTAGCAAAAAAATCTGATTTTAACTGTAAGAAACAAGTGTCAGAAAAAGGTTTATACTTTAAGTGGTTAAACTTCCTGCATATTCACACAGAAGTTTCATCCCTTTGATCTAAGTGAAGAGTTACAATATTGTTAAAATCTTTGGCAGACTGGCAGAGTAAACAGAGAACTCTATACTTGTAACATGAAAGAATCGAGACACTCCACAACATAGATCGTCAGAGGGGGCGAATCGAGATTGTGATCGATTAATTGTGCAGCTCGAACGTGGACACTACCACAGCCAGCCTTAGCAACACAGTACAGGCCCATGACAAAATTCTTAACACACACACCATCATGCTGCAGCAGCTATCATACAAACAGGACGACACCGAGAATCGCAATTGTCGCAATAATATCCGCATACGCGGGATCCCTGAGACTGTAGACCCCAAAACCCTGCCCGCAGTTGTGACAGATATCTTTAATCAATTGCTACAACGCCCCAAGGGTGACCCCATTGAACTAGACCTTGTGCACAGGACCTCAGGCCCGCGAACCACGGATTCCTCCTTTGTGCGAGACACCCTGTGTTGGGTCCATTTCTGTAGGATGAAGGAGGACATCATGAGAGCTGCTAGCTCACAGAACACTATACTCTTTAACGACACCCCCCGTGATGCTTCTCCCAGATTTATCTTGTTAGACACTGGCGATGAGGAAAGCATTGAAGCCACTTACACAGCTCTTGCAATCTAACCAGATGAAACATCAATGGCGATTCCCTTTCCACCTCCGAGTACACCATGAGGGCAAAACCGCCATCTTCTGCACTCTGGGAGACTTGCCATCCTTCCTCAGCACACTGGAGCTCCCGCAAGTGTCTCTCCCAGATTGGCCATTAACACTGACTACCTCTGGCCTACCCTTTGCCCCACAATGGCAGAAGCAAGGTCGCAAACGCAATTCCAGGCCTATGCCTCAACAGGATCCCTATGATTGAATCTGGCCTGGTCATATTTACTGTTTTTTTTTTTTTTTTTTTTTTTTGCCTTCACAGGGACTACCCCTGTGACAACACAAGGCAAACACAGACACGATCCCACTACAGTTTGCCTCCCCTGTATGTTACTACTCTAGTTTTTGAGGCCTGTTTTGAACTTCCTCATTCTCTTATAATTTTTTCTCACAGTACATTCATCCTATGACCTGGACTATTGTAACCGTTCTACTCATGTTATTTCCACCCCTTCTTTCCAGGTTTCTTTAGTTACCTCGCTCATGCCATGGGCCTCCAAATATGTGTTTATTTTTCTACCACTTCAATGTGCATGTTTCTGTTTTGCTGCTGCTTCTCACCTATGACTTTTATACTATGCTCACCCTTAGATATATTGCATACCTCTCTGAATTCTGAGTTTCCTATAACCCGTTCACAACCAATACTATGTATCACCATCTTAATATTGTACTGTCTGTTTAATGGTTTTGTTTCTTATTTGATTCCCCGTGGACCAGGGGGCTACTCTGCCCTGTGAGTTTTCCCTGCACCCCCCTTAAGGGTTTTTTTTTCAGTGCCATTATGGACACTGAGTGGTATACTGCGGTATATCACGCTGTAAGGTATTTTTGTCCCTTACTTGTAGTTCTTTGGAGCCACCTAGTGGCCTTTTTTGTTCATGTTCAATTTTTTCTAAATTTGACCTGGTGGTCCTCTTCCCCACTGATCCAGAGTGAATTCTCTTTGTTACACCTGTTTACTTTTCTTGGATCTGGGGACGACAACCCCGACCAAACCGATTGCTTCTATATACATTTGGTCCTATTGACTTTTGTCATTCTCTCTTTTTCTTTTTGTTTGCTTTCTCTTCTTTCCTCCCTTTTCCCCCTGTCTGCATCTCTTCTCTCTCCCGTTCTGGACTTCTCTTGGCCTCGCTTTTCCTACCAAGAGCTGCTGACCCATGAGACACCTGACATGCCTAACGCCCCCCTTCTCTCCTTCCCCACACGCCTGAATATACCATGGCTACTGTTTGCCTGATTGCTTTAGCATCTTTCAACTGCAGGGGGTTTAACATACCAGAGAAGCGGAGCCAGATTCTGTATCACTTCCATAAAATACGCACAAATATTTTATTACTACAGGAAACACACTTCCGTCTGGACTCTGTACTCTCCCTATGCAACAGGTAATATCCACAATGGTATCACAGTACTAATCCTCAGGCCAAATCTAAAGGGGTATCCATCGCTTTCCATAAATCTTTCAATCCTGAGGTCCTAGACTCCCTTATTGACGTGCCTGGTCGCTTCATTTTTCTTAAGCTGAAACAAAACATTTTTCTCTTCACAGTGGCCAACATATACATACCTAATGTGGATCAGGCTCAGTTCCTCTCATCTGTTGTCACCAGACTATTCTCATTTGGTGGCTCCTGCTTTATCATCAGTGGAGATCTCAACATCACCATGTTCCCGTCTGCAGACACTTCCTCGGGAAAGTCCTCTGTTCCTTTCTCTACACTGACACACATCAAATCCCTACTACACTCTTCTCATCTGGAGGATGTTTGGCATGTCCAGCATCCTACAGAGAGGTATTACAGCCATTATTCAGCGGCACACGACTCCTACAGCAGACTCAACCAGACTTGACCATTTTCTGATATCACAATCCTTACTAGATACCCCCTGCAGGCATCCCTTGGCCACCTACTCTGGTCTGACCACACTCCGGTCTATTCGACCCTAGTGCGCCCCCTGGCGTCTCGTAAAGGCACGCACTGGAGGTTCAATGACAAGCTCTACACAGACAGGACACCGTCTGTGTAGCGCAAACGTCTCTAAAACCATTCGGAACTTTATATCTGACGACTCCTCCGACACTACCTCCCCTCTCATTCAATGGGAAGCCCTGAAATGTGTGGTGCAGGGTGTGCTCATACAACACGGCTCCCGCCTCAAACGGATAAGAGCGGATAATATTCGCCGTCTCCGCTCCACCATAGCAGAACTTACTCCAACTATTAGATTTGCATTCCCTGATAGTTCGAGACTGGGCACGCAATTACCATTACTCCTTAGCCAACACATGCAGCAAACACCTGGCACGGGTCCTCCATCCGAGGACACCCCCGATACTCCATTCCCTTTATCGCCCCTCCCAATCACAACAAGACGTTCAATATGAAAGGCATCTCCTCTGCCTTTAGAGAATACTACTCTCAACTCTACAATCTACCGCCTACAGCCCCAAACACCCGGACCACCTCCTCTGGTGACAAAATGCGAGACTACATTATGGAAACGGCATTGCCCACTATCGACACACTAGATGTGGAGCTCGACATCGACACACTAGATGTGGAGCTCGACAAACCTTTGGTCACACCCAAATTTCTAGGCGCCATCAAAGCCCTGAAGATAGGCAAATGTCCTGGCCCAGATGAGCACACTCCTCGTTTCTACAAAACTTTTGCCCCTCAAATAGCTCCACTTATGACTAAAGCTTTCAATGCCATAGACGATTCCCACCCACCTGCTAAAGGTTTATTATCCGCTAATATCTCCATAATACCCGAGCCGGGCAAAGACCCATCCCAATGTAGCAGCTATCGGCCAATATCTTTGCTCAACATAGACCTTAGGCTGTTATTTACTGTACTGGCCAACCGCTTATCTCCCCTTCTCCCAGGAGTGATCCATAATGACCAAGTGGGATTTGTCCCGGGTCGCGAGGCAAGGGACAATACCACCAAAACGATTAATCTCATCTACTTTATCCAACACAAAGACTTGAAAGCCTGCCTCCATTCCTTCGATGCTGAAAAAGCGTTCAATAGAATCAACTGGAGAGTCCTCCAACTCTCACTGGAACAATTGGGCTTGGGAACAACTTTTACCTCTAAGGTGATGTCCCTATACTCCCAACCTTCCGCCTCGGTTTTGGTAAATTGCACTGTTTTTCTGAGCCATTCGACATTACCAATGGCACTCGGCAAGGCTGCCCCCTCTCCCCCCTTTTATTTGTCATCATTATAACCTAGCCTGTGCCATTCGGCAGAACGCCTCCATCCAAGGTATCCAAACACCCTCCTCCCATCATAAACTGTCCCTATATGCCGATGACCTCCTGGTTTATATACAACATCCCCATACCTTTCTGCCGTCCCTTTTCCTAGAATTCCGGCGGTTTGGCTCCTTTAGCAATTTCAAACTCAACATATCCAAAACTGAAGCCCTCAATATCTCCTTCCCCACCTCCACGATGTCCTCACTACGGTCAAACTTTTCTTTCCAATGGCAGACGAAGGGAATATCCTACCTAGGGGTCATTATCCCTTTCAATCTTTCCAACCTATTTTCTTTGAACCCTGCTCTCCCCTGCTCTCCCGCATATGGAAGGACTTAGAGGAATGGGGTGGTTTTCCATTACCATGGTTTGGGCGGATCAATACCTTCAAGATGGACACCCTGCCCAAGCTTTTATACCTCTTCCCCATTATTGTTCCCAAATCCTTCTTTACATCCCTACGCTTACTCGCTATCAGATTTATGTGGAACGGGGGGTTGCCTAGAGTGAAATACAAATTGCGCACCCTCCCGAAGCTGCAGGGTGGGGCGGGCCTGCCTTACTACGAGACCTATTACAAAGCCACCCATGTGGCACACATCCTGGAATGGTTTCCCCGTCCCTTCCTGAAGGCTTCTGTCACCATAGAACAGGACAGCATCCGTATACCTCCAGGCACTTCCATGGGGGTAAAAAAAACAATCTTGCCTGTATGCCCCCTCCCTCACCGCTAGCATTAGCCTCTCTAAAACTCTGGTATAATAGGGGTTTGTGCTCCACTCTGTCCTCTGACCCCTCCCCGCTATCCTCCTTGTTTGACAACCCCGCTTTCCCCCAGGTGTAGGAGCAACAACATCGGGGCCCTTTAAACGGCCCGATTGGCCCCAAGCGCATTCCTTTGCGCACCCACTACAAGGGACACCAGTCACGCCGACAGGATCCTATGACTGGCTCACCACCCTCCATTTATCCACGTTCTCAAAACATTTACATTCTTCCTCCCAAATCCACCACTCCTGTACAGAATTTGAACGGCTGTGCTCCCTCTCTGAAACACCCAGACACCTTCTTTCGACCATATACTGTCTCCTACAATGATGACTTGCCACCTTAAACCAGGATGTGGTCTGCAGACTTGGGAGAGGACATCCCCCAACCAGATTGGCAGACCTCATTTCATTGTACTCACAAATCCACAATATCCTGCTATTCGCAGGAAAATAACTACAAGATTCTGTCAAGATGGTACAGGGACCCCTCCACATTACACAAAATGTTCCCATCTACTCCAGCATCCTGGCGATGTACTTCCTCTACAGGGACCTATCTACATGTCTGGTGGGAATGCGAGAGGATCCGCCCCTTTTGGATTCAGGTATTTGAATGTAATAAAATTTATGATGAAACGCTGACACCTTCCCCTAAGATTGCCCTTCTTTCAATACTCCCTGGATCAATAACATCACAGAAACTGAACCTCCTCCGTTTTTTTATGTCCTCAGCTAGACAGCTTACCCCATCATTTTGGAAGACAACCACCACTCCTCCCTTGTTACGATACGTCTCAATTATGAATGATACTATGAGAATGGAGGAGATGCTGGCCCTTGACAACGACACCTTTGATAAGTACAAGGTACTATGGTCCACCTGGCTCCACTTCTCCACCTCCGATACTCTCGCCAAATGCTGTCGACCCCGACACGATCACCCTAACATGTAACCTGACAGTGGGATGGGCAGGGCATGTACCCAAGGGTCCCCCCCCCCCACTGTCCCCTAGTAACTCCTTTCTTTGAATGTCTCCCCAGCAGCCCTTACGCTCTTCTACGACTTTCTCTCCTTCTTTTTCTCTGTTTCTTCTTTCTTACTCTCTCTCTTTTTTTTTTTTTTTTTCAATTCACGGCCAGTACTGGGTCGCTCCCCGCTTCTTCTCTTTTTAATATTAATCTCTAAAAATGTGTGCATACAATCTTATTATGAACGACAAGGCTCTCCTAGCCAGAATTACTCATTGCACCGAGTGATGGCCGTTGATGTTAATAATATACTGTATGACAATAAGAGTTAAGCTGTGGGCGATAGCCATTGGACTGACTCATCACTTATGTTTACTTGCGATTGTCACCAGACCATAACTTTAAAGGTTGTTCCTTGTATTTTCTGTTAAACTACCAATAAATATATTTTTAACCCTATTATTATAAAAAGGGTGTTTCACCTGCCACAGACAGGGCAGCTCCCTGTATTTATCAATGAAGCTAGGGAGGAAGTCATGATCGTTGAATCTATCCATTTTCTCTGCAAGACACAACACAAGACAAACCCTAATGTCAGGCTAAACTCTGCTAATCTTGTCCCAATATAGGCCTCAATCTATAAGCAGTATAGGCCACTGATGCCCCAAGTTAACATTGTACCTTCGTTAGCACGATCGACGCTTACACTATTCCGTCCTCCGCTCACAGATCGTACGTACGACACACGCTTGTTATGCTTTATATACACTGCGCATGCGTGAAACTCCGCCCCTGACCTTCTTTCTAGTATATTCCCCACCCCTTCTCTTTTGGCACAGTGGGAGAGCAGCAACGAGGAGGACGACGAAAGCCCGGAGCCACAAACGTCACGATCCAGGAGATTTAAGGCATCAAATATGTCCTTTGGTGAGATGGTGGACATCTTGAAGAGGGCCGACTATGACAGGAAATATGGACCTTACAGAAACTCAAATGTCAGAAAGGCCAAAATCATGAGTAAAGTTGTGAAACGTTTACAGAAGAATTTTGGGGTACGGCGATCCAAGGATCAACTGAGGAAACGATGGTCAGACCTCAAATTGAGGGAGCAGGATCAGTACAGAAGAATCAAGAGAGTGTTGCAAAAAAGTAAGTATTTTGTCATGTGTTCCTATTATTATTATTATTATTATTATTATTATTATTATTATTATTATTACTTTAAGCTCGGTTCACACATGGGCGGCACGACTTGCAGGTCGCCTCAGCGAGGCGACCTGCAAACGACTGCCGGGGCGACTTGCGAGACGACTTCTGCATAGAAGTCTATGCAAGTCGCCCCAAGTCGCCCCCAAAGTAATACAGGAACCTTTTTCTAAGTCGGAGCGACTTGCGTCGCTCCGATTAGAACGGTTCCATAGCACAGAACGGGAGGCGACTTGTCAGGCGACTAGGTCGCCTGACAAGTCGCCCCAGTGTGAACCGAGCCTAAGGCTTAGGCTTTAGGCTCAACAATGGCATGCAATGCCAAGCTGCTGATAACAAAGCAAACAGAATATTGGCATGCATTAAGAAGGGGATCAACTCCAGAGATAAAATGATAATTCTCCCGCTCTACAAGACTCTGGTCCGGCCGCACCTAGAGTATGCTGTCCAGTTCCGGGCACCAGTCCTCAGGAAGGATGTACTGGAAATGGAGCGAGTACAAAGAAGGGAGACAAAGCAAATAAAGGGTCTGAAGGATATTAGTTATGAGGAAAGGTTGCGAGCATCGAACTTATTTTCTCCGGAGAAGAGGCGCTTGAGAGGGGATATTATTTCAATATACAAATACCGTACTGGTGACCCCACAATAGGAATAAAACTTTTTCGCAGAAGAGAGTTTAACAAGTGGGCACTCAATAAAATTAGAAGAAAAGAGGTTTAACCTTAAACTATGTAGAGGGTTCTTTACTGTAAGAGCGGCAAGGATGTGGAATTCCCTTCCACAGGCAGTGGTCCCAGCGGAGGGGCATTGATAGTTTCAAGAAACTATTAGATAAGCACCTGAATGACCGCAACATACAGGGATATGCAATGTAATACTGACATATAATCACACACATAGGTTGGACTTGATGGACTTGTGTCTTATTTCAACCTCACCTACTATGTAACTATGTAACTTTAGTGTGGCTCCATGTGCTTTTCTGGCAAGTTTCAGATTTGTGGGCACAGTAATCGTTCGTAGTAAACATCGTTCGTTCGCCCACTAATACAATGTTTTTTGCAGGTTAACTACATTTGTTCAGGCCTATTTGTATTAAAAGAAGTTTGCTGTCTAGATGGGTTTGTAACTAGAATGAAATGCAAACTTGATTCAGTGTAAGGAGAGGACACTCAGCAGCTGTTTACACATCTGGACGCAGGAGCACTAGTGTGGGACACAAGTACACCCTTTTTAGGGTGTCCCACACAGGTGCTCCAGTGGATACTAGGTGTGTCTCCATGTGGGCAACTTTACCAAAAAAGGTAAGTTTTCCAGCTTGAAGAAAGGGGAAAAAAGCATGTCTTCAGCTGTGTGCTAAGTATAACTTTTTTTCATTCACATAGGGGAGAAAAGGCTCAGACATCAGAGGACACCAAGGACCCCCAACCTCCTAAAGAAGGGGAAGTCACCACACTGCAACCTGAAGATGTGGCGGGAGGAGAGGTTCATGACGTGGTTGAAATAGTGACCACAACAGGTGAGTGTCTGAGACCACTGCTTCAGGTAATAGATGTATGCCTGCATATTTATAATACATGGTGTGTTCTTTTATTTTAGGTGATGTGGATGTTGTGGAAGAAGAAACTAATTTCACAAGTGCAAGTGCACACGTCCTCATCGGGGAAAACATGGTGTGCAATCGTGATTTACAAAAGATAAAGGAAAAAATCAATGATGTTCAACAAAAAATGAAGAACATCACTGATGTTTTAGGGAGAATCTAAAACGCATAAAAATTGTACTGTTTTGTCGAGGACTTTTTTAATTCAAGTTTTAAAGTATTTTAAAAGCCAAATTTTGAAGATGCACACAGTGTATCAACATGTGCTATCTGCCATCACGGAATATCAAGGTACGCGTTTTGGAGGTGCAACTCCTTCCTCGCAACTAAAGTAAAACACGTCCAAAGTTAAACACGTCCATTGATCCCCCATGATGGGAGCTAGCACATGGAAATCCACATTTTGACTCCCAATTTGTGTGCATCTTCAAAATGTGGCTTTTACAGGGGTGACATCACCCCATCTGATGAAGGCAATATCAACACAGTTTTGACATACTAATGTCTGATATTGCCTTCACTTTTTCAAAGTTGAACTTTGTAAGTTCATGAGTTGTGTATGTTATGGTTTGAAACATGCCTGTTTAACCAACAAATGTATATTTCTAAAGTCAAACATAAAAACAAAGATGTTGGACACATGTGAATGTACTTTGAGTAAAATGTTTTATACTCAACAATGTGTGACTTCTTCTTTCAATGCTCAATACCAGTTTTTGGAGTAAGTTGGTGTTTACAGTGACAATGGGGGTTATTTACTAAAGGCAAATCCACTTTACACTACAAGTGCACTTTCAGTGCACTTGTAGTGCAAAGTGGATTTGCTTTTAGTAAATAACCCACGCATTGCTCTAAAATTGGCCCCAATCATGCCATTTTAGGCACTCAAAACAATTAATTCATGGTGCTGAAAAGGATAATTATTTTTAACATTAATGCATTACATACATTAACAACAAAAACAATGTGTGTGTGTAGCAGACCCACAACAGAATAGTTAGCTGAAGAAGAGATTGTCACCTCATGTATCAAATAAATTACGTTTGCACTATTTAAGAAAATGGCCAAAAAGAAAAGACCATTGGAGAACCTAGGAGACAGCTAAAAGAAACACAAGCAGTAAATCAAATTAAATATTATTTCAGTTTAAAATAAAAATGTATTTTAAAAATGTTTCTCAAACATTTGCTGGCATATCAATGGCCCCCCTACCCGCAAAGTATTCCAGATATTTTTGACGGACTTTGCGGGTGCTTTGGGGGGGCGCAGGCCAGGACGGCCAGCTTCAAGTGCCGTCAGGGTTGACTGATCTGGAAATCCGGCCTCAGGCCCAACTGAGGCCACATAGTTGGAAGCATTTCTCCTTAGAAAGTTGTGCTTAATGCAGCATGCAAGGACTATATGGTTTAGTTTATATTCCGCCATGTGAATTGGCATCAGAAATAGGCGGAACCGGCTTGCCATTATGCCGAAAGCATTCTCCACCACTCTTCTGGCTCTGGCCAGTCGGTAGTTAAAAACCCTCTGGTCTGGGGTGAGGGTCCTCATGGGGAATGGCCGCATCAGGTGTTCACCAAGCCCAAATGCTTCATCAGCGACAAAGACGAACGGTAGACCAGCCAGGTTGTCTTCCGCAGGTGGCAATCCCAAGCCACCGCTCTGGAGCCGTCTGTAGAACTCGGTCTGGATGATAACTCCACCATCCGACATCCAGCCATTCTTCCCCACGTCCACGTACAAAATCTAGTATGTTGCCGACACCACCGCCAACATCACTATACTTTTAAACCTCTTGTAATTATAATAGTATGACCCCAAGTTGGGGGGTGGGATGATGTGGACATGTTTCCCATCGATTGCCCCTCCGCAGCTGGGCAAAGTGGGATGCCACAGTCTGCCATTCCTGAGGGGTTGAAGGAAACTGTGGAGTCAAACAAGAAAAAAAAATAGTACTTCTGTACATAAACATTGCAAGCAGATTAGACACAAACATTCTTGGCCAACATAAGTATAACATTTATTTTAAGGAGTATTTAATTACAAAAGTATAAGGTACACTTATTAGATTCATCCTCCCCTCTTGTGGCCCAGTGAAAAAAAATTATGTTGGGGGGGGGGGAGATGTTTTGGACAGGTAACTGTCTCCACTTCTTTGAGAGCTGAATGCATACATAATGTGTGTTACTTTGGCCAGCTCTTCCTTACTTACACTGTTGGTAGCCCACTGGACAGGTAAGAAGTGTCATAATACAAAAATATGAATACACACTGTCCAAATTGAAGCACATTTTTAAATTCTGCAATTACATATCTAGATAATAGGAGAAAAAAACTTGAAACCGTACCATTTGAAAGTATTCAGGCAGGCCCTTGCACTACATGCCTTAGTGAATTCATCCATAAATCTGACCACAAAAGAGGTAGGTATAGTGCGTATGGGTTTGACAAAGTCAGCAGATAGAGGATTGGTATCGGTTGACTTAGCGGTTGGGGGGGGGATGGAGGGTTCCAAATGAGTTTGGGCCCAAAAAAAAAAAAAAAGCCTCTTGCACTATGCATGAATTTAAGGACAAAAATAACATTTGTACACATTTTAGGGGGTGTTTAGGGTAAAGCACTACAATGGAGCTGAAAAAATACATTAAGTGACTGGGCTAGGTGTGAATGGGCCCAGGATAGCATGCTGGGGAGGTTAGTGAAGGCAAATATGCATGAAGGACAAAAAAGGAGCATTGAAAGCTTCCAGCATGCATGAGGACAAAAAGGACATTTACAGCATATTACAATCATGGTAATTAGGGAATGATGAAATAAATCCAATAGATTAGCAAACATTAAATACATAGAATGCGATGTTAAAGGATAAAACTTACCTTTAATATAGTCCTTCTGCAGGACCTGAATGATGGCAGAACAGGTCTCTGGAATAATGATCCCCAGAGCCTGGGGGGAGATGCCTGTTGAGAACTTGATGTCCTGCAGACCTCTCCCCGTCGCCAAGTACCACAAGGTGGTGACTAGTCTTTGTTCCGGAGTGATGGCTTGCCGCATGCAGGTGTGCTGCTTGGTAATATAGGGGGACAGCAAAGCCAGCAGACAGTGAAAAATGGGGTCTGTCATCCGGAGATAATTCCTGAAATCATCAGGATTGTTCTCCTGGATCTACCGCAACAAAGGCATGTACGAGAATTGGTCACGCTGGAGCAACCAATTCTTGGTCCATGAACTCCTCCTCCCCCTGTTCATGGACTGGGCTAGGGTCAAAGTAAGAACCCCAACACCAAGCCCCTGCATAGCACAAACTCTATGAAGAGTACGTAAACGCAACATGGCTTCAAAATTAACAGAACTCACTGAAAATCAGAAAGGCCTGAGAAGAGCGAGCTGAAAATCAGAAACAAGCGGACAAGAAGGCACTGAAAAAACAGATACAAACTGACTACACGCGCTGAAACACAGATACGAACCCACAAGCACAAACTGAAGAGCAGTAACGAACTGAAAAGCTTGAGGCTGAAAAGCGCGAATCGTCTCTCACCAAACTGCTACTAATACAAGATTAGCAGAAGGAGCCCAAAGGGTGGCGCACTGGCTATTGAACTTCCTTTTTCTAGTCCCGTTGTACGTGTTGTACGTCAGCGCGTTCTTGCCGATCAGAATTTCCAAAAACATTTGTGCAACCGTGTGTATGCAGGACAAGTTCCAGCCAACATCCGTCGCAAATAAATCCATGGTTTGGTTGTCGGAAATTCCGATTGTCTGTACGTGGCATTAAAACCCTAATGGAATACAGGACAATTTAAACTAACAATACTCCTCATACAATACACTCCATACTCCATCTTGTGGTGAAGAGAAGGTATAACATCTAGATTTAAAAAAAACATTATAATATTATATAAAAATTGTAAAAATAATAATACATGTGCAACCCTCAATTATTCATGAAATGTACATATCCCAGAAGTATGTTTTAGGACTAATTTTCTTATCCAGTATATCCTCCAAAAACAATGTACACAAACATTTTAGAATAACCCTTTGTTAAACTCAAAAGCAAATATTTATTATATTGCAGTTTACCAATTCTTAGGTGTGATAGCTGCATTAGGGCTCATGTACACTGCTGCTGGTAAACGGACGTTCAGAGGCAGTTGGATGCTTTTTTCAGCTGCCCATGAACTCATCCAATGTTATCTTATGTGTACATGTACGCAGGTTTGTTTAACCACTTCCCGCCCGCCCTATAGCAGATTGACGTCCGGGAAGTGGTTCCGTTATCCTGACTGGGCGTCATATGACGTCCAGCAGGATAACATGCCGCTGCGCGCCCGCGGGGGCGCGCCTTGCGGCGATCGGTGGAGCGGTGTGTCAGCCTGACACACCACTACACCGATCTTGGTAAAGAGCCTCCAGCGGAGGCTCTTTACCACGTGATCAGCCATGTCCAATCATGGCTGATCACACTGTCAATAGGAAGAGCCGTTGATTGGCTTTTCCTGACTCGCGTCTGACAAACGCGAGTAGAGGAGAGCCGATCGGTGGTTCTCCTGACAGGGGGGTCTGCGCTGATTGTTTATCAGCGCAGCCCCCCCTCAGATCACCACACTGGACCACCAGGGATCGCCACTAGGACCACCAGGGAAGGGGCAACATGTGGATGGCCAGGTATGTACCCCATGGCCATCCATATGTGCCCAATGTGCCCAATCTGTGCCAATCAGTGCCCACAAATGGGCACTGATTGGCACCATTATGTTTTAGTTATGCCCAGCAATGTCATCAGTGCCACCTGTCATTGCCCATCGGTGCCACCTGTCAGTGCCCATCAGTACCCACCTATCAGTGCCCATCACTAGTACCCATCAGTGCCACCCATATGTACCAATCAATGCCACCTATGAGTGCCCATCAGTGCCACCTATCAGTGCCCATCATCAGTGCCACCTCATTGGTGCCACCTCATCGGTGCCCATCAGTGCCGCCGTATCAGTGCCCGTCATTGAAGAAGAAAACATACTTATTTACAAAAAATTTTAACAGAAACAAAGAAAAACTTGTTTTATTTTTAAATTTTCGGTCTTTTTTTATTTGTTACGCAAAAAATAAAAACCGCAGAGGTGATCAAATACCACCAAAAGAAAGCTCTATTTGTGGGAACAAAATGATAACAAATTTGTTTGGGTACAGTGTAGCATGACCGCGCAATTGTCATTCAAATTGCGACAGAGCTGAAAGCTGAAAATTGGTCTGGGCAGGAAGGTGTCTAAGTGCCTGGTATTGAAGTGGTTAATGTTGTTTTTAGGCAGTTCCGTTTAGAGGCTTTTCTTTGAAGGGAAAAAAATGAGTTTAGACACCAAACGCGTACCGGTACCTGCGTTTAGCCGCGTTTTAGTTTAGAAACATTTTTAAAGGTGGGCTTTTTTTTTTACATTACATAACTTAAAAATGATAGCAAATGATGCAAAAACCACTAAAAAAATATTTTAAAAACTTGTAATTGCTTGCAGTGCTTCATAGACCATTTATATACCCCTAATGAGCTCATGATCCAATCCAATGCACCACTAGTATTGCTGTTAGCAAAACTAGAATTGGAATTTGACCTATATGTTGTTAGATTTGAACCAGATGACCCCACCATTGAGCTTGACCCCCGATTTGATCAAACATAGTTGCAAGAAATTTAATATCTGGCTTTTTTAATTTCCTCACATATGCTTAGTATGGGATCCATAGTAAAAGCACCGAAATTGAGGTAGATACAAGTACTTTGGGAGGGTCTTATGATGTTATCTTAAATAAACGCTCCTAGACGCGAACGCGGCAAAACACCGCTAAACGCGGCCTGCAAACGCGGCTAAGCAGGCATTTTTAAATGCTAGTTTCAAGCTGTCAAAAAATCATTCAAAAGAGGTTGCCTCAGCGTCCCATGTACATTAGGCCTAAGTTTCCTTTTTTTAGCTTTTCTTTCTTTCTTTCCATCTGGTGACCCAGCTAGTAAGTCTGTTGTTTTTCAGAAGCACAAGCCAACAGAATGTATCGGTTTAAATGGATGAGACAAATCACTTAAAACTGGCAGGGATAAATAAAATGATCAGCTTTTATTTATTCATGCAAAACCTTTATCTCAATGGAAAAAAAAACTGCTTGCTGTAACTGCTTATAAAGTATTAGCTACAGTTTGGCTTTGAATTCTAAATCTTATAATGCATTAAACACTACCGTTCCCCCAAGACTGACAATGCTGCTATCTGCTGTGCCTCCTTTTTCTCATTCCTCATTCCTCCAGAGTTGTATCTTACTAATATAGGAGGTGTGTTACTGTCCAGATCACCAGGTGAAAACAGAGGGAAAAAAGGCAAAAAAAAAAAAAAAAAACCTGGTGCAGCCACCACATCTAATAATTGGTAAGCTGCAATATAATACAGATAATCAAAATATTAAACAATATACTAGCTATTACTAATAAAGGCATTCACATCCCAATCAATGTTTAAACTATATGGTGAAAACACTGTAAGCTCGTATATCCATTTGGTCTAAATTTTCCTCCTAATAGAACTCCCTCTCCATTAGGAAATATATTTGTCTATACCAATTAAGAGTACACACGATGAGTTCTTATTATGGTACTGGTCGTAATGTTTAGAGATGCTGTGTCCCTTAAATCCCCTCCTGAAGTTTTCTGTTTGACCAATCAGACACTAAGAGACCTCATTGTCCTCCCAACATAGTTACATAGTAGGTGAGGTTGAAAAAAGACATCAAGTCCAACCTATGTGTGTGATTATAAGTCAGTATTACCTTGTATACTCTGTATGTTTTGGTCATTCAGGTGCTTATCTAATAGTTTTTTGAAGCTATCGATGCCCCCCCCCCCCCCCCCCCCGCTGAGACCACCGCAGAATTTCACATCCTGGACGCTCTTACAGTAAAGAACCCTCTATGTAGTTTATGGTTAAACTTCTTTTCTTCTAATTTTAATAAGTTTGTCACGTGTCTTGTTAGACTCCATTCCACAAAAAAGTTTTATCCCTTATGTGGGGTCACCAGTACGGTATTTGTAAATTGAAATCATATCCCCTCTCAAGCATCTCTGAATAAGTTCAGTGCTCGCAACCTTTCTTCATAACTAATATCCTCCAGACCCTTTATTAGCTTTGTTGCCCTTCTTTGTACACTCTCCATTTCCAGTACATCCTTCCTGAGGACTGGTGCCCAAAACTGCACAGCATACTCTAATGCCCTGTACACACGGTCGGACATTGATCGGACATTCCGACAACAAAATCCATGGCTTTTTTCTGACGGATGTTGACTCAAACTTGTCTTGCATACACACGGTCACACAAAGTTGTCGGAAAATCCGATCGTTCTAAACACGGTGATGTAAAACACGTACGTCGGGACTATAAACGGGGCAATAGCCAATAGCCTTCATCTCTTAATTTATTCTGAGCATGCGTGCCACTTTGTGCGTCGGATTTGTGTACACACGATCGGAATTTCCGACAACGGATTTTGTTGTCGGAAAATTTTATAGCAAGCTCTCAAACTTTGTGTGTCGGAAATTCCGATGGAAAATGTCTGATGGAGCCCACACACAGTCGGAATTTCCGACAACAAGGTCCTATCACACATTTTCTGTCGGAAAATCCGACCGTGTGTACAGGGCATTAGTGCGGCCGGAGCAGAGTCTTGTAGATGGGAAAATTTTCACTTTATCTCTGGAGTTAATCCCTTTTTTAATGCATGTCAATATTCTGTTTGCTTTGTTAGCAGCATCTACTAGATTCCCCCAGAGGTTCTCCCCCAGTGTGTAGATTGCCTTCATATTTTTGCCACCCAAATGCATTATTTTACATTTTTCTACATTAAACCTCATTTGCCATGTAGTTGCCCATTAATTTGTCCAGATCTTCTTGCAAGGTTTCCACATCCTGCAGAGAAGTTATTGCCCTGCTTAGCTTAGTATCATCCGCAAATACAGAGATTGAACTGTTTACCCCATCTTCCAAGTCGTTTATGACTAAATTAAATAGGATTGGTCCCAGCACAGAACCCTGTGGGACCCCACTACCCGCCCCTGACCATTCCAAGTATTCCCCATTTATCACCACCCTTTGAACTCGCCCTTGTAGCCACGTTTCAAACCATGTACTCACCCTATGGTCCATGCCACTGGACCTTATTATGTACAGTAAACATTTATGGGGAACTGTATCAAATACTTTTGCAAAATCCAGATACACCACATCTACGGGCCTTCCTTTATCTAGATGGCAACTCACTTCTTCATAGAAGGTTAATGGATTGATTTGGCAAGAACGATTCTTCATGAATCCATGCTGATTACTGCTAATGATACCGTTTTCATTACTAAAATCTTGTATATAGTCCCTTATCACCCCCCCCCAAGAGCTTGCATACTATTGATGTTAGGCTAACTGGTCTGCAATTCCCAGGGATGTATTTCGGGCCCTTTTTAAATATTGGTGATACATTGGCTTTTCTCCAATCTGCTGGTACCATTCCAGTCAGTAGACTGTCAGTAAAAATTAGGAAAAATGGTCTAGCAATTACTTGACTGAGTTCCCGAAGTACCCTCGGGTGCAAGCCATCCAGTCCCGGTGATTTATTAATGTTAGGTTTCCCAAATCTAATTCTAATTCTGTCCTCTGTTAGCCATGAGGGTGCTTCCTGTAACGTGTCATGAGGATAAGCACTGCAGTTTTGGTTACTAAAGCCCCCCGATTCCCTCGTAAAGACTGAAGAGAAGAATAAATTCAGTACCTTCGCCATCTCCCCATCCTTTGTAACCAGATGTCCTTCCTCATTCTTTATGGGGCCAATATGGTCTGTCCTCCCTTTTTTACTGTTTATATACTTATAGAATTTCTTGTGATTTTTTTTTTTTTTTTTTGCTCTCCTCCTCTATCCACATGGGCACTACAGTAGCTAACAATAGTGAGATCACACAAAATGAATGACTTGATGGAGTAGACCTTGAATTTAGTATTAGACTGTAAGGAAAATCTCTTCCTGCCCTGTATCTGATTAACATGGCAGATTGTACATTTTCTGCATGAAATAAATCCTTTTAGCTCTTGGAAAAGGGTTGGTATAGTAGGAGGATTTACTATATTTGGAGCTATTTTATCCCTAAGGGATGGAGACCCCCTGAAAATAACAGATGGCTTTTTTAGGCAAAAGAGGCACCAAAACCCTATCATTCTTGAAAGCCGGCCAGTGTTTTTTTAAAAAAAAATTTATGGAATATTTTTCAGTGATACGAAAAAGAAAATCCGAAACAATAAAAAAAAAAAAAAAAAAAAAAAAAACAGCGATGAATCACCATAAATCAATAGCAGTCGTACATTCCCTCAATACAGTTCACAATAAATTGTTAGCATTAACATGGCCAGTGGTTTTTAATGATGTTCTGGATAGTCTGATGTTACTGTTTATGGAAAACAAGGTGATCAGTGACCACATAAATGTATCTGTATGTTCATGTATATTTCTCTCTCTTTCTACCAAAAGGCTTTCCTTTTCCCATGCCCATTCATGGGAAATAGTCATGCTTTGAGTACTCCTTTTCCAGGAACCTGCCTTTAAGCATTTCTGCTTATACATCAAAGTCATCCAATGCCGAGCAATTACGCCTAAAGGCGAAGAAACTGCATGGG
The DNA here is from genome assembly GCF_042186555.1 of Aquarana catesbeiana. Lineage (NCBI taxonomy): Eukaryota > Metazoa > Chordata > Amphibia > Anura > Ranidae > Aquarana > Aquarana catesbeiana. The sequence continues at coordinate 170,247,691 of NC_133334.1, read as the reverse complement.
ACAGACCTTAACAAAGAGCTCTGGTGGTAACTGTTCTTGGGTATGAATGCATTCATATCAATAGTCCTGAAAATGTGTTGGTAACAGTAGTTCCATCAACAATCCTAATCCTAAGGTCCAGGGCTGGTTCAAGGATTTTTGTCTACTTAGGCGAAGGTGCATTTTGGTGCCCCCCCCCAACCGTCAGACACTGCAGACATGGCACACAAGACTGTAAGAGACTGCAGACATGGCACAAGAGAGTGTAAGAGACTTCGGACATGGCACAAGAGACTGTGAGAGACTTCGGACATGGCACGAGAGACTGTAAGAGACTGCCGACATAGCACAAGAGAGTGTAAGAGACTGCGGACATGGCATAAGAGACTGTGAGAGACTGCGGACATGGCACAAGAGACTGCAGACATGGCACAAGAGACTGTAAGAGACTGCGGACATGGCACAAGAGACTAAGAAACTGCGGACATGGCACAAGAGACTGTAAGAGACTGCAGATATGGCACAAGAGACTGTAAGAGACTGCGGACATGGCACAAGAGTGTGCAAGAGACTGCGGACATGGCACAAAAGACTGTGGACATGGCTCGAGATTGTAAGAGACTGTGGACATGGCACAAGAGACTGCGGACATGGCTCAAGAGACGATCACTGCTAACCTTCTGTCTGCAGCAATTGCAAAAATACTTCTGCTCAGCTGTGGGATGGGCTGGGCTCAAGCCCTTACCTCTTGTAATTCTGTTCACTATTCAGGGCACCAGCAGACTCCTTGTGCAGTGGTTAAAGTGATTGTAAAGATAATTGAGAAAAAACAAAACAAACATATCATACTTACCTCCACTGCGCAGCTCGTTTTGCACAGAGTGGCACCAAACCTGCTCTACTGGGGTCCCCCGGCGGCTCTCGCGGCTCCACCCCACATCTGATAACCCCCTCAGTGAAGCGCTTCCCCAAGGGGGTTACCTTGCGGGCGCATTCCCGAGTCCAGCATTTGGCGTCCATAGAGGCCGAATGCAGGACTCTGCCCCACCCCCCAGCACTCGCTTCATTGGATTTGATTGACAGCAGCGGGTGCCAATAGCTGCGCTGCTATCAATCTATCCAATCAAGAGCCAAGAACCCCGGGCAGAGAGACAGTGCGTCCCCGCCGGGTCAAGTTTGACGGTTCAGGTAAGTAAAACGGGGGGGGGGTTGGTCACTGACAGGTGTTTTTTCACCTTAATGCATAGGATGCATTAAGGTGAAAAAACACGAAGGTTTACAACCCCTTTAAGACAAATTAGAGTACTCAGTACTAGAGCTGCATGATTCTGGCCAAAATGAGAATCACAATTTTTTTTTTACCTTAGAATAAATATCACCATTCTCGCGGCGTGAAATCTTTCACATTATACAAAAAAAATTGAGCCACATTTACTGGTTAATTTTTTTCTTAAATTCATTAAAGTGTAATTTTTTTCCCCAAAAATTGCATTTGAACGACTGCTACGCAAATATAGTGTGACATAAAATATTGCAACAACCACCATTTTATTCTCTAGGGTCTCTACTAAAAAAATATATATAATGTTTGGGGGTTCTAAGTAATTTTCTAGCAAAAAAAAAATGATTTTAACGTGAAACCAACAAATATCAGAAAAAGGTTTAGTGTTTAAGTGGTTAAACTTCCCTCATTTACACACCAAAGTGTATTCATTTGATCTAAAGGACAAATCGCTACAATGTTTATACTTAGTTCCACTGCTAAATAATGTTGTGATTCTTGGCAGACTGCCGTTTTTTTTTTTTTTTTTTTTTTTTTTCATTTCTCTTGACAGCTATCGGCTTCAGCAGAGCAGAGAAAATTCTCTGCATAGAGAAATATTAAAATCGGGAAATACATTGTCAAGATCGCAAGGGGGAAAAAATCGCGATAACGATTAATCGTGCAGCTCTACTCAGTACTGATCTCCTCTTCTATACCACTCCCCTGGGGCCGAACTTGCCGGGATCCGCAGCACAAGTATTACTCCTCCTCCTGCCGGAAAATCATCAAATATTCCTGGTGGAGTAATCCTTGTGCTGCGGTTCTGACAATTAAACTAAAGTTCTGGCCCCATCTTCTATACCACTTTGCAGAGGCTTTGAAATTGCCGGGAGCTTCAGCATTACTCCGCCAGGGCTATTTGATGATTTTCGGGCAGAGGAGGAGTAACCCTTGTGCTGCGGCTCCCGGCAATTTCAAAGTCCCGGCAGAGTGGTATAGAAAAGGGGACCGGATCTTTAGTTTAATTGGCGAAACCGCAGAACAAGGATTACTCTGTCGGGACTATTTGATGATCTTCGGGCAGAGGAGGAGTAATTCTTGTGCTGCGGTTCCCGGGAATTACACGGAGGGGTGGTGTCTACGAGCCAAGGGTGCTGCTCTCTGCAGAGGAGGAGGAATGCAGTAGCAGCGCTTGGACTAGTCAGGAGAAGCGAGCGGCTAAAGTTAACAGCACCCGGCCGGAGCTATGCTGCGCTGCCTGTCAGTATCTGCTAAACTGTGTACAGATGCGAGCAGGGCCGGCCTCTAGCGCTAGGATAAGGCCCAAGTGGGGAATGTCTAAACCGCTGGCAACAAAAGTGAGTACAAAAAAAATGTTCAAATTGGGCCCAAAGTGTCAATATTTTGTGTGGCTACCATAATTTTCCAGCATTGCCTTAACCCTCTTGGGCATGGAGTTCACCAGAGCTTCACAGGTTGCCACTGGAGTCCTCTTCCACTCCTCCATGACATTATCACGGAGCTGGTGGATGTTAGAGACCTTGCGCTCCACCACCTTCCATTTGAGGATGCCCCACAGATGCTCAATATCGCGTAGGTCTGGAGACATGCTTGGCTAGTCGATCACCTTTACGTTCAGTTTCTTTGACAAGGCAGTGGTCGTCTTGGAGGTGTGTTTGAGGTTGTTATGTTGGAATACTCCCCCTCGGCCCAGTCTTATCATGCTCTGCTTCAGTATGTTACAGTACATGCTGGCATTCATGGTTCCCTCAATGAACTGTAGCACCCCAGTGCTGGCAGCACTCATGCAGCCCCAGACTACGACACTCCCACCACCATGCTTGACTGTAGGCAAGACACACTTGTCTTTGTACTCCTCACCTGGTTGCTGCCACACACAGTTGACACCATCTGAACCAAATACGTTTATCTTGGTTTCATCAGACCACAGCACATGGTTCCAGTAATCCATGTCCTTAGTCTGCTTGTCTTCAGCAACCTGTTTGAGGGCCTTTTTTGTGCATCATCTTTAGAAAAGACGTCCATCTGGGATGACAGACCAGTTAGATGCAGTGTGCGGTGTATGGTCTGAGCACCTACAGGCTGACCCCCCACCCCTTCAACCTCTGCAGCAATGCTGGCAGCACTCATACGTCTATTTCCCAAAGACAACCTCTGGATATGATACTGAGCACGTGCACTCAACTTCTTTGGTCGACCATGGCGAGGCCTGTCCTGAGTGGACCTGTCCTGTTAAACCGCTGTATGGTCTTGGCCACTGTGCTGCAGCTCAGTTTCAGGGTCTTAGTAATCTTCTCATAATTTAGGTCATCTTTATGTAGAGCAACAATTCTTTCTTTCAGATCCTCAGAGAGTTCTTTGCCTGAGGTGCCATGTTGAACTTCCAGTGACCAGTATGAGAGAGTGAGAGCGATAACGCCAAATTTAACACACCTGCTCCCCATTCACACCTGAGACCTTGTAACACTAACAAGTCACATGACACCAGGGAGGGAAAATGGCTAATTGGGCCCAATTTGGACATTTTCACTTAAGGGTGTACTTTTGTTGCCAGCAGTTTAGACATTAATGGCTGTGTATTGAGTTATTTTGAGGGGACAGAAAATTGACACTGTTATACAAGCTGTACACTCACTACTTTACATTGTAGCAAAGTGTAATTTATTCAGTGTTGTCACATGAAAAGTTATAATAAAATATTTTCAAAAATGTGAGGGGTGTACTCACTTTTGTGAGATACTGTAAATGACTCCAAAGATGCCTCATCTCCATTCCATACAAGGAGGATGTCGTTTATCTGTGTCTTTAATAGGACCAATTCAGTTCTTCAGTTAGCATAGTCGACATCTTCCTCCCACTTTGCCATAAATCAATTAGCCAAGCTGGCGGCAAATTTTTCCCCAATTACAACACCCCTACTTTGGAGTTAATACTGCCACCCAAACCAAAAATAATTATGGGTATTGGATAATTCCAGCAACTCTATGATAAAACATTTTTATTTCACATGTAAACCTTTTTTTAATTTAGTCAATACTCTACTTCCTGGTAGCCCTAATGGTGTGATATAGTGTATAATGATGAAACGTCAGCAGTTGCTAAAGTATATGCTTGTTTTATAATACGAATTTTCCAGTATTTTATTTGCGTGCCCCGTATCTTTCAGAAAGAAGGGTATTGCCCTTACCAGAGGCTGCAAATAATGGTCAATTCCCTATCCAATTATTCCAGTTATTAATAGAGTCGATCCTACTGATGAAAGGGTGAGTGGGATCTTTGTGTATAGCAGTGGTTTTCAACCCTGTCCTCAAGTACCCCCAACAGGCCACGTTTGCAGGTTTTCCTTCATCTTGCACAGGTGCTTTAAATCAGAGTCAATGGCTTGGTATTTTGGACAGCTATTTTATATAAGAGAAATTCCAAAAACATGGCCTGTTGGGGGTACTTAAGGACAGGGTTGAGAACCACTGCTGTCTAGGATCTGTTGGAACAAGAATTGCCTTCATCTTATTTAGAATTCCATCACCTTATTCTTTAATAATCAATTTCTGCAAATCTCTCTTAAAAAGTCTAGTTGAATCGATATGCAAGGGTATACAGTACGTTTCTCAATTTGAGAGAATTTACCCCATTTCTGAGAGAGAGCCTTCCTTATCAAGAATAACTACATACCCCCCCCCCCCATTATCTATCTGCTGGATGTATCACCAGATTTTCTGTCACATAATTTGCTTGACACCCTTATTTAGGTTATGATCCATATTGAGATCAGTGAGTTAAAGATCAAATAGTGTTTATCTAGTTGCATACCTTCAGCGTCTTACACATGTCTATAACACCCCTTCCTTTGTTCACGAGGCATCTCCGGTACGTCCAGAAGACTGCCTGCAGTTACTTATCTCCCCTGCTCGCTCCTGTGCACAGCCCTGTGAGACCAGTGGGAGTGGGAGCAAGTAAGAAGCCTTTCTCATTGAATGATCACTCTGACAGTGTAAAATTCCTAAACTGAAACAACAGTAATACATTACGACCCTTTTCACACTGGGGAGGTTTTCAGGCACTTTAGCACTGAAAATAGCCTCTGCTAAGCGCCTGAAAACCGCCTCCCATTCATTCAAGTGTGACTTTTCACACTTGGGCGGTGCGCTTGCGGGATGTTATGAAAATTCCTGCAAGCAGCATCTTTGGGGCGGGTTGGGAGCGCTGTATTTAGCGCTCCCAAAACTCCCTACCAATTGGAATGAATGGGCAGCTCTTTCAAAGTGCCTGAAAAGAGCTTTGAAATCACCATAAAACTGGAGTTTTTAACCTTTTTTGGGGGTTAAAAAAGCACCCCACAAGCAGCCGAAAAGTGTTGCAAAAGCACTGCTAAAATGAGCTGCATTTTAGGGCTAACGACGGGGGTTTCAGTATGAAAGCAGTGTACCTGTCTTATCTCCTCTGTTCCTAATCCAGTGTTTCTTAAACTTTTTTTGTCTTGTGGCGCACCAAAAAAAAATCTAAACATTTTCACGATACACCTGAAAAGATTTTAACAAATTGGCTAATTGGCGGCTAAGATAGAACACGAAAGACATATAGCGGAGGAGAGCAAAAAAATCCCAAGAAATTCTTTTAAGTATATAAACAGTAAAAAAGGGAGGACTGACCATATTGGCCCCATAAAGAATGAAGAAGTACATCTGGTTACAAAGGATGGGCAGATGGCGAAGTTATTGAATTTATTCTTCTCCTCAGTCTTCACGAGGGAATCTGGGGGCTTCAGTAACCAAAACTGCAGTGTTTATCCTCATGACACATCACCCTCATGGCTAACAGAGGACAGAATTAGAAATAGACTTGGGAAACTTAACATTGATAAATCACCTGTACCAGATAGCTTGCACCCGAGGGTACTTGGAGAACTCAGTCAAGTAATTGCTAGACCATTGTTCCTAATTTTTACTGACAGTCTACTGACTGGAATGGTACCAGCTGATTGGAGAAAAGCCAATGTAGCACCAATATTTAAAAAAGGGCCAAAATACATCCCTGGGAATTACAGACCAGTTAGCCTAACATCAATAGTATGCAAGCTCTTAGAGGGGATGATAAGGTCTATATTAAGATTTTGGTAATGATAAAGGTATCATTAGCAGTAATCGGCATAGATTCATGAAGAATCGTTCTTGCCAAACTGATCTATTAACCTTGTATGAGGAGGTGAGCTGCCATCTAGATAAAGGAAGGCCCCTAGACGTGGTGTATCTGGATTTTGCAAAAGCATTTGACACAGTTCCCCATAAACATTTACTGTACAAAGTAAGGTCCGTTGGACCATAGGGTGAGTACGTGGATTGAAAACTGGCTACAAGGGCGAGTTCAGAGGGTGGTGATAAATGGGGAGTACTTGGAATGGTCAGGGGTGGGAATTGGGGGTCCCCCAGGGTTTTGTGCTGGGACCAATGCGTTTTAATTTGTTCATAAATGACCTGGAGGATGGGGTAAACAGTTCTCTGTATTTGCAGATGATACTAAGCTAAGCAGGGCAATAACTTCTCCACAGGATGTGGAAACCTTGCAAGAAGATCTGAATTAATGGGGTGGGCAACTACATGGCAAATGAGGTTTAACCATTTCAGCCCGGAAGGATTTACCCCCTTCCTAATCGGGCCATTTTTTGCGATACGGCACTACGTCGCTGTACCCAAACAAAATTGACGTCCTTTTTTTCACAACAAATAGAGCCTTCTTTTGGTGGTATTTGATCACCTCTATGGTTTTTATTTTTTGCGCTATAAACAAAAAAAGAGCGACAATTTTGAACAAAAAAAATATTTTTTACTTTTTGCTATAAGAAATATCCCCAAATAAAAAAAATTTAAAAAAAATTCTTCCTTAGTTTAGGCCGATATATATTCTTCTACATATTTTTGGTAAAAAAATCGCAATGAGCGATTTTTTTTTTTACTAGCAATGGCGGCAATCTGCGATTTTTATCAGGACTGTCATTGTGGCAGAAAGATTGGATACTTTTGACACTTTTTTAGGACCACTGACATTTATACAGTGATCAGTGCTAAAAATAGCCACTAATTACTGTATAAATGTCACTTGCAGGGAAGGGGTTAACACTAGGGGGCGATCAAGGGGTTAAATGTGTTACCTGGGTGTGTTCTAACTGTAGGGGGGATGGGACTGCCTGGGGAAGGAGACCGATCCATATCCTTATATACTAGGAACACACGATCTGTCTCCTCTCCCCTGCCAGAACATGGATTTGTGTGTTTACATACACAGATCCTCGTTCTGGCTCTGTCAGCGATCACGGGTGCCTGGCGGACATCGCAGCCGCCGGGCATGTGCATCGGCTTCTCAGTACCGCAGCACGTGCGCGCGCCCCCTGTATCCCTTAAAGCTGCTGCCGTACAGCTACGGCGATTCGCTCAGGGGAGCCATTCTGCCGCCGTTTGACGGCGGGTGGTCGGCAAGCGGTTAATGTAGAAAAATGTAAAATAATGCATTTGGGTGGCAAAAAGAACCGCTGGGGAAATCTAGGGTGGAAAAGGACCTGGGGGTTCTAGTAGATGATAAGCTCAGCAATGGCATGCAATGCCAAGCTGCTGCTAACAAGGCAAACAGAATATTGGCATGCATTAAAAAGGGGATTAACTACAGAGATAAAGCGATAATTCTCCCACTCTACAAGACTTTGGTCTGGCCTCACCTGGAGTATGCTGTCCAGTTCTAGGCACCGGTCCTCAGGAAGGATGTATTGGAAATGGAGCGAGTACAAAGAAAGGCAACAAAGCTAACTAGAAAATTCATTTCCTGGAGAAAATGAGTGGGAATGCTGAATAGCTTAATTGCTAAAGCTAACTGGATGAATAGCTTAAATCCGTAAGAAAAAGTTGAAGTGAGAATAGTTGGAAAAGTAGGAATGGTTTTAAAATAAACATGAATTTCATTAAAAAAGTTTAGCAACACCACTAATGTATGAAAAATGTGGAATATTTAAAGGTTTTTTGAAAAGCTTTTTGATCATTAATCCCCACACCTAATGAGTGAGAGACAGTGTGATAGAACCCTTCAAACAAGCCTTAATAAATCCACAACAGTACATGCTATGGAAACAGCGACTTCACTGTTAGGGCCCTTTCACACGTGCAGACCGTTCATTAGATCAATTCAGTCACGTTTTTTTATAATCAGTTGTCAGTAAACATCAGTTTTCATCCATTTTCATTTCCGTTTTACATCTGTTATCATACGTTTTACATCCGTTGTCATCCGTTTTACATCCGTATATGTCCGTTTTTCATCCGTTTATGTCCGTTTTTTTTCAGAACTGTATTTAATCAGTTTTTCATGAATTATGGGAATTTTCCCATGATTCTTTGTATTCCCCAGCGTGCATTGTGCTTCCCATGCTGCTTTGTATTTCCTGATTCCTTGCTGTCATGTACGTGCTTATTTAGAGCAATGGATTTGGTCAGATTTTTTGAGCATGTGACATTATTTGTCATGCTATCTTATTGGAGGAGACAGAAAAGCATGACCAGGAAGATTTCTGCAATAAGACGCAGGTACTGGACACATCCTATGCTGCTCAAGAGGCCCACTGAATGTTTTTTTGCTCTGCAGTATGCAGATCTGCGATGTTTCCCACAAATTTATTTTAATTTTACGCGAATGTCTGTACCAACGTTTGAATTTTTATTAGAAAAGTCGCATCCCCGTTTGGAAAGGATGAACACGGATATGAGACATTGTGTGCCACCAGAGGAGCGACTTCTACTTACCCTGAGGTAAGCTAGCCAGCCTTTCTGCTTGATTATGTCCAGCATAATGTAGAATTCCTTTCATCATTTGTTCTACTCTTCCTAGGTTTCTGGCATCTGGACTATCCTATACGTCCCTAAACCACTACTTTTTGGTGGGAACCTCTACAATTTTTGGAATTGTGCACGACACCTGTCAAGCAATATGGGAGGAGCTTCGGTGTACTGCAATGCCTGTTCCAGATACATCCATGTGGCAGGAAATTGCAAATGGGTTTTGGAAGAAGACCCAATTCCCTAATTGTGTTGGAGCCCTGGATGGGAAACACATCTGAATTCAGATGCCACCTGGATCTGGCTCACAATATTTTAACTATAAGAAATACTTCTCCCTTGTGCTTATGGCAATCTGTGACAGTAATTATAAGTTTGTAGCTGTAGATATTGGGGAGTATGGACGTACTGCAGACTCAAGAGTGTTTACAGCATCAAAAATGGGGAGAAGACTACTTGAGGGCCACTTTCATTTGCCACCAGACAAACCTCTTCCAGGAACTGTAGGGCCAGATATGCCACATGTGCTTGTAGCTGATGAGGCATTTGCACTTTCTAGGCATCTCCTAAGGCCTTATGCCAGGCACAATCTAACTCCCCCCCAAAAAAATTTTAACTATCGGTTGAGTCGTGCAAGGCGCCTTATTGAATGCACCTTTGGCATTTTGACCAGCAAGTGGCGCATATTCCATACAATTATTCAACTGAGCCTGGATAATGCCGAACTAGCTATACAAGCATGTTGTGTCCTTCATAACATTATACGTGAGAAAGAAGGAATTACTGTTGAGGAAGAGGACAAGATCGATTTACCTTCTGTACGGGTAACCGGACTGCGACCCAACAATTCAGTCGTTACCATGCGTGATCGTTTGCAAACTATTTCATGTCCCCAGAGGGAGAGGTTCTGTGGCAGTATCAACATGTGTAAAAACACTTACCAGGCACTTTATTAGGTACAAATTGCTAGTACCATGTTTGAACCCCTTTTGGTACCCTGCATTGTATTTGTTTTCCCATAGAAAATGGAAATTCAATAGTTTGACGAAATAATACATTTTCACGTTAGCAGTATTGCAGTCTTGTGACCTCTATCAGTGTATGATTAAAGCTTGTTGTTTTCAGTCTCCTAGTGCCAACATCGATCATCACTCATCCTAGGACCATCACATTCATTTGTATCAGTTATTGGTTTATATAGAGTACAATAATAAAATTACATTTTCCATGCAGTCAATTATTTTTATTAATAATAGACAATGACCGCAACAAATATCACAAAAATAATTAAACTGTACAAACATATTTTTGTACAAACATATAACACATATATAACATCTAGTGTTTCAGTGCAAACTTGGTGGACAACTACAACGGGGCAACTAAAATGGGGATTCTTTAAAGGTCCTGATAATGACTGTGGGAAGTGGAATAGGGAGTGGATGATTGGGAGGAATGACTTTATGAAGTGGCCTGTGAACTGGAGGACTCATAGGTGGGTGCCACTTGTGGTGGGGGTACAACATTTTGGGCAGTGGTGGCTGGTGCACGTTGATGATGGGGGTTAATGCCTGGATGATATGGATGGTGAAATAAATGTTGTGGAGCTTGCTCACCATGGTATGGACGTTGGTGATGGGTAATGACTGGTGGCATGGGTTCTCCGGACATTGCAGCCCTTATGCACACACCAGTAAAATTAAAGATCGACATTTGAACATCCATTTTATGCTCAGTTGGAACTTTAACTAGATGGTGGTACAAATTCCTAACAAAACTAGCATCCTCTTTATTGGGGTCTGAAAATGGGTTGGTGGTATCAGCCCTTTTATTGCCCTCATCTCCTCCATAAAAGTTAACATGGCTGCATCCATGTCACGTTTGGGATGTCCGTGACGTTTCCTGCCTCTCGGTGCGGTAGCTCCAACAGAACTAATCTGAGGGGTGGAACATTTATTAGCACATTTTATTTTGTCAACATTTCAAAATGGGGCATTTTATAAAGGATACTTGCAGGCACACGTTGTCTTTCAAGCGTGGCTGTTGCTGTCGATTGGGAGGACCTGCTCGTTAACTCCCATGTCTTCCTCTTACGCAGGCTGGGTATCCACTGCATCCCCCTCCTCTTCTGTTTCAGAAATGTTGCTGGTGGTACTGTAAAATATTTGTATATAGATGTATTACAGCTCAGTACAGTATAATTATTACAGTACATAGATCCATGTGTGTCATTACTGTTAAAGTGGTTGTAAACCTTACAGACCACTTTTACCTACAGGTAGGTGAAAGAAATATCTCCTAAACCTACACTATTTGTAGACAACGGCGCCTGACTAGGTGTGCCGTTTCTGAAAGCGATCGTGCCGTGACTGGTGGCTCCCGCACGCATTACGTAATCGCGGCTACGGCCAGTCACAGCACTGGAGCCGTGATACCCGGAAGTCACTCCAGGAGTTATGGCGGCGACGGAGGAGGGGAACGAGGGCCGCTGCGGTGGCTTCGATCTCAGGTAAGTAATTCACAATGAGCCTTTGTCTTGTAGGGTTTTTTTTATGGTTTACTTCCTCTTTGAAGTATATGATTATTTCGACTAGGCCAAATAATTTAATATAGGGGAGAAATAATGTATTTACTTAATTTCTTAAGTCCATCACACATCTCAAGAAGTCCAGCATCTCAAAGAAGGGGCTTTTTTTTTTCTGGACGATCCTGCTCCGCTCTGACTTTCTTTAGCTACCTCTTTCAGCTCCCGCTTATAGCGGTCTCTTAGGGATCTCCTTTTCGCCTGCATAGGAACAGTAGCCATAATGAACTGATAGAACTCCAACATGATAATTATGTATACTATTTAAAACCCATATGTGGAATACAGTGGTTTTTAACAACTATTTTTGTCAGTTTTACATATAGGTAAGGTAAGGCTATAAAAAGGCTTCACTAGAAGTACTGTAATTATCTCTGCGCCGTTTAGGATATATTTGCTTTACACTGCAGGATGACAATGTGGCAGGTGACGTGGCCAGGTGATGTGGCAGGTCACATGGCAGGTGATGTGGCAGGTGACGTGGCCAGGTGAAGTGGCAGGTGACGTTTGCAGGTGAGGTGGCCAGGTGACGTGGCCAGGTCACATGGCAGGTGACGTGGCCAGGTGACGTGGCAGGTGGACAATCCACAACTTGTGGCAGGTGACATGGCAAGTGACACTCTAAATACAAAAACACGCTAAACGAGGCTCAACGCAGCATGCAAATGCGGCAAAACGGGTTTCAAGCTTCGTTCAGTAGAGTTTGCACGAGCGAAACGTGTACATGGGGCCTAATGTAGGAGAAGAGTGCTTGAATTTGCATGGTGAGTTGGACTTCAATTTTCAGGATGCTGACATATTGGTATACTACAAGTTTAACCATGCCAACCCACCCCCATCCCACAAACTGCTTACCACATATCCGACGGTGTCTATTATTGAGCGACAACCAGTTTGGTGTGACCTCCTCAAATATTTCTTCCCACTTCATGCTTGTGCTGTTTCGGTCACTGTATTCTGCACTTCTTTTGTCCCATAACGCTGGCCTGGCATGCACAAGTTGGATGAGCTGCTCATGGGATACATCTCTCGCCATTTTTTCACTTTCTCCTCTCTCCAGGCACTAGGCAGCATGTGCTTGTGCATATGACTTTACTGATGACCACTACCTTGGTCTTAGGTTAATTGTAACGTATGCATATTAAATTACATATTTTGATGAAAAACGGATGTCAGCGGATCGAATGTTAACGGATCGTCCGCCAACTGTTTTTCGTCAGTTGTGTTTTTTTATGGAATAAAAATAGGGTTTTTTTTTAACGGAGACGGATGTTAACGGACGTTAGCGGATAATTATCCGCTAACGTCCGCTATCCCATAGAGTAGCATTGATGTCCGTTTTAATCCGTAAACGGATGTATGAGAAAACGGACGAACGGTCCGCAAGTGTGAAAGGGCCTTAAGAGACACACGGTCTTTGTGAACGTATCGGTATAAAATTTATGTTGATAAACTTAAAAATGTGGGCATGTCAGCGATTTAAAAAAGAAGTTAGCTATGCGTTTCGCTGGGAAATGTGAAGAATTTTATACATCAAAACTTTCCCATCATATTGCCCCATTAAATTTGCCCCATCAAAACGGCCCCCATCAAAATTGCCCCATCATATTGCCACAGTCATAACTGCCCCATCAAAATGGCCCCCATCAAAACTGCCCCATCATATTGCCCAATCAAAATTGCCCCCATCAAAATTGCCACCATCAAAACTGCCCCATCATATTGCCACCATCAAAATTGCCCCCATCAAAACTGCCCCTATCATATTGCCTCATCAAAACGGCCCCATCAAAATTGCCCCCATCAAAACTGCCCCCATCATATTGCCCCATCAAAACGGCCCCCATCAAAATTTCCCCCATCAAATTTGCCCCATCATATTGCCACCATCAAATTTGCCCCATCATATTGCCACCATCAAATTTGCCCCATCATATTGCCACCATCAAACTGCTCCCATCAAAACTGCCCAATCATATTGCCACCATCAAAACGGCCCCCATCAAGATTGCCCCATCAAAATTGCCCCCATCATATTGCCCCATCAAAACTGCCCCATCATATTGCCCCATCAAAACTGCCCCATCATATTGCCCCATCAAAACTGCCCCATCATATTGCCCCCATCAAAACTGCCCCATCATATTGCCGCCATCAAAACTGCCCCATCAAAACTGCCCCATCATATTACGACCATCAAAACTGCCCCATCATATTTCCACCATCAAAACTGACCCCATCAAAACTGCCCCATCAGAATTGCCCCATCAAAACTGCCCCATCATATTCCCACCATCAAAACTGCCCCATCAGAATTGCCCTATCAAAACTGCCCCATCATATTCCTCTATATTAAATCAGTACATGGTATGTCTGTGCTGTCCCCCTGGCTCTGTAATAAGAGCTGAGATGCTCCAGCTGCCTCCCCCACCGCCTATCACTGTGTATAAGAAGCTTTGGTAACAATGGCAACAAAAGCAGCCCAATACACACTCTGTTTAATTGATAAAATTTCCTGAAATGATCACTAAAACAGCTTTTTCACAAAAACTGTAAAAGAAATCAAACTGAAAAGATATAGCCAGATAGCTGAACATTTTGTGGACATTTTAAAGTTTGTTTGGCCTCTGTAGGTGAAAGTATGAAGGAGCTGAAACTTGGGAGTGGAAGAAGATTTTAAGGATTTGAAGCGTGCTCTCATTCACTTCAATGTTAACCACTTATTAACAAGGTTTACCCCCTTCCTGACCAGAGCACTTTTTACAATTTGGCACTGCGTCGCTTTAACTGCTAATTGCGCGGTCATGCAATGTTGTACCCAAACAAAATTTGCCTCCTTTTTTTCCCACAAATAGAGCTTTCTTTTGATGGTATTTTACAATTTTAGTCATACATTTAGGCCAAAATGTATTCAGCCACATGTCTTTGGTAAAAAAAAAGTCAATAAGCGTATATTTGCGTTTGCGCAAAAGTTATAGCGTCTACAACATTTTCTGGAATTTACACAGCTTTTAGTTTGACTGCCTATCTCATTTCTTGAGGTACTAAAATGGCAGGGCAGTACAACCCCCCCCCCCCCCCCCCCATGACCCCATTTTGCAAAGAAGACACCCCAAGGAAATTGCTGAGAGGCATGTTGAGCCCATTGAATATTTTATTTTTTTGCCCCAAGTGATTGAATAATGGCAAAAAAAAAAACTATATATTTTACAAAAAGTTGTCACTAAATGAAATATTGCTCACACATGCCGTGGTTATATGTGGATTTGCACCCCAAAATACATTTTGCTACTTGTCCTGTGTACGGGGATACCACATGTGTGGGACTTTTTGGGAGCCTAGCTGCGTACGGGGCCCCCGAAAGGGTACGGCGCCTTCAGGATTTCTAAGGTCGTAAATTTTTAATTTCACTCCTCACTACCTATAACAGTTTTGAAGGCCATAAAATGCCCAGATGGCACAACCCATACCCCCCCCCCCAAATGACCCCATTTTAGAAAGTAGACACCCCAAGCTATTTGCTGAGAGGCATGGTATTTTGCAGCTCTCATTTGTTTTTGAAAAGGTATTTTATTTTTATTTTTCTCAATTTTCAAAACTTTGTGACAAAAAGCGAGGTCTGCAAAATACTCACCATACCTCTCAGCAAATAGCTTGGGGTGTCTACTTTCCAAAATGGGGTCATTTGGGGGGGTTTGTGCCATCTGGGCGTTCCATGGCTTGGTTTTTGGGGTCCCGTACGCGGCTAAGCTCCCAAAAAGTCTCACATGTGGTATCCCTGTACTCAGGAGAAGCAACAGAATGTATTTTGGGGTGTAATTTCACATATGTCCATGGCATGTTTAAGCAATATATCATTTAGTGACAACTTTGTGCAAAAAAAAATTTGTCTTTTTCCCACAACTTGTGTCACAATATAAAATATTCCATGGACTTTAATTCAGTATGCTCTCAGGACATTATACAGACCATTAGACATTTTGTCTCGGATCATGCCCATGACACCACTAATCCACTCACCAAATGGGAGGCACTCAAATCTGTGCTCATGGGCAAACTAATTCAACACGGAGCCCGTTTGAAACATGCCCGCACCGCGGATATAACACGGCTTCTCTCCACTATTGCCAACCTGGAAGAATCACACAAAAAAAATCCAGCTAACTCGTCTCTCCTAGAACTCTCCAATGCGAGAAGAGACCTCCTGCTTATTTTTGCAGAAAGGTCTCTAATAGCCCGGGATAAGGGACGGTTCACTCACTACTCACAAGCCAACAAATGTGGCAGACACCTTGCAAACACTCTCCATCCACGCCAAACCAGACGGCCTATCCCGTTAATAAACTCCCCCGTTAAAGGTAAACTCATACAGAATTCAGCAATAGCCGAGGAATTCCGCCGGTACTATTCTACCCTTTATAATCTCACCCCTCAGACCCCACTTACTATACCCACCCCGCAAGACCTGTCCTCATATATTCAGGAGACAGCACTTCCACCTCTTCCACTATCGGATACGGAGGACCTAGAGACCTCTCTGTCCGAAGCGGAATTTCTAGCCGCGATCAAAAATCTCAAGAATGGCAAAAGTCCGGGCCCAGATGGATTTTCCCCCCGCTTTTATAAAATGTTCGCACCACAATTATCCCCACTGCTAGCAAGAGCGTTTAATGCCATTGATGAAAACATTGCTCTTTCCTCTTCTATACTCCAAGCCCAGATAGTTGTCATCCCTAAACCTGGTAAAGACCCCTCCATCTGCCCCAATTACAGACCGATATCCCTTTTAAACATAGACCTAAAGCTGTATGCTAAGATCCTCGCAAACCGCCTTTCCCCTTTGTTACCACAAACCATACATAAAGACCAGGTGGGCTTTGTTTCTGGCCGCGAGGCCAGAGACAATACCACCAAGACCATACACCTAATCACATATGCTCACCGTCACCATATACCAGCCTGCCTTCTCTCCTGTGACGCAGAGAAGGCTTTTGATGGGGTCAGCTGGTCTTTTCTCCAAGCTACCCTCTCCCAACTAGGTCTTGGCCCAAAAATGTTGACGCGTATTATGTCCCTCTATACTGCACCCTCTGCCACAGTTCTGGTAAATGGCATTCAATCAGAAAAATTTATGATCACTAACGGCACCAGGCAGGGCTGTCCTCTTTCCCCTCTCCTGTTCGCACTAGTAATTGAACACCTGGCACAAGCCATAAGATCTAATACCAACATACAGGGCATACAAACCCCCTCGTCCCACTGTAAACTCTCCTTATATGCAGACGATCTCCTTCTTTACGTAACACAACCTCATATTAGCATACCCTCCATATTGGCAGAGATAGACCGATTCGGTCGTCTTAGTAATTATAAACTAAATATCTCTAAAACGGAAGCCTTAAACCTCTCGTTATCACATGTTACTCTCTCCTCCCTTAAATCCAACTTTTCATTTCAATGGCGACCGAATTCTATCTCTTACCTAGGTACAGCTATACCTAAACAAACCTCTGACATATACTCTCTGAATTTTAGCCCTTTACTCCAAAAACTTAGAAAGTTGACGGAGGAACGGATGGACTTATCTTTGTCCTGGGTAGGTCGTATCAACACATTAAAAATGGATATACTCCCCAAGTTGTTATATCTATTCCAAGCCCTACCCATCACCCTCCCTTCTGCGTATTTCCGCACCCTCCGCTCTATGGCTATCAGATTTGTCTGGAAGGGCAACCACCCGAGATTGATACATAAACTCTTATGCTCTCCTATCACGAAGGGGGGTTTAGGCCTACCTGACTTTGAAACATATCACACGTCAGCAGTCTTATCTCGTATTCTTGAGTGGTTCCCTCGCCCTGTGACCAAAGCCGCCACATCTGTAGAACAGGACCTATCTACATACGATCTTCGAGCGCTTCTTTGGGGCTATGACGAGTCATACAAATCTTTATCAACATTGTCCCCCCTCACTAGAGATGCCCTGACAATCTGGTACCGTAGGAGAGATACCCACTCATTATCCTCGGAACTTAGCCTCCTCACCCCCTTGTTTGATAATCCAAACCTTCCGGAAGGCCACTCAACCAACTCGATAGACATCTACAACAGAGACTCATGGCCCACCGCACGCCAATTTGTTAATAACACCTTAGGCACATTTATATCCACCCCAACAGATGTTATTTCCAAGGTGACATGGCTCACTCGTGGACACCTAAATTCCTATTGTAAGACACTTCATGAATCCAGACAAATTCATAGACCCTTGACCGGGTTCGAACAACTGTGTACGCTTTCTGAGACTCCACGACACACCCTATCACTGATATATAAATCAATCTTAGACCATACCCACGAAGCCCTACCTAGCTATACTACTAAATGGTCAGTGGAGGTCGGGAAAGAAATAACTGAGGCAGAGTGGAGTAAAGCCTTCGTTTTTACGAACAAAACCTCCATATCAAGCTATACACAAGAGAAAAACTATAAACTGTTGTCGAGGTGGTATCGGGTCCCAACTACTCTCAGGATCATGTTCCCATCCAACTCAGACAGATGCTGGAGATGCAACTCGATAAAAGGTACCTATATACATATTTGGTGGGAATGCGATGTGCTTCTCCAATTTTGGACTCAAATTTTTCAGATTTACTCAGACATTTATGATAAGCCACTGTTGCCATTACCCTCTATTGCCCTTCTATCCATCTTACCAGGGACAATCAAATCACAAAAAAACAGCCTACTGAAATTTTTTGTTAGTGCAGGTAGACAACTCATTCCCAGATATTGGAAAACCACTACGCCCCCCTCTCTAATTGAGTGGGTAAGTGAGGTAAACAATTTCATGCTAATGGAAGAAATGCAGGCCAAAGCATTGGACAAACAAGCTAAGTTCTCTTTTGTCTGGAGTATCTGGAGGAATTACTCTACCTCAGACAAACTCAAACAAAGACTCTTGACTAAGAACTCCACTTAGGAGCTAAAAACGCCACATTCACCGGACCATAGACTTAAAGTTAACGCCTTGTCTATAGACTGAGGTTCGCTGCCCCCCCCCCCTCCCTACTATTCTTTTATCCTACACTTATTCTGCCTTCTTCTATTCTGTTTTTCTTCTCTCCCTCTTTCATGTCTCCTGTATTCCTCTTTAGATGCAACACAACCTATAAGATCTCCTTTTATTTAAATAGAGATCGGAAATCTAATCTTGTCACTAATTACACTCCTGACAACCTATGTATTAGTTCGTTTTTCCAGACTCCCTGAGTCCCAGGGTGCAGCAGGCTCCCAAAGGGGCACCCCTGCCCAGGGTAGTTAATGTTTATACGTCAACAGACACTCGTTCTACGGGTTTAACGTAAAGCTTTATTAATAGTGACATTTGCACTTGTATACGATTGCACTATTTCAGCATTTGTAAGAAATATTTGTACACCAGGAGGCCTGTTGTCAGGTAAATGGCACTTATTACATTCCTTCATTTTGTTTTCTTTTTGTTTATATGTTTATATATTTGTAAAAAAAAAATCAATAAAACTTATTGAACCATAAAATATTCCATGGACTCGACATGCCTCTCAGCAAATAGCTTGGGGTGTCTACTTTCCAGAATGGGGTCATTTGGGGGGGGGGGGGGTGGTGAACTGTCCTGGCATTTTATGCACATTTAGAGGCTTATGTCACACATCACCCACTCTTCTATCCACTGAAAGCCCTTTCTGACACTTTTTGTTTACATGAAAAAATATTTTTTTTTTTGCAAGAAAATTACTTTGAACCCCCAAACATTATATATTTTTTTCAAAGCAAAGACCCTACAGTTTAAAATGGTGGGTGTTCATTTTTTTTCCACACAGTATTTGCGCAGCGATTTTTCAAACGCATTTTTGGGGGAAAAAACACACTTTTTAAAATTTTTTTTTAATGCACTAAAACACACTATATTGCCCAAATGTTTGATGAAATAAAAAAGATGATCTTAGGCCAAGTACATGGATACCAAACACGACATGCTTTAAAATTGCGCACAAACGTGCAGTGGCGACAAACTGCATACATTTTAAAAGCCTATAAAAGCCTTTACAGGTTACCACTTTAGATTTACAGAGTAGGTCTACTGCTAAAATTACTTCCCTCGATCTGACCTTTGCGGTGATACCTCACATGCATGGTGCAATTGCTGTTTACATATGACGCCAGACCGACGCTTGCGTTCGCCTTTGCGCAAGAGCAGGGGGGGACAGGGGTGCTTTTTTTTTTTTTTTTTTTTTTTTTTCTTGCTTTTTTATCTTTTTTTTTTTTTTTGTTTACAAACGATTTTTATTATGTAAAAGGTCAAGATATAAAACAATTACAATGATGGTACAGGTTTGTATACAGATATCTTTAACAGTGAATGTTGTACAGGAAATAAAAAAGGGTTATGGTTAGTCAGATGAAATAATGCACAGTGTCATAAATATGCCAGTTATCATGGAGGGAAGAAGGAAGGACAATTACGTATGTGTTAAGGAGAGGAGGTGAGGAAAATAAAATAGAAATTTTTCTAAATCAGAGAGGTGGTGTCCCAGAGGGTCCACTTTTTTTGATAAAGAGGCATAGAGTCATATAACGTGTGGTGAATTTTTTCAGAAAGTCTGATGTTCGACATGCGGTTGAGAATTTGTGACCAGGGTACCGTAGTGGAGCGCCAATTGAAGGCTATAGCCCAATGAATGGAGCTGAGAAATGTGTGGATTAGCCTTGTGCTAGTCATTGGAATATCCTGTATAGGGGAGAATAGAAGATAGATTTGGGGTGTAGGAGAAAACTTCCTACCGGATATTTTTTCAATGATTATGCTAGCCTTATGCCAGGTGTTTTTTATATGGGGACAATCCCAAAAGATATGTAAAAGTGTACCCTGAGAGGGGCAACCCCTAAAGCAGAGTGGGGATAGTGAGGGATAGAATGAGTTAAGTTTAGCGGGGGTAAGATACCATCTATAGAGCAGTTTGATGGATGATTCTCTGATCGAGGTTGTTTTGGGACATTTATGGAGATTTGTAAAAATAGTATCCCATTGATCAGGAGTAAATGAAGTATTTAAATCTGATTCCCATTGTAGCATGGGATGTGATTTCTCAGGCATGTTGGTCTCATTTAAACTTTTATATAATCTGTAGATTAAACCACTATCACGGGGGAAAGAGATACAAATTTGCTCAAATTGTGTATAGGGGGGATGAAGTGTAAGTGAATGATATTTCTGATAGAATTGTCTTATATTTGTATAGTTCTCTAGTTCAGTAGGTGGGAAATCATATTTTATTTGTAGACTGGAGAAAGTGAGGAATTAATTGTTGTGGGTGAGCGATTTTAAATGTGTTAGGTTATGTGACTTCCAATTCGTTAGAGAGTTTTGATCTTGAGCTCTGTCTGGGAGGGGGAAAAGAGGGTCACCTAGAAAGGAAGCCAAGGGGGGAATGTCGGAGGATAATTTGAATTTAGAGATTTGTCTGTTCCATAGTTGAAGGGTGTGAGTGACGATGAGATTTAGGGGTCTAATTTTTTGTGGTGGGATAGTCTTGGACCAGAGAAGTCCTTGTAGATTGAAGGGTAGGATGGATTCTTCTTCGAACCAGAGCCAAGGGATTTGAGTGAAGGGGCATACCATTGGGCTAATTGGGTAAATCTGGCCGATAGATAATAAAGCCAAAGATTAGGAATGCTGTTTTTATCTTATTTTTAAACTGTTCCTTTCATTTTTTTATTTTATTTTTTTTATTTATTTTTATTGTTATCTCAGGGAATGTAAATATCCCCTATGATAGCAATAGGTAGTGACAGGTACTCTTTTTTGAAAAAATTGGGGTCTATTAGACCCTAGATCTCTCCTCTGCCCTCAAAGCATCTGACCACATCAAGATCGGTGTGATAAAATGCTTTTCAATTTCCCAATGGCGCTGTTTACATCCGGCAAAATCTAAGTCATGTAATGCTCGTAGCTTCTATGGTCAGCTGGCCGAATCACTGGCTGCATTCTCAGGTTCCCTGTTGGGACAGGAGAGCCAGAGAAAACCATGGAAGACTGTGGGGGGGGGGGGGGACATTCCCTCCCTCTGCTTGTAAAAGCAGTCTAGAGGCTAATTAGCAGCTAGGATTGCTTTTACATGAAAGCCGACCGCTGGCTGAAAAGAATGATACCAAGATGACACCTAAATCTGCAGGCATCATTCTGGTATATAAGTAATAAAGACAATCAGCGCAAGCTATAATGAATTAAGAAAGGCAAGCTGAACACTATAGGATTCACCAGCCTAGATAACAAACTATAAAACAATACTAGTGCAGCGCAAATAATCAGAAGAAAAAGTCCTTATGATCACATAAATAAACAATTCCTCTTGGTACAAAGATGCTGATTCTATTCCATTCGGCACCAGTAATCCAATTCAATCATATGAATGCGCTTACCGGAAAAGGTGGACCCCTTAATTACAGGAGGTCATACGAGCCCCGTACGCGGCGTTAAGTCCACACGGACTTCGTCCCCCTCCCTTGACCCTCGCTTTTCCGGTAAGCGCATTCATATGATTGAATTGGCGATTATTGGTGCCCGATGGAATAGAATCAGCATCTTTGTACCAAGAGGAATTGTTTATTTATGTGACCATAAGGACTTTTTCTTCTGATCATTCTGGTATAACCACTCAAAGTCCAGCAACATACCAGTACGTTGCTGATCCTTGTTGGGCATATATTGTAATCTTTTTTTTCATGCAGCCTGTGGGCTGAACGAAAAAAAGAGATTGATCGATGGGTATGCCCACCATTAGAATACCTCCCTTCATCCACCCACTTCTAATGATGGGCATACATGCATCATTTATATATGCTGAAGCATGGGGGCATCCGCCCCAAAAGTTAGGAGCAAATCGCTCCTCCGTCCCTGCTGCCCTCATGCTTCGGCATATATGCTCTTTTTTTTAACTGTGGTGGTGAAATCACCTCCGACAGCGCTTTTTTTTGTGTATTTTTTTTTTTTTTTTACATTTTTTTTTTTTATAACTGTAACTTTTGGAACTGTAACCGGTTCCAGGTTCGGATCGCCCAAAATGCGATGGCATGTTGGGAGACCCTGTGAAAGTGTGCCCAGTCTGTGCAATGCTGTACCCTACGCTAAAACTCAGCTAGTATATGGTAGCGCTCAAAACATTCACCAATGCAAAGACCAGGATTGTCAGGACAGGAAGGACAATAATAGTGGGTGTCACGCCTATATTCGCGCTTTCTACAGACACAACATTTTCTTTGGGGGTAGTGGTACTCCGGAGGACATAAGGAAAATGCCTCTCATGCAGCCGGCTTACTGCATTTGGTTGGGGAAGGTGAGGTGGAGCACCGTCTGGAAACAGAAGGGCTCTGACGATCTCTTCTGGAATTTAAGGAAGGATCCAGTCCATCCTGAAGCTCTGTATAGCACATGAGCGTTCAGCAAAGCCAATTGAAATAAGTATACAGACACTTTTTTATACCAGCGTCTGGCCTTACAGGCAACTAGGTACGGCGCCAACAACTGGTCGTTGAGGGGACCCCTCCCATATTTTGGTTATATTTGTGGACACAGAGGGGTTTCTCCACAAGACCAGTCTCCGTAGTAATTTGGACAGTCGTGTCTGCATGAAGGGAGGTAAGAACGAAAACATTCTTATTATCCCTCCACTTCATAGCGAGCAAGTTATTACACTTCAAGCAGGCTCTCTCCCCCAGCCTAAGACGGGAATCTACAAGCCGCTGGGGAAAGCCCCAGAGATTAGATCGCACGGTGCCACATGCTCCAATCTGATGATCAAACAAGTGACTAAAAAGTGGCACGCTCATGTAATAATTGTCTACATACAAATGGTACCCCTTTCCGAATAAGGGTGACACCAAGTCCCACACAAACTTGCCAGCGCTTCCTATGTAGTCAGGGCAGTTTGTCGGCTCTACGTGACTATCTCTTCCCTCGTAAACCATAAAACTACATGTATAGCCTGTGGCCCTGTCACAGAGCTTATACATCTTGACCCTGCATCTGGCACGCTTGCTGGGAAGGTACTGTTTGAATGGCAAGCGGCCAGAAAACTTAATCAGGGACTTATCAACACAGACAACTTGATGGGGTGTAAACAAGTCTGCAAAATGTTGGTTGAAGTGGTTTACGTGGGGCCAAATTTTGTAGAGCCGATCGTGTCCAGGATCTCCATGAGGACGACAGAGTTTATTGTTGTTGAAGTGCATGAGCCGCAAAATCTGCTCATATCGTGCCCTGGCTATGGAAGCAGAGAACACGGGCATATGGTGAATTGGGTCAGTGGACCAATATGACCGCAACTCACTCCTTTTGGTTATACCCATGAGGAGGGATAGGCCAAGAAAGATCTTAAATTCAGAAACCGTAATTGGTTTCCAATCTCTGGCAAGGAAGGACTGGGGAATAGTGGCAATGTGTTGACCAGCGTACAAATTGCTTTGGTCCACAATAAATCTATAGAGATCCTCGGTGAAAAACGGCAAATAAAAATCAAGTGACGTAAAATCAACTGTTTCCACATGAATGCCGGGTTGGCCAGCGAATGTGGGAAGTACAGGTGCTGCAGAAGTGGTGGGTTCCCAATTAGGATTGGTGAATGCAGCAGGAAGGGCACTATGGGCATGACAGGCCTGTGTTCGTCTTCTTGGTGGCAGCGGGACACTACTTGTGCTTGCCACCTCGCCAGCTTGAACTGCACTTATGGGACTCGCCACGTCACCAAGTGTTACTGCAGTGCTGGATGTACGACCAGGGTGACTATGCCGCTGGTGCTTGCCAGTTCACCAGAAGGAATAGCGGCGCTAGTACTTCTCTGCTCCATACGAGAGCCCTGCGGTTCTTGCACCTCAACAGCAGAACAAGAAGATTGGGGTCTGGTACGCCTGACCTTGGCAGGGACCACAACTCCGTCGTCAGAGCTATCTGTCATGGAGCCGCTGCAGGTTCGTATTCTGAGCCTGAATCTGACAGATGAGTGACTTCCTCTTCACTATCTGTCATGCTCAGAAACGTGTAGGCCTCTTCACTAGTGTACCTTCGATTTGCCATTTTGGGCTCTAAATTTAGTGGTACACTAGTGAGACTCACAGGCAAAAAAGCTTCTGACTGTTAGCGACTGTATCAAAACGCTACCAAAAAACTGTTAGCGATCGCAGGGATCAGGCTTAACTCTGCGAACGCTGCAGTTACGTGTGTTTAGTGTTTTGTAAGTGACAGTGATCGATCGATACTGCACTTGGGTGGGCTGGGCTTGGCGGAGGGGGCAAAACGTAGGTGCTAGCAGGTATCTGGGCTGATCCCGCTAACACTGCATTTTTGGGGACGCTAGTATAGATCTGATCGGATCAGATATTGATCCGTTCAGATACTATACCACTAAGGGAGGTGTATGCTGCGTGCGTGGGTGTTAGCAGTACTGGCACTAACCTGACGCTGCCTGGGGCGACGCAGACCCTGTCTGATCCTAAAACCTAATTTATATCACCCCCTGGGCGATTAGGGGGTTAAACCTTTATTAGGTAATAAACGGCGGGTGCCCTGACACTATAAAAAAACTACCTAACTAACCAGCGTCACCCATAAGTTATACGGTGACCACTGGTGAAAGCGCTAACTAGGGGGCAATCAGAGGGTTAAAACCTTTACTAGGTAATATATGGGGGTCCCTGACGCTATAAATCGCTGACGCCGAACCTAAATACTTACCTGCCTAGCTAGCGTCACTGTGACACTAATACAACGATCAGATTAACGATCGCTTAGTGACACTGGTGACGGGGGGTGATCAAGGGGTTAAAACTTTATTAGGGGGGGTTAGGGGGGTACGCTAGACCTAAAGGGGCCTAAAACTAACTGCCCTACCACTTATAACTGTCACAAAATGACACCAATGCAAAAGTCAGAAAAAAAAACTGCTATTGGTGTCACTGTGACAGGGGGTTCAGGGGGGTGATCGGGAGTGAAAAGTGTACCTAGACTGTTCTACTGTAAGTGTTGTGTTGGTGCAAACTTACTTGTTGTCTTCTCTCCTCGGAAGCCGGAACGAAAAGGCTTCACGAGGAAAAGGCTTCACTTCCTCTGCCGCTGTTTACATTACAGCAGCAGAGGAAGATTCTCATTTGCCAAGAGCGATCGTGAGGGGGTGGCCATGAATCAGTGGCCTCCCCCTCACCTGGGATCGCTCCTGACGGTAATCCGACCCCCCGCCTGCCCGTACGGGTAAGCCCTTCTGCCTGCCCGTGCCATTGTGCCGACGTATATCGGCGTGCGGCGGTTGGCAACTGGTTAAAAAGATTAATATTTTAAAAAGTATAAATAGTAGAAAAAAAGTTAAAGAAGTCCCATCATTAGCTGAAAGAGCTGAACATTTTAAAAGTTGAATGGTTTTAATAGCTGAAAGTGTGCAGAAGTACGCAGAGCCAAAATACGTACAGAATAAAATTAAAATTAATAAATAAAAAAACAAATAACAATAGTGGGACTGCTGAAGCATTCCCACTAATAAAGGTTCTGGAGGATATTAGTTATGAAGAAAGGTTGCGAGGACTGAACTTATTCTCTCTGGAGAAGAGACGCTTGAGAGGGGATATGATTTCAATTTACAAATACCATAAAGTAATGGGCAGAATTCAGCTCCAAAAACCTTAACACGATATGGTACCAACATCCCTAAAGTTTATCAAAGACAAAAAAATGGGGATAGGGGAAAAAGTAGAGAGTACAGTATATAACACAGTCATAGGTACATGCACATTTGCCTATTAATGACAGTGAGACGGACTGTAATCACATACAAATAAATAAATATTATGTCCACAACTTTTGACATGTTTCGCCGATGTGGCTTCATCAGAAAAGGGACACAATACTTTATTTAGTAACCATAAAAACATACATTTTTCCAGCTATTGGTGTATGAAAAAAGAGGAAAAAAGAAGAATATAAAGTTAGTGAATGGCATTTTTTATTTTCTATTATAGATCAATACACACATGACTAAGAAAAAAAAAAAAAAAAACAACAACCTTTCTTGTAAAAAAAAAAAAAAAAAAAACAACCACCCTCCAAAAACCACCCCCCCCCCCAAACAAAAAAGAAAGAGGACCTCGTATACCTAAGGGACATAAGAGTGTGCTCGAATGGTGTTTCTCACAGGCAGATTGACATTGCTTGTCCCCACCTTGGTCCCAGGATAACCAGATCTCCCGCAGGGGGGATGTTGTTTTTATCCGAAATTACAAAATGATGCCTGTAACACGCAACGTGTATTCAATATTTATAAGATTTAAAGAAGGGGAGGACATGTCCAAAACAGGGCCCAATTACACATGAACTCACCTCCAAAGTAGAAAAGCTTTACATATAATATTTAGTGGGAGCTCATATGGGCGAAGTAAAGAAATTTTCCTTAAGTTAGTATGGCGTTGTGCAAGTTGCACTTATATCGAAGATATTCAATAATGATGGTAACCCCTATTTACGAAAGCCCCCAACACATAGCGGTCATCACGAACCACAGGGCAGTGGAGGCGTATAGGGCGTAGGAATAGTTAGCAAACGCAGCCAATAGCCAAAAAATTCAACCTCAAGGTCAAGCCTATCAATAAAATAGCAAACAGAAAAGTAATTTTAAGATAAAAGCTACAGACTGATGTCCAAGCTTTAATAAATATTGAGGGGGATTAGCATACCACTAACTAAGAGGTTCTTACCTGTGACAACCGCCCATAACACCTGAACTCCCAGAGACTCCCAGCATAGTAAATGCCATGATGGGTTTAAAAATCCCCCCCCCCCCCGTTGGTGCCAAAACACGGCGTATGACGTCACACCGTGATGACGCGGACACTATAGCGAGAGTGCGCAAGACACAGAATACCATATAGCGAGAGTGCGCGAGACACAGAATACCACCCAGAAGTCGGAAGTGTAAAACCGCCGACGCAAGCCACAGGTCCCCACCACAGATTTGCAGTGCAGACTCCGCCCGGAGATGGAGATTCCCGTCTGTGGGTGGGCGTGTCTGTAGGCTGTACTGAATGGTAAATCCTCGGTAAGCTGTGTCCTATACACACCCTCAGGGCGGGCATGCAGTAGAATATGGGAAGCCCAATACAAGGAGGTGCCAATCCCACTACACACCCTCGGGCGTCTGTACGGGGATCCATGGCAGAAAAGGGAACCAAAATAAGGGTAGCGCAGCACAAATGGATGTTCTGATCTGATCACCAGCTCAGATGCGAGGGACATGGGTCCCGAAGTGGAAGAGGCACATCTGCCTCATCTGTGCCACCTATCAGTGCCCACAGTGCCACCTATCAATGCCCACAAGTGCCAGCTATCAATGCCCACCAGTAGTGCCAATTAGTGCCACCTAGCGGTGCTGCCTACCAGTGTAACTGATCAGTGCCCATTGCCAACCATCAGTGCCCATCACTGCCGCCTATCAGTGACCATCAGTGCTGCCTTATCAGCGTACATCAATGAAGGAGAAAAATTACCTGTTTTAAATTTTTTATAACAAAATATAAAAAAATATATATTTTTTTTTTTTTTTTAATTCAGCCTTTTAAATTTTTTTTAACAAAAAATAAAAACCGCAGAGGTGATCAAATACCACCAAAAGAAAGCTCTATTTGTGGGGAAAAAATGATAAAAATGTCATTTGGGTACAGTGTTGTATGACCGCGCAATTGTCATTCAAAGTGCGTCAGTGCTGAAAGCTGAAAATTGGTCTGGATAGGAGGGGGGTTTAAGTGCCCAGTAAGCAAGTGGTTAAAGAAAATTTACATAAATCAATAAGATCAATACCCACAAACATGGAATATTCTACACAAGATATGTTACATTTTAAATGATAATTACCTCATTGTAAGAGGAAGAAACTGGCAGACTCCGTGTCAGAGAGACCCTCTCGTACACCAGCCCAGTGCATGCACATCAGGCTCTCCAAAATTCCAGGGTGAAGTACGGAAAAAAAAAAAAAAACACAACCAAGAAGGTGTAGTGGCAAAAAAGGAAATGCAGGCCCATTACAAGAATGGTTTATAGCTTATTCCCTCATTGAGCCCCGGGTTCGGGGTCGCCTGTAATGAATAAACCCATCTTGTCTCTAACTGTAATAACTTTTTATCCATGTCACCCCCACGTCCCTGTTGAGGTAAATACTCCAAACTGAAAAAAACAATGGTTTTAAGATTGAAATTCTGGTATAGTCCTACATGACGGCTAATATGTGTTTCCATCCTATGTTTTGATATTAGAGCGAGGTGGTCTCTTATCCTACAGTATAAAGTACGTTTTGTTTTGCCTATATAGAAGGCTCCACAGGAGTATTTAATTGAATAGACTGAGCCCACTGATTGGCAGTTGGTCCTGTGTTTAGGGGTTCATATTTTATTGTCCGGGAGTACAACACTTTTTCTGACTTGATAGTGGCTAGCCACCAAGACGTCCCGTAGCGACCGGGACCTTTTGTATGTGATTTCCGGATAGGGCTTAACAAATTTTGAAATTCTTTGATCTGCTGTCAGCAAATACCAAAATTTATTGTAGCTATTTCATATCTTTTTATGTTGTCGATTGAATTTGGTTATGATACGTGTTAATGTTTTTATTTTCTCATGTCTAGGTTTGTACAGCAGGGCATGCCTGTTTTAGCAGTTCACCCTATTGAACGCCTTCTTCAGG
Source organism: Aquarana catesbeiana (assembly GCF_042186555.1). Taxonomy (NCBI): domain Eukaryota; kingdom Metazoa; phylum Chordata; class Amphibia; order Anura; family Ranidae; genus Aquarana; species Aquarana catesbeiana. The sequence continues at coordinate 170,218,277 of NC_133334.1, read as the reverse complement.
CATGTCCTACTGCATCCCCTAGTTAGAAGTCGATCACGCAGCATGTTCGCTTCCCTCTGAAAATCATCCTGTTGCGTGTAGTTGCGTCTGATTCGTAAAAATTGGCTATACGGTATGCTTTTGATCAGTCTCTCGGGGTGTGAACTAGTAGCGTGTAACAAACCATTGCCTGCTGATGGTTTTCTGTATAAGGTGGAGCATAGTGCCCCTGACTCACTTATAAAAATTTCCACGTCTAAGAAAGTGATTCTAGACTGATCAAAAGCATAGGTAAATTTGAGATTATATGTGTTAATTTGCAAACGCTCCAAAAATTTTAATAAACTTTCCTTTGATCCTGCCCACACCTTCAGGACATCATCAATATAACGATTCCATGATAATATCTGACTGATCTCTGCCGATCTGGATTAATCCGAGAACAAATCCCATTCCCACCCCCCTGGTACAGTTTTGCATAAGAGGGGGCACATTTGGCCCCCATAGCAATTGCCTGCACCTGGAGGTAGTAGGAACCCTTGAAAGTGAAGATGTTGTGGGTCAAAATAAAACTCAATAACTCTAAAACAAATTCATTGTATTTCTGAGAGTCAATGTCACGTTCAGTCAAAAATTCACGTATAACCTCAACCCCCCCTTGTATGCGGTATAGAATTGTAAAGGGCTTCTATATCTATCGCGACCAGCCAGGAACCCGGGGGTAAAACCAACCCATCCGCGATCTTCAGTAGTTCGATAGTGTCCTTTACATACATGAAAATAAGCCCTTAACATGTGGGTACAAATATTCATCCACTAATTGGCTTGCCTTTTCTGTTAAAGAGCCACACCCAGAAATTATGGGACGGCCCGGGGGACAGGACAGACTTTTGTGCACTTTAGGTAATGCATAAAAGGTGGGAGTGGTAAAGTTCATCATGTTCAGGAATTCAAAAGTTTTTTGGTCTATAATACCCCTATTTTTAGCCCTTGCTATGATGTCTCCATATTTGATCATATAATAGGTAATATGGGACGCTGGGACAGATCTGTAACAAGTTATATTTAGGATAATGACGTAACACATTCTCTCGTATTGGTCCGTGTCCATGATAACGAGGTTACCCCCTTTGTCCGATGACTTTATCACAATGTTTTTGTTAGAGCTAAGATTGCGTAATGCCTGTTTGAGATTTTTTGACAAATTAGATACCGAGCCACACCGCCAATTAGTGGACTCTATTTCCTTGGTAACTTGGATCACAGAGGCCCAAATATTTGAATTCCCCTGAAGGATCGGGAAAGACCAAGATTTGGGTTTGTACGTTTTAGGTGTACCAAAGGAAAAGCTGCGGGATGTATTCAAAAGAAAAGGTCGGGCAACCAGGGGCTGAGTATGAGGTACTCCAGCCCCCGCCCCCAAAGGATTAAATACATAGCCCGCCTCCTCAGGGTTACTCTCGTCCCACAGGTCCATCAAGTCCTGTAGGGATCTCAGATCCTCAAATGTTACACCAATCAAGTTCGAATTAGGTTGGCATGGATGTTCAACTGTACTAGATTTCTTGTCATGGAGCACTTTTTGCATAAGACGTCTGGCAAAGAGATGTACAGTCAGGTCCATAAATATTGGGACATCGACACAATTCTAATCTTTTTGGCTCTATACACCAGCACAATGGATTTGAAATGAAACAAACAAGATGTGCTTTAACTGCAGACTTTCAGCTTTAGTTTGAGGGTATTTACATGCAAATCAGGTGAACGGTGTAGGAATTACAACAGTTTGTATATGTTCCTCCCACTTTTTATGGGACCAAAAGTAATGGGACAGATTAACAATCATCTATCAAACTTTCACTTTTTAATACTTGGTTGCAAATCCTTTGCAGTCAATTACAGCCTGAAGTCTGGAACGCATAGACATCACCAGACGCTGGGTTTCATCCCTGGTGATGCTCTGCCAGGTCTCTACTGCAACTGTCTTCAGTTCCTGCTTGTTCTTGGGGCATTTTCCCTTCAGTTTTGTCTTCAGCAAGTGAAATGCATGCTCAATCGGATTCAGGTCAGGTGATTGACTTGGCCATTGCATAACATTCCACTTCTTTCCCTTAAAAAACTCTTTGGTTGCTTTCGAAACCAAATCTGATCTATGGAGGCTGAATTTAAAGCCATGAAAATATCATGGGTGTGTTATCCACCCTGAAAAACAACAAAGAAATGGGCAGAATTCAGCTCTAAAAACCTTAACAGGATATGGTACCAACATCCCTAAAGTTTATAAAAGACAAAAAAATGGGGATAGGGGACTTTTAAGGTACATTTGATAGGAAAGGTAAACATACTAGAATCTAAAAATTTATATTGTTTATTCCAAAAATTCATAAAAAGTAGAGAGTACAGTATATAACACAGTCATAGGTACATACACATTTGCCTATTAATGACAGCGAGACAGACTGTAATCACATACAAATAAATAAATATTATGTCCACAACTTTCGAAATGTTTCACCGATCTGGCTTCATCAGGAAAGGGACACAATACTTTATTTAGTAACCATAACAACAAACATTTTTCCAGCTATTGGTGTATGAAAAAAGAGGAAAAAAGAAGAATATAAAGTTAGTGAATGGCATTTTTTATTTTCTATTATAGATCAACACACATGACTAAGAAAAAAAAAAACAAAAAAAACAACCACCCTCCAAAAACCACCCCCCCAAACAAAAAAGAAAGACGACCTCCCATACCTAAGGGGCATAAGAGTGTGCTCGAATGGTGTTTCTCACAGGCAGATCGACATTGCCAGATTGACATCGTCATCACCGTGGTGACGCAAACGCGGACGCTATAGCGAGAGTGCGCGAGACACAGAATAGGACACAGCATCCCGAGGATTTACCATTCAGTACAGCCTACAGACACGCCCACCCACAGATGGGAATCTCCATCTCCGGGCGGTGTCTGCACTGCAAGTCTGTGGTGGGGACCTGTGGCGTGCGTCGGCGGTTTTACACTTCCTACTTCCGGGTGGTATTCTGTGTCTCGCGCACTCTCGCTATAGCATCCGCATTTGCATCATCACGGTGTGACATCACACACCGTGTTTTGGCGCCAACGTGCGGGGGGGGATATTTAATCCAATCATGGCATTTGCTATGCTGGGAGTCTCTGGGAGCTCAGGTGTTATGGGCGGTTGTCACAGGTAAGAACCTGCGACATTGATTTACCATTTAATTTTTCGATATGTGTTCAAGGTTTCAAAACGCTAGCAATTTTAAATATTTTTAAAAACTCCCACAGCTCACCTGCAAATCAGTTTGGGAATCACTGTCCTAATCTGTGAGGGAGCTACAGCTGACAGAAGAATGTTTACTGTGTGCACAGGGAGTTGGTTAACTCTTAATTAACCAGGACATGTTCTTATTTTACTACTTAACCCATTCATTTCAACCTGTATAAGCACTATTTAACAGTTTCATCTCCTGTTCCAGGTTTCTATTTAAAATTATTTGTTGGAAAACAAATATTATAAAGCACATATATACATTGTTATCTTTAAGGATTTACTGTTAAAAATATGTGGTTTAGGGTATATCTGTTTTATTTTAAACCAGTACAAACTTTAATTTACTGATGCATTATGAGAAAAAGAAAATCTATGCAAAAAAAAAAACATATTTTTTACATTATTTTGTACATAACTTTAACATGCTTTGTACCAAAAATGTAATTTTAAATGTTACAGTAAATAGAACAAGCAGCAAAATAAAATGTATGTTTTCCCCACAGTAATGGTAGTTGTGTACAAAATATCACTGATCAAACTTGAAAAAATACCTTTCTTTTGAGATTTTTACTCTTTTTTTTTTTCCCCCTTAAATTGCAAATAAGTTAAAAAAAAATCTCAGGATTTTAGGATCACAAGAAAGCCCCCTTTGTCCCCCCAAAAACAACATATGTATCAATTCTTTATCATAAGTAATTACAAAGTTATAGACTCATGAACAGACACATAGAAGAAATGTGAAAGTATGGTCTGGTCCATAGGGGGTAAACAGGTGTGAGAGCTGAAGTGGTTATCATTCCATTACCTCACTATATTACCAAAAGTATTGGGACACTTGCCTTTACACACACATGAACTTTAATGGCATCCTAGTCTTAGTCCGTAGGGTTCAATATTGAGTTGGCCCACCCTTTGCAGCTATAACAGCTTCAACTCTTCTGGAAAGGCTGTCCACAAGATGTGGATGAGAAGGCATGGCTCACAGTCTCTGCTCTAATTCATCCCAAAGGTGTTCTATTGGATTTAGGTCAGGACTTTGTGCAGGCCGGTCAAGTTCCTCCACCCCAGACTCGCTCATCCATGTCTTTTATAGACCTTGCTTTTTGCACTGGTGCGCAGTCATGTTGGAACAATTTGGGGCCATCCCCAAACTGTTCCCACAAAGTTGGGAGCATGAAATTGTCCAAAATATCTTGTATGCTGATGCCCTAAGATTTCCCTTCACTGAAACTAAGGGGTCAAGCCCAACCCCTGAAAAACAACCCTATACTATAATCCCCCCTCCACCAAATGATTTGGACCAGTGCACAAATCAAGGTCCGTAAAGACATGGATGAGCGAGTTTGGGGAGTAGGAACTTGACTGGCCTGCACAGAGTCCTGACCTCAACCCGATAGAACACCTTTGGGATGAATTAGTGCAGAGACTGCGAGCCAGGCCTTCTCATCCAACATCAGTGCCTGACCTCACAAATGCGTTTCTGGAAGAATGCTCAAACATTTCCATAGACACACTCCTAAACCTTGTGGACAGCCTTCCCAGAAGAGTTGAAGCTGTTATATTTGCAAAAGGTGGGTCAACTCAATATTGAACCCTACGGACTAAGACTGGGACGCCATTTACCTTCATTTGCATGTAAAGGCAGGTGACCCGATACTTTTGGTAATATAGTGTAATTGGATACTAACATTTATAGGTAAAGTTTTGCCTTCCTCTGGATCAACTTTGAGTATAGGATTGTGTATAGAGGATTGTATGTGTGTGTATATATGTGTTTGTGTGTGTGTGTGTGTGTGTATATATATATATATATATATATATATATATATATATATATATATAAAATACACATGCAAACATACAGTTGTGCTCATAAGTTTACATACCCTTGCAGAACTTATTTCTTAGCCATTTTTCAGAGAATATGAATGATAACACAAAAACCTTTCTTTCACTCGTGGTTAGTGTTTGGCTGAAGCCATTTATTATCATTCAGTTGTGTTTACTCTTTTTAAATCGTAATCACAACAGAAACTACCCAAATGACCCTGATCAAAAGTTTGCACACCCCAATTCTTAATACCGTGTATGCCCCCTTTAACAGCAATGACAGCTTGAAGTCTTTTACGGTATTTGTGGATGAGGCTCTTTATCTTCTCAGGTGGTAAAGCTGCCCATTCCTCTTGGCAAAAAGCCTCCAGTTCCTGTAAATTCTTGGGCTGTCTTGCATGAACTGCACTTTTGAGATCTCCCCAGATTGGCTCAATGATTTTGAGGTCAGGAGACTGAGATGGCCACTCCAGAACCTTCACTTCTGCTATAGCCAATGACAGGTTGACTTGGCCTTGTGTTTTGGATCATTGTCATGTTGGAATGTCCAAGTGCGTCCCATGTGCAGGTTCCTGGTTGATGAATGCAAATGTTCCTCCAGTATTTTTTGATAACATACTGCATTCATCTTGTCAACAATTTTGACCAAATTTTCTGTGCTTTTGTAGTTCACACATCTCCAAAACATCAGCGATCCTCCTCCCGTCCCTTTCAACATAGGCCTTGTTGACTCCTCTCCAAATGTAGCGTTTATGGTTGTGGCCAAAAAGCTCAATTTTGGTCTCATCACTTCAAATGACTTTATGCCAGAAGGTTTGAGGCTTGTCTCTGGGCTGTTTGGAGTATTGTAAGCGGAATACTTTGTGGCATTGGCTTTCTTCTGGCGACTTGACCATGCAGAGTCCATCTTTCTTTAAATGCCTCCTTATTGTTCATCTTGAAACAGCCACACCACATGTTTTCAGAGAGTCCTGTATTTCACCTGAAGTTATTTGTGTGTTTTTCTTTGCATGCTGAACAATCTTCCTGGCAGTTGTGGCTGAAATTTTAGTTGGTCTACCTGACCGTGGTTTGGTTTAAACAGAACCCCTAATTTTCCACTTCTAGATTACAGTTTGAACACTGTTGATGGGCATTCTCAATTCCTTGGATATCTTTTTATATCCCTTTCTTGTTTTATACAGTTCAACTACCTTTTCCCGCAGATCCTTTGACAATTCTTTTGCTTTCCCCATGACTCAGAATCCAGAAACGTCAGTGCAGCACTGGATGAAAGATGCAAGGGTCTGTCAGGAGTCCAAAAAAGCATTGACCTTTTATACACACACCAATTACAACCAAACAGATCACAGGTGAGGATGTGAGCATGTTATCAGGCCAAAATCACCAGGGTATGTAAACTTTGGATCAGAGTAATTTGGGTAGTTTCTGTTGCCATTATGATTTAAAAAGAGTAAATACAGTTGATTGATAATAAACACTAACCATGAGTGAAAGAAATGTTTGTGTTATTCATATTCTCTGAAAAATGGCCAAGAAATCATAAATTCTGCCAGGGTATGTAAACTTATGAGCACAACTGTGTGTGTGTGTGTGTGTGTGTGTGTGTGTGTATATATATATATATATATATATATATATATATAAAATTATAATTTTTTTTTTATAGGTTGAACTAGATGGACTTGACTAATAACTGGTAACTATTACTAGCTGGATAGGGAAATACATTGACCATCATTTGCTGCCTTTCGTTAGTGCAATACCCTTCTGGATCCTTTCTTACGATTAAAATATTGGAAAGTTTGCACTATAAACAGGAATATTTGTTAGTAACCGTTGACATTTTGTCATTATACACTATAATATCACACCGTTTGGGCTACCAGGCAATAAAGCATTATCTAAATCAACAAAACCATTTACCTATAAAACAAAAATTTGTTATGCAGTTGCTGGAATTTGCCAATACCCATAATTATTTTTGGTTTGGGGGTAGTATTGTCTCCAAAGTAGGGATGTTGCAATGTGGGCAAAATTTGCCTCAAGCTTGGCTAATTTATTTATGTAATTAAGAACAATAGTTGAATTGACGTGTATCGCTGCTGCCTCCACTCAGTCTACTTCCATAGGTAGAGTCTGAATCTGAAGTGAAATTTGGAGTGGATGTGGTGCTGCTTATTCAAATTGTTCAGTGGGATAATGCCTTTGGTGTATTTTGACACAAGTCCTCTCCTTATTGTGCCAGAAGTGAAATAAAATTGTAATAAATCTGAATTGAATATACACACTGCCTATTTCGCGCATGTCCTATTCTTTACAATGTAAGTGGATTTTAAACCTTTTTTTAACCACTTGTCGACCACTCCATGTATCTGTAATGCAGGGCAGCGGCTCCTACAGACGCAATCACGTACCTGTACGTTGTCTCCACTACCCGTTGTCCACCGGGACCCGCCATTTATGCCCGACAGAGGCAGAACAGCGGTCTGCCTATGTGAACAAGGCAGATTGCGGTTCTGTGACAAGGGAAGACAGAGATCCTATGTCTCTGCTGAGCAGGAACACGGATCTCTTTCTTCCTACAGTATAAGCACCCCCACACAGTTAGAAAGCACTCCCTAGGGACCTCGAGACTCCCTAGGGACACATTCAACCCTTTGATTGCTCCCGATGTTAACCCCTTCCCTGCCAGTGTCATTAGTACAGTGACAGCACATATGTTTTAGCAGTGATTACTGTATTGGTGTCACTGGCCCCCAAAAAGTGTCACTTAGTGTCTGATTTGTCCTCCACAATGTTGCAGTCCTGCTATAAGTCACTGATCGCTGCCATTACTAGTAAAAAAATTTATAAATAAATAAAAATTACTGGAAGCCAATTGGTTACTATGCACAGCTACACCAGATCCTGTGTGCTGCAGTTTTAGTAATATTATTAATACTCAAGCGCTGGTATAGCAATAAACAATAATATTATATGTGCCGTGATAAAAAGATGCAACCAAAATAGTGATTTCTCACTCTAAAGATATGCATAAATATGTGTAAATATGGCGCGCTAATATCCTATAAGTTGATGTACAATAGTGCTATATATTGTAATAATGCCTCACAAATTGCAAACCACTGCGTAAATTACCAAGTGCTATAAATTAGTCAATATAAAAAATGTGCTGAATAATGAATACATTTCCATTTAAACACAGCAAAAATGTGTATATATAGATAAAAATATAAATATATAAATTGATCAGCACGCAAAGATGAATCCTCCCATTGAAATACCAATGAACTCTATAACAAGCACTGGTGATCAGTAAATTGCATTATAAAGAGTTTTGTCCATTGTTATTGCTGCTGTTGAAATGAACTGCGGCCAGGTGAAGACACATGAATATCATGAATAGCAACAAATAAGAATACCAGATCTTTGCCAACAATGACTTTTGCATACGGTGGCTTGCAGGTGGAGTGTGCCCAGCTGATTTAATCACTCTTTGCTAATAATCGCCATATCTTCCAGGGCTCAAACATGTAAAAAGAAATACAATAGTGTAGTACTGCAGAGACTTTCTATCAGCTGTCTCAAGCTGATGCATTCACATGTATTCACTGAATGGGACAGTGTGTGTAGCAGTCAGGCTTACTCCTCCTCTCAGCCCGTTCGAGTGCCTGCACACTCCTGGCTGACGTCACTGGCTCCTCCTTCCGACGCGTTGCGTCACAGGTCACGTGACATTTTAGTAAGTGTCCACCACAGTAACAATATAACATTAACTCAATAAAACATAACTTGTAAATTAACTTTTTAAAACAATAACCTTGCAACCTTTGATTTTAGGGTTTCTCAAAATGTGATAGCCAGTTATCTGACTACAGTACCTAACATGTTTCGAGACCCTTGCTGTACCCAAAACGAATACTCCACTAGTGTGTAGTAACGACAGAAGCAGACCTTGATGCAGAGACCATGTTGGCCAGGACAGGAGGGACAGAACAAAGGGGTGTAACACCTAATTCCGCGTCTGCTACAGACAGGACATCTTTTTTGGGGTAACGTTTGGGTACCAGGAAACTCATCAGGAAAATGCGTTTATGCAGCCAGCTCACTGCATCTGAATTTAGGCCACAGCACCTTCTGTATAGAAAAGGGCTGCAACGATTGCTTCATTTAAATTTTAGGAAGGATCCACTTCTCCCTGTTGCTTTGTAAATCACAAAAGCATTATATAGAGCCAAATAAAATAAATATACAGACATTTTTTTGTACCAGCGTTTGGCTCTGCGGGACATTAAGTACAACTTCATCATTTGGTAGTTGAAGTCTACGCCTCCCAAATAAAAATTATAATCGTGGACACAGGCTTTTCAGCAACACCAGATGCTATACAAATTTTGACTGTTGTATCTGCATGAATGGAAAACATCCGATTTGTCCTTCCACCTCACTGCGAGTAATTCACCATTCCATAAGTAGGCCTTCTCCCCCTTTCAAAGTCGGGTGTTAATGAGCCATTGGAGGAAACCCCCCACAATTAGGTCACACAGTGCCACAGCAGCCAATTCCAAGATTGAATAAGTGTCTAAAAAGTGCCACGCACCCATAGAAGTTGTTCACATACAAATGGTACCCCTTCCACAACAAGGGTTACATCAAGTCCCATACTATCTTGCCACTGCTCTCCATGTAGTCTGGGCATTTGGGGGTCTCCACATAACTTTCCTTTCCTTTCGTAAATTCTAAAATGATATCTATAGCCTGTCGCCCTCTCACAGAGCTTATACAGTTTGACCCCATATCTGGCATGCTTTCTTGGGATATAGTGCTTAAATGCAAGGCAGCCAGAAAAATGTATGAGACTCGTCTACGCAGATGTTTTACTGGAACGTATACACATCCTCACATTTTTGGGACAGGTAATTTATGAGGGGCCGAATTTTGTGGAACTCATACCTATTTCTGGCCATTGCAGCAGAGAACATGGGCATATGATGCATCGGGTCTGTGGACCAATATGACTGCAATTCATTCTTTTTTGTGAAACCAAGTGATGCTGCATGCTGCCACAATAGAAATAAAAGATCCATGCAAAAAACTAAACAAAGCTGCTCCAAACACGAATTGTGTTCCCTCAATGAAAAAAATGCTAAATATACAATAAATGTGCTTGCGCTGCTAAACTAATAACCACTAACAAATTAGTGTAAGTATGTGTAAGTTACATGTGGATAACAGCATAAAAATAATAAATAGTAGAATCCACGTGAACCAATCAAGTGCATGCATAAAAACTAAAGATAAAATAAAACATACCGGTATTTTTTTTTTTTTCAAGTAAATAATTTCCAAAGTCCAAAAAAGATATTTGAATAATAAGTTCAAAATATATTGTGCATATAAGGAAGGCTCTTCACCTTCATATGTTAAGTGCTCCAACACAAACGACAGGTCTCAATCCAAGTCCAAACAAAGAAATAAAAATAAAAGATGAGTACGTTCTTTTTTGTAATGCCCAAGTTAAGGTATAGGCACAAAAAAATGTTAAACTCAGAAATCGTTATAGGTTTCCACTCAAATAGTCTGGCAAGGTACAAATTTTGGTTGGCGTTAATGCCCTGGTCAGTATAAAGATTTCTCTGGTCAACAATTAATTGATATTAAGTTCAATATAGTTATGTGATGCATAGTAGCCCATTATGCTTTACCTTTGCAGGGAAATAAAGAGGGTTTAGGGTTTACTTCCATCAGGGTTTACTTCTTCTTTAAGAGGTAGAACTATCGGTCATATACATTTGGCATTTTTGGTGCAAGTCTCCCCCGCATCTGGCACTACCACGGCTTTGTTTTAAGTCGCTTCGTGGCAGCATTTTCTTTTTCGACGTGCTTCTCTCGATCAGCACCAGTGGCTCCTGACTCTGTACAACACAGTAATCTTTGGGACCCTATCTGGGTTGAGCAACCTATATGCCTAGTATGGAAGACTCAACCTTCCCTCTATACAGATGCAGACTTTGTGAGTATTCCTCTGGGAACACTTTTTTTCACTGCATATGGCAGATCACAAGCGCAGAGGAAGCAGTTAATGCGAAGCTCTACCCAAAAGGTGAAGCTCCGCAATTTTGACAGCTTTTGGGGGGGAGCAGGGTACCTGGTTTTGACAGGTACCCACTCCCACTTACAGCTCAGTTTGCTGTGGCGAACTAAGCCGGCAGTCCAGCCCCCCTCCTTCTCCCGCAGCCTTCTGAGATGCTTCACAGATCCCAGAAGACTACGGCCAATTTACAAAGCTCAGCGTGTTTTGCGCATGCGCAGTAGGAGACCGGCTGAGAAGCTTCAAGGCTTCACTCCTAGTTTGCCTTAGTCAGGATGGTGGCGTCAGCACCCGATAACTGATTGAAGAACCGGCTTGGATGAGGACACTGCTGGATGCCTGGACAGGAAACTGTCCTAATATTAAAATTTAGCAGCTACAGCATTTGCAGCTGCTGACTTAAAATTTTTTTGAGGAAGCCCCCAAAGCTCCTCTTTAACCACTTAAGGACCAGGCCTATTTTTTACATTTGTTGTTTACAAGTTACAATCATTTTTTTTTTTTGTTGCTAGAAAATTACTTAGAACCCCCAAACATTATATATATTTTTTTCAGACACCCTAGAGCATAAAATGGCGGCCGTTGCAATACTTTGTCACACCATATTTGCGCAGCAGGCTTACAAGCACAATTTCTTTGCGGAAAAAAATACACTTTTTTGAATTAAAAAATAAGACAACAGTAAAGTTAGCCCAATTTTTTTCTATATTGTGAAAGATAATGTTTCCCCGAGTAAATTGATATCCAACATATCATGCTTCAAAATTGCGCCCTATCATGGAATGGCGACAAACTTTGACTCTTAAAAATCTCCATAGGCGATGTTTAAACATTTCTACAGGTTACCAGTTTTGAGTTACAGAGGAGGTCTTTTGCTAGAATTATTGCTCTCACTCTAACGATCACGGCGATACCTCACATGTGTGGTTTGAACACCATTTTCATATGCGGGCGTGACTTACGTATGCGTTTGCTTCTGCGTGCAAGCTCGGCGGGATGGGGCGCTTTACATTTTATTTATTTATTTTTTAATTGTTTATTTTACTTTTTATTTTTATTTTTACACTCTTTTTTTAAAAAAAAATAAAAATTTGGGTCACTTTTATTCCTATTACAAGGAATGTAAACATCCCTTGTAATAGAAAAAAAAAAGCATGACAGGACCTCTTTAATGTGAGATCTGGGTTCAAAAAGACCTCAGATCTCACATTTACACTTAAAAGCAATAAAAAAGTCTTCTTTTTTTTTTTTTCAATAAAAAATTTCCCTTTTTAATCACTTCAATACAGGGCATTTTCACCCCCTCCCTGCCCAGGCCGATTTACAGCTTTCAGCGCTGTAACATTTTGAATGACAATTGCACGGTCATGCAACACTGTACCCAAATAAAATTTTTATAATCCCCCCCCACAAATAGAGCTTTCTTTTGGTGGTATTTGATCACCTCTGCGGTTTTTATTTTTTAATAATTTTATAAATATGCCCTGATTACTGTATAAATGTCACTGGCAGGAAAGGAGTTAACACTAGGGGGCTATCAAAGGGTTATATGTGTTACCTAGGGAGTGATTCTAACTGTGGGGGGGACTGATGAGGGGAGGAAACCGATCGGTGTTCCTATATATTAGGAACACACAATCTGTCTCCTCTCCCCTAACAGATCCACATTTCTGTTTTGTCACCAGCAATCGCGGGTGCCCAGCGGACATCGCGGCCGCCGGGCATGCGCATCGGCTCCCGAGTGACACGGCACGTGCGCGACCCCTATACCGCTAGGAAGCCAAGGACGTCATATGACACCCGCCCAGAGGGACAGTGTGTTCCTGCAGACGTTACATGATAATGGGCGGTAGGAAAGTGGTTAAGACCATTGGGCAGAAGTGACGTTTGACGTCACTTCCGTCATCCTATAGTATGGAGCTGAGTGGGGACATTTTTCCCTCACTCGGCTCCATGCTACTGAGGGGAAAGGACCCGACGGCTCTGGTAAGCGGCGGAGACCACCGGGCAGTGGTGGGAGGGGCACCTCTCCCGCCCCCAATTAAAAGTGATCTTGCGGCAAATCCGCCACAGAGACCACTTTTATCTGAAAGCGGACCGCAGGCTGTTTAAAAAGATACCAGGATTATGGCAACTATCTGCTGCCATAACAACGGTATCCCACTTCAAACAGCCGCTGTATAATGACGCCGGGCGGTCCACAACTAGTTAAATAGACTTACCAGCACATGGCTTTGGGGGGGAGGGGGGTTTGTAGTCTATATCCACTGGGCCCTAGTACTTTTGACAGGTGTCGGCAGTGTGAGTCCCTGACATTCTCTAGGCACTCATGTTTACATAGTTAGGTTGTGAAAAAGAGACGCAAAGTCAATCCAGTTCAACCAATAGAAAAAAATAGAAAACCTCCAAATGCACAACCCTATACTTACAGTTGTCCCAGAGAAAGGCAAAAAATCCCAATAAGTGTGGCCTGATTTTTCTTCAGCAGGGTAAAAAATTCCATCTTAATCCCCAGGAGGCATTTGGATACTCTGTTGGCCCTTAGGCCACACAGCCTTCCCCCTTTTTACCTAGGGAGGATTTTACTGCCAAAATGTCTGATTTTCATGGGCAGAATTTTGGTCTTTTTAGAGGCTGTAGATAACATGGGTCACAAGTGAGCACCTTCAGTCTCCTTCCTAAGTCAGTCTCTGCCATTGACTTTGATGCAGACACACTATCTGAGGAGAATGTAGACAAGGAATATCCCCCTTCTCTTTCTGAGGAATTTGATCAGGATGAGTTGCTTTCATCTGAAAAATAATCCAAGCTTAAAGTCTTACTAAACCCGCAACAGTAAAATCAGTCTGTATATGCCGTAAAGGATGCTTGTTATACTCACTGGGGAACCCAAGGGGTTAATCCTCCGCATTGTGCAAAAAGGATGTTTGATCCTGTCTTCTGTGATGCTCCCCTTCTTTCACTGACTCCAAAACATGTCCAGATAAGACAGGCTGCACATAATCAATTTGATGTGTATTGAAATAGTTTTTTTTTTCTTGAGAGAGTGCATGTGATCAGCACAGGGCCAATCAGCACTGTCCAGACAGAGGATCAGAGCTCCTGCATCCAGACAGGGCAGCCAGTGCAGTATGAAAACTACACCTACAAGCTTTAACCAGGAACTGATAGAAAACACAAGACTGCTCTAAATGCTGATGAGAAAAGGTATTTAGCAGTTTGTATTTACTAAAATGATAGCATTTCCATGTTCTGTGTACTGTAGGAGACCAGATATAGTGAATGCAGGGTCCTCGGTTTAGTAACACTTTAAGGATAACACTGCTACCCTTTATGATCCTGTATGCTCTTGTCTAGTGTTAACAGCTTGAGTATGCTCACCCCAAGGTCTTCTACATGGGGTCCCTGCAATTACCCATATCTGCTAAGACCTTCCCATATCTGCTAAGTCATAGTACTTGGCTTTACTAAAGTGTTTGCTGAGCAATGTACAAGAGCGTATGGTCTCAGTGATGGACCCTACTCTGTCTTGTCTTAACAAGATGATAACTATCGCTGTAGAGAATAATCCTGTGTTCAAGGACCCAGTGGAAAAAAGGTTAGAGGGCTGTTTAACTGCATTTTTCTTGGCAGACCTTGCATGCAAACTAAAGGCATGACCCAAGACCTTTGCTCCATCCTAATGGATCCCTCCATTCACCACCATCTAGAGCTTCTACCTGTGGTAGATGCACATTATCAGATCTGCAGGATGGACCCGCAGAAGATTTTTTGTCTCAAATGCTGGTTAGCACCAAGCCTAATTCTGGAACAAATTTTTGTCAGCAGTAATGGCCCTCCAAGCCAGCCAACTCTGGCTCCAACACTCTTTCTCAGTGATATGGTCCTCCATTGTCAGAGATAGGAGTACATTTTTTTTTTTTTTTTTTTTTAATTGTTCATTTAAGTGGAGAACACGGCCCACATGGGCCCACAGGTATACAGAAATACATGCGTCAGATAACACACAAGATACAGCGTAGTGATAAAGCATTTTGCATATCTCTTTGTAATACAACAACCTTTAGCCTGTTATTCCATAACAGTACAATAAAACTTATAAGTCTGTAGTGTTTTTAACTGTGGGATCTGGTAACCAAGTATCATCTAACATTGCTAATTCCCATTGCGCCTGTCCTCTATTTTCTTTATTTATTTGAGATCGAGAAGGAGAATAAAGAAAGGAAAGCTAGAATAGAATAGAAAGGAAGATATCAAAAGGAAAGTGTAGGGAAGAGAGGGGTTAGTATGAAGAAAATGGGGGGTGGGGGTGGGTCTCGCGAACATGTAGGACCAAATCGACCGGAGTACCTAAGGTGTTATGTCACTACACCTGGAATCCTGACTTTCCGGCTAGTACCCCCGCTCGCTCACTGGGTAACGTCCGAGCCTCGCAAAGATTGACCTGCCGCCGAATATATAAACATTGACCATAATTGCCACGTTTTAGAGAATGCTTCTTCTCTATGTTGTGCCGTGTAGATCAGGTCTTCCATTTGTCTTATGTCTTCCACCTTACCCAGCCACATGTCTATAGTTGGTGGTGTGGTGGATTTCCAGCATAGAGGTATGCATGCTCTGGCTGCATCCAGTAGATGTCGTATGACTGAGCGTTTATACACCTTGTCTGGAATATCGGTGGCATGTAGTAAAAAGAATGCTGGGTCTTTTTTAATTATCCTATCGGTGAATAGTTGTACAGTCTCGTGTATAACCTTCCAAAATCGTGAAAGTTTGGGACATGACCAAAATATGTGTAATAAGGTTCCCTTGTACCTTTGACACCGCCAGCATGTTTCAGATGTAGTAGGGAATATTTTGTGCATCTGTGCTGGGGTTCTGTACCACCTAGAAAGTAATTTATAATTTGTTTCCTGTGTTTTAGCACAGATGGATGACTTATGTGTGAAGCGGAGTATGCGTTGTCGCTGCATGAGGTTAAAAGTACAGTCTAGCTCCTCTTCCCATTTGGTCAAACCCGGGGGTATGTAATCCGAGGGGGGTGTAATTAGAAGATTGTACATCAGTGAGAGTGTATGTGGTAAGATGCCCCTGTCTGTACATAGTTCTTCTAGGGTCGTGAGTCCTTGGTTTACGTCCCTGGGAGGTGGGATGGAATGGAGGAAGTGTCCTAATTGAAGCGTCCGCATGAAATCTAAACGGTACGTCCCTAATGGGTTAGAGAACTCTGCATATGTCCTCCAGCTTCCTCCCGAACTAAAGTGGGAGGCCATATGTATACCTGTTTCCCCTAGTTTATGAAAAATTCTATCTTGTAAACCAGGTGTGAAAAGGGGGTGTCCTATAATTGGGAAAAGGGGCGAGTTTCGTGGTGAGATGTTTGGTTTAGAGATCAGTTTGGCACATATTCTGGCTGTGTTGCCTATCAGCGGATGTCGTTTAAGTTCTATTGGTAGACTTCGGTAACACCACGAGGTGCCTCCCAGTGGGACTCTGGTGTGAGATTGCTCTAATTGGGTCCATAATTTGATCTCCCTATGCCTACGCCAATCTATGAGTCTACCTAAATGCACTGCTTGATGATAGGCACGTATGTCGGGTAATGCCAACCCCCCATAGATCTTGGGGAGTACTAGTAATTTGTTGGGCAATCTGGGTCTTTTCTTGGCCCAGACAAATTCGGTGAAAATTGTTTGTATTTGCTTGAAAAATCTGGGGGGCATGCGGATCGGAATGGCCTGCAACAGGTACAGAATTTTAGGTAATATAGACATCTTTAGAATGTTGCAACGCCCTAACCAGGAATATAGGCCGGATTGCCATGAATTAAGCAATGTTTTTATTTTCGTAAGTAGTGGCGGGAAGTTAAATTCACATAGTTTCGATATTGTCTGGGGGATGTGAGTGCCTAGATATTTTAGGGCTTTGTCTGACCATTTCAGTTTAAAACTGGCTTTAAGGGAAGTGAGTAGCGATGAAGGGATTCCTACACTCATAGCCTCTGATTTGGACAGGTTTATCTTCAGGGATGCTAGTGTCCCATACACGGAAAATTCTTTTAGCAGATTTGGGAGGGAGATGGTCGGGTTTGTAAGGGAAAACATCATGTCGTCTGCATATGCTGATATCTTAAACTGAGTATTGTCTATGATAATTCCCGTAATGTCCGGGTTCAGTCTGATGTGGCAAAGGAATGGTTCTAATGATAATGCAAAAAAGAGGGGTGAGAGCGGGCATCCTTGACGTGTGCCATTCGAAATATGGAAGGCGTCTGACAATACACCATTCACCCTAACTCTAGCAGTCGGTGCGTTGTATATTGCCGAAATCCAATTTAGCATGTTATTTCCTAGGCCTATATGTCTTAGTGTGGTGAGCATAAACGACCAGTTTACCCGGTCGAATGCTTTTTCGGCATCTGTACTGAGGAAAACCGTTGGGGTGTTTGTTTCCGTGGCATTATAGAGTAAGTTCAGGATTTTAGTAGTATTATCCCTCGCTTCTCTAGTTGGGACGAAACCTACTTGATCCAGATGGATCAAGCTGGTTATGTGTTGTAATCTAGTGGCCAAAATTTTTGTGAACAGTTTAAGGTCTGTGTTCAGTAAGGATATTGGACGGTAACTACCGCATTGGGTTGGGTCCTTATCTTCTTTATGAATAACTGTTATTTGGGCAAGTAACGTGTCGTTGTGTAAAAGTTTCCCTTTACCTAGGTCATTGAAGAGTTTGGTCAGGTGTTGTCCTAATGATGGGAGTAGTGTCTTGTAGTATTGTAGCGTAAGTCCGTCTGGACCCGGGGCTTTCCCTTGCTTTGTATTTTTTATTGCCGTTTGTGTATCTAATAATGTTATGGGCTCGTCTAATAGGTCTCGCGTCTCGGTCGGTAGTGAAGGCATTTTGGAGTCTACTATATATTCTGCAATTTTTTCTGGGGGAGGTTGTGCCACATTTAAATTGTATACATTTTCGTAGTACTTCCGAAATTCTTGAGTGATTTGTTGGGGTAAGATAGCACTTTGTCCTGTTGGAGATTTAATGTGCAGGATGTATGACGCCATGTTCTGCGATTTTAGAGATTGGGCTAGTAATCTGCTACATTTGTTGCCTGACTCGTAAATCTTTTTCCGTGAGATCTGGAGGGCCGCCTTAGCCTTGAACTGAAGTAAGTCTGTTATTTGCACCCGTACCGTATCTAATTCACCACCCAGGGGTCTGGATGGTGTTGTTTTGTGGGCGGATTCTAATTTATGGAGTTTGTCAAATAGTGTTGATAGTTGTGCTGTTTTTTGTTTTTTAATTCTTGCCCCATGCTTAATAAGCACGCCGCAAATCACCGCTTTGTGTGCTTCCCAGATTAGTCCACCGTCGCAGTCTTCTGAGGTGTTGGTGTGAAAAAAATGTGAGATTTCTTTTGTGATATCTGCAACCACGTCAGGGTCTTGAAGAAGACTTTCATTTAGTCTCCAGGGTTTCCTTTGTCCTTTGAAGAAATCAGTGAGGTCATATTGCATGGAAACCGGAGCGTGATCGGACCACGTAATGGATCCGATGGCCGTATCTTTAACTGCCCTGAGTTGGCTGTGTGGTACCAGAAAGAAATCAATTTGTGAATATACCTGGTGTGGGCGAGAAGAAAAAAGGTGTATTCCCGTTCTCCGGGATGAAAAAGGCGCCAAGTATCTATCAGCTGTGCTGCATGGAGGGCCGCAAGCGTTTCCCTGCGAGTGCCTCGTGAGATGGAGGATGTACCTGTCGAGGTATCCTCTACTGGGATCAATGGAATGTTAAGGTCCCCGCCTATAATCAATTGGCCTTCGGCGAAATTCTGTAGTAATTTTAAATGTCGTTTCATAAATGTGTCTTGGTGTTCATTTGGGGCGTAGAAGTTTGCGATGGTCACTTTGGCACTACCTATCAGGCCCTTTAGAAAAAGGAACCTACCCGCCGGGTCTGTCTTTTTGTCTACTAGCTTCCACGGTACATTTGCGGATATCTGAGTAGCTACTCCTCTGGATTTAGCGACTACGTGGGTAGAGTGGTATACCGTCGGATAGTACCTGTTTTTTAATATTGGGAACTTGTTTTCTCTGAAGTGCGTTTCCTGTATTAATACTATATCCGCTTTCATGTATCTCATGTCGTTTAGTAACATTCTCCTTTTTTCCGGGACGTTAAGTCCCTTTGCATTAAGGGTGACTACATTAAGAACCCCCATGTTCGCGAGAGGGATAGACAGGTATGTGGGGAGAGGAAGGAGAGGGAGACAAAAGCAGGGGAGGAAGAGGTATTAGATTAGAAAAGAAAAGAATTTAGGATAAGGTAATGACCACTTTGGAGCTGCAAGGGGTGTCGTGTAGGGAAATCTCCCAGTCCACCCAATCCAACGAGTGGTTTACTACTATTTAGCTGAAGTTTACTTCAACGCTTCCCAGAATTACCTGGGTGTTGGCGTGTTCCTAATTGGGGAAGTGTCTAGCTAGGGCCTCGGAAGAAGGGCTATGTCCTTCCCGTGCCCACGGATCTAAATTGGAGATGCTACTTTGAGCGTAACATATTTAGTCTCTTGTGTAGGACCTATAATTGTAAATGTAACCGTGTGTGTGTGCATACATTTTGGGCACTATGTGTTTTACTGTGGTCATTTCAAACAGTCGATAAACATTCAAATTTGAACCATACTCTATACCAAGAACTACATAACTGGCTGGCAACAAGAAATACGAAACTAGCAAGCAAGCCCTTCATGGGCATAACGGTTATTGGTAAAGCCCCGCTAACGGGCTTTAGCAAACCACCTTGAGGTGTTGTTTGGTGGTGGCTGCAGGCAACATTCCAGCGGTGCAATGGCTACTAGTGGGGTCATAGAAAACAGGGGCAATATGCCAAGTGCCCACTCCCTAACCACTATAGTCAGAGCACCGCGCAGCCTTCATCTATCCAGTATACTCTTACCGTGGCTTGTGTTAAGTTATCATCTTACAGGTGCCATCTCACCTAATATCTCTGCCGCTTAAGACCCCCCGTCCTCCCATCTCCAGATCCCCCCCTCTCTCCCACTCCCCCAAACCTCCAGCAAAGCGTCCTCGTGGTTCTTCAGCACGTCCACAGATCTCTACAAGGGGATCCAAAAACGATGTTTGCGGCAAGAGATCACTTATTAGAATAGCGTTCCCAAAGAAGCCTCCGCTGGACAACTAGATTAGTAGGGAATGTCTAGGAGGCAGTTTCTCTTTGCTGCAATCATTCCATCGTGAGGCTGAGGGAGAGAGAGAGGTGGGGAAGGCCAAACCTCGAGCAATCCAGTTGCACATAGAACCGTCCAGGCCATGCAAGGGAAGGAGGACGGCAGAGTGAACTCATGCCCATCGCGCAACTCCGTTCCCTGCAGGACGCCTCCTGGCTTAGCGTTGTCTCTTGTTGTGTCTCACAGGGGCGGTCCGGGTGCAACAAAAAACATCTCTGGTAGTCTTAGGGTCGGGTAATTCTAAGTCAAGGGGGCCGGGAGACGGCCAGAGACTGTCACAGTGTGGAGTTTCAGTTGGCGGTATACATACCGCATAGTTAGGGCATTGCATAAGCTGATCGATAGCCGGCCAATTAAAATGAAAAAAGAAAAGAAAAACAAAAAGTCAACAATATCTGAAAAGTGGCGTAGTTGTATGGTAGACACTGTTTTTATGATCTTCTACAGTACCTTCAGGACTCACGTGCTCCATTATCTGGTCTGGCGCGAGATCTTCCCCGGGGTCTCTGTGAGCGGGTGGTCGGGTTGGTTCTGCTCGTGTTGAGGCCTGAACGGCCGATCGGTCTCGGGATCCTCACCAGCCAATTCGGGATCTGGATCGGTTCTGCCCCCATGAAGTCGAACAGTGCCGGTAGATCTGCAGGGGTTCGTAATGTATAGTAGGCCCGTTCTGTGCGGAAGATCGCCGCGAGTGGGTACCCCCATCTGTACGTGCAGCCATGTCTTCTTGCCAACTCTAAGATGGGTTTTAGCATGGCTCGACATTGTAACGTGGCTCTCGATAGATCAGGTAGTATTTGAATGTGGGCTCCGTCAAATTCGATCTCTCCCTGGTCCCATGCTTTTCTGAGAAGGGTCTCCTTTTGCGCAAAGCGGTGTATGCGACAGAGGACGTCCCGCGGCCTGGCTGGGTCAGTGGGTTTAGGTCCCAGGGTGTGGTGGATTCTGTCAATTTCTATGTGTGGTGATGTGTTGTCCAGGAGATTCTGGAAGATTGCCGCCGCCGCTAAGTCCTCCGGACCCGTGGCCTCTGGTATTCCCCGTAGCCGCAGGTTATTGCGGCGGCTACGGTCCTCCAATTCCTCCAGGTGAAGCTGCATGTCTTGTGCTTCAAGAAGATGGGTCTGCTGTGCTTGTTCCATTGCCTGCAATCTCTCTTCAAGGTTGGATAAACTAGTTTCTCCAGAGGTGACCCGGTTCTCTACTTCGTGTAGATCATCCCTTACTTCCTGGATGTCTTTCCTGTGCGCCTCTTCTATCCTGAGAATCATGGTCTCAAAGTCTGCTCTCGTGGGGAGGGCTTCCAGGTCTGCTCTTGTGGGGAGGGCCCTGAGCATATTACGGAGGTCATCCTCCATGATGTTCTGGCTGACCGAGTGTCTCTCCGTCCCCGTGAATAAGGCTGGTGTGCCCGTGAGAGGTAAAAGTGTCGGGGTTTGTGCAGGAGTAACCATCTGGGTTGCCGTGCAGAGCGGAGGTATGTGGGATCCGCGTGGCGCGGCAGCTATGGCGCCGGGAGATAAGTCGGCCTGGCCTCTAAAAAAAGTGGGGAATCCCCGGTTGTGAGGTTCGGTGGTGGGTTCCCCGGGAGGTCGATCTCGTCCTGTACCTTTTGGGGTTGCTCATACCGTGCTCAATGGAGTAGTTGTTGTATGATCCGTTCGGGCCGGGTTGGACAGGGAGCTCCTTCAGAGCACGTCTTTGCTCGGCCATCGCTAAGCCACGCCCCCAGATAGGGGTACATTTGTCAGTCTTTTTGTCCGACAGGATTGGGTTCAATTGAAGATTTTCCAGGCACTTTGCCACAGGTGGGGGAAGGTAAATGTGATTCTTCTGGCACCCCAGCAAACTGGGTAGGTTTGACTCCAGGACCATCAAAAGTTGTTGGATGCAGGATGAACAGTCGCACAGCTGCCAACATGATTATTAGAGAAAGATAATCCGCAGCTCCATACATGCTCTTAAAAATTTTCAAATTTATTGGTACTCCATAAAAACAGATATGGTATTGAACACGTTTTAGCCATGACGGCCTTGTTCACCACAAATTTGTACAAATAACAGCACGATAGATAGATATATAGATAGATATATATATATATATATATATATCTTTCTATCAGGGACGTGCGGTGAGGCCAGTGGCTGGTGAGGCACTGGCTAGTATCAGAGCCAGATACACACAGGTTACATATGCCACAAGAGCAATAATTCTAGCACTAGACCTCCTCTTTAACTCTAAACATGTAACCTGTAAAAAAATGTAACGCTTCTCCTATGGAAATTTATAAGTACTGAAGTTTGGCACCATTCCACAAGTGTGCGCAATTTTAAAGTGTGACATGTTGGATATCTATTTACTCAGCGTAACATCATCTTTCACATTATACAAAAAAATTGGGCTAACTTTAGTGGGTTTTTTTTATTCATGAAACAGTTTCTTTCCAAAAAAAAAAAAATGCGTTTAAAAAAAAATTGCTGCTCAAATACCGTGTGACATAAAAAGTTGCAACGACCATAATTTTATTCCCTAAGGTGTCTGCTAAAACAATATATATAATGTTTGGGGGTTCTGAGTAATTTTCTAGCAAAAAAATATGATTTTTACATGTAGGAGAGAAGTGTCAGAAGTTGCCTGGGTGGCAAGGGGTTAATTGCCATAAGTAAGTAATATACAAATAATTATATATAGTTTTTAAAGGAATTTACTATATTTTCAAAATCTGTACTCAAGCAGGTGGCTTAACAGACAAATTACTGAAGTTTGAAGTTATAACTTCCAACCAGTAATTTCACAGTAAATAGATAAATAATAAATTATTATGTTATAACATATAGCATATAAATATATGATTTAGCTTGAATATAACAGTACCTTTTCAACAGAATCAGTTTCTCCCTCTTAACTGTGTGAGAAAAACATGGGATTGTGGGTAAATCTTATGCACATAAACACATTTTTTCCTTGTAGTTAAGAGGGCTGGGCTGGAAGGGAGCATTTGACTTTTGGACGCATGCTCCTTCTATGACACTGCATTGAAAAGCGTGCCTCCACTGCAGCATTTTTATTGGATAGCTGGGACCAATGGTACTTTACCATTGGTCCAAGACTCCAAGCTGTTCATTGAGCTCAGTGCCTCTGACAAGAAGTGAGAGGCACTGTGAGCTCAACCTCTCAGTCTGCTGCAAACAGAGTGTGTCAACTTGTGCAAGGAGCCCCATATCTCTGGAACCATAGGTCTTAGGAGCCCCAGTGGTTGGGTAGGACTTAGGCTACATACCCCCAAATTTGGGGTCTCTGTGACACCAGGTCGTCGAGCACAAGACGGTCCTCACGGACTGTACCACAAAATTAAATCTTGCACAACGTAGACGCATATTTGAATTTGGAGACAAGAATGGCAGGCTTCTGGCATACTTGGCGAGACCAGACTATGTTCTGGTATATATTAAGTCAGTGTACGATGACTCTAAGGTTGAAATATGTGACTCAACCGCTATCCTAGACATTTTTGCTCGCTTTTATAAAAAACTATATAGCTCTTGTACTCCCTTGGAATTGGAGAAATTGGGGACATACATAGCTGACGTTGATTTACCTAGATTGACAGAGGAGGACAGTGCTGCTCTAGAAGTGGGCATTACAGTGGAGGAGGTAGAGAAGGCAATTGCCTCTTTTCTGCCTAGGAAGGCACCTGTTCTGGATGGCTTCCTTTCGGTATGGTACAACACCTTTCTATACGGTATGGCCCCACGCTTATTAAAAGTTTTTAATACAGCTAGATCGGATGGTAGACTTCCTCCTATGAGGGAAGCCTTAATTGTATTGATACCTAAGGGGAGTAAGGACCCTCGAGAATGTGATTCATATCGTCCGATTTCGTTGATGAATATGGACACAAAAATCCTCGCAAAAATGTTAGCAGGTAGATTACAATCAGTTATACTAAACTTGGTGGATGCTGACCAAACCGGCTTTATTCAAGGTCGATGTGCACAGATGAATGTTAGGAGACTTTTTATAAACCTCCAGACAGCCCATGACAACTCAGGGACTCGAATAGTGGCCTCTTTAGATACAAAGAAAGCCTTTGACTCCGTAGAGTGGACATACCTGTTTCATCTCCTGGAGTCATATGGGTTTGGCCCCATTTTTATATCTTGGGTAAGGTTACTCTATACTGATCCGTTGGTAAGACTGAGGGTAAATGGCATAGTCTCGGACTCCTTTCCCATTTTTAGAGGCACCAGGCTGGGGTGTCCGCTCTCACCCCTCCTGTTTGCCTTGGCAATAGAGCCGTTAGCAGTCAAACTGAGAGCCACTCCGCACCTGGTGGGACTGAGATTGGGAGAGTTTGAGGAATGAGTCTCGCTCTATGCGGATGACATGTTGCTATACTTACAGGATCCAGGGCCCTCACTCTCAGAAGCTTTCCGACTGATTCAGGAATTTGGTGATTATTCTGGATTCCGAATTAATTGGAAAAAGTCCTCTATCTTCCCTATTGACGGGGAGGTGGAGGTCCCGTCGGATTGTCCCATTCCACTGTCCACCTCTTTTAGGTACCTGGGGGTTGAGGTTCAGCTCCCCATCTCTATGTTTCTGGAGAAAAACCTGATGCCGGTTATACAGAACTTTCGGGAGAAGGTACGGAAATGGCAGAATTTACCAATTACCCTATTGGGACGGATAAATTTATTTAAAATGATTTTCCTGCCTAAGTTCCTCTACATTCTTTCGAACTCTCCGGTATTGGTGACTCTGAAGGTTTTTAAAAATATAGACTCCATTATTGTGGGTTTTCTTTGGGGTTCTAAGGCACCCAGGGTTTCGTTGGCGATTTTAAAACTACCAGTTACAATGGGTGGGATGGCCCTACCTGACCTGCGGTCTTACTTTATGGCGTCACAGTTGTCCTTTTTGCACTGGCGACTCTTTCCTCTAACACCTAATGCTACCACCCTGTTGGAGGCTGCTGTTGCCTCCTCGCAGGAAACACTTCAAAACATGCTGTACAGGAAAGGGATACCAGGGAGGGAGGTGGGATCCGTAATAGCACTACCAGGGAAAGTGTTTCACATATGCTCTAAGCGGAGGAAGGATGATCCATTGTGGCTATCTCCGAATAGCCCTCTATGGTGTAATAAGACCCTTGCAGAGTTTTTGAAACTGCCTGATGGGCATAATTCTTGGGCTAGGCATGGCATAAAATACCTACACCATATATACCAGGATAATCACTTCTGTACATTTGCACACCTGAGGGAGAATTTTGGAATACCAAAGAACTGGTATTTTCGGTATGTGCAGCTGCGTCATGCAGCGCTCGCGCAGTTTGGCGTTGGTGAAATTATAGTCCAGAATACTGACTTGGAGAAGGTTCTGATAGATCCGGATCCGGCAAAAAGAATTTCTAGATACTATGGGGCAGTGGGTCCGGGGGTGGTGACTACAACCTCTAGATCAATGGAACGCTGGGTCGCGATTATCCCGGAGTTGTCGGAAGAAATGTGGCAGGAGGTGCTAGATACATATCTGATATCTGTTGTCTCTTCTACGGATAAGTTGATTCAATTCAGGTTCCTCCATCAGCAGTATTATACGCCTACTAGACTTTATCGAATGCATAGATGAGAATCGGCTGTATGCCATAAGTGTAGGGGGGCGGAGGGTACTTTTCTACACATGACTTGGGAGTGTGAAAAGGTGAGACCACTATGGTCACGGGTCACCAAATTCATTTCAGAACAGTTTGACTTGCCAAATATTTGCTCTCCCTTAAGGTGTCTCCTCGGGGTATTTGGACAAGAAGAAATGAGCACACACACAAAGTTGTTTCTAAGGATTTTATTCTTTGGAGTAAGGAAGCTTATTGCCAGACGATGGATACATGACGAACTGTTGACGCTGGGGATGTGGAAAAAAACAATTAACGCTGATGTTTTGATGTATAAAATGACTTATGAAGCTAGGGGGGCCTCTAAGAAGTTTCGAAAAGTATGGTTTTGGTGGGTGGACTCTACTGATACCCTGGAAGGTGAGGGATAAATCCTTTTTTTGGGGATATTAGTGGTTTTTATTCCAGGAAGTGACTAAGCAGAGGGTTGACAAATGACGTTGAGTCTCCTGTTTGATGTGAGGAAGGCTTTCTAGTTTTGGGCTTTATCCTTCTGAGTCCCTCTACAAAGGACAGACTTTTAGGGGGGAGGGCGGGAAGGGAGAAGTTATTGGTCAGAATATACAGGTTTTGTTTTTCTGGTTGCTGTAAAAAAAAAGATAAAAAAGCACATATGCCAAAAAGATGGAGAGTTGTTTAGCCTAGATGTCGGTGCATTGAATATGTACGTTACTATTACTGGTCAAATGTTGGATGTAAACCTTTACTGTGATTAGAATGTCATTTTGATATTGGCTATATTGTATAAATAATGTTTTTGTGCGCAATAAAAACTTTTGAAAAAAAAAAAAAAAAAAAACATGTACTGTGACGTATTGAAGTAGAGCATGATCCCCTCCCTTCTGTGACTGGGCCGCAGGGCAGTATTCCAACATAACAACCCTAAACACACCTCTAATGCCCCGTACACACGGTCAGACATTCCGACAACAAAATCCTAGGATTTTTTCCAACGGGTGTTGGCTCAAACTTGTCTTGCATACACACAGTCACACAAAGTTGTCGGAAAATCCAATCGTTCTGAACGCGGTGACGTAAAACAC
Source organism: Aquarana catesbeiana (assembly GCF_042186555.1). Taxonomy (NCBI): domain Eukaryota; kingdom Metazoa; phylum Chordata; class Amphibia; order Anura; family Ranidae; genus Aquarana; species Aquarana catesbeiana. The sequence continues at coordinate 170,191,113 of NC_133334.1, read as the reverse complement.
ATACGTCTGGACTATAAACGGGGCAGTAGCCAATAGCTTTCATCTCTTTATTTATTCTGAGCATGCGTGGCACTTTGTGCGTCAGATTTGTGTACACACGATCGGAAATTCCGACAACGGATTTTGTTGTCGGAAAATTTTATAGCCTGCTCTCAAACTTTGTGTGTCAGAAAATCCGCTGGAAAATGTGTGATGGAGCCTACACACGGGCGGAATTTCCGACAACAAGGTCCGATCACACATTTTCCGTCAGAAAATCCGACCGTGTGTACGGGGCATTAGACTATCGCTGCCTTGCTAAAGAAGCTGAGGGTAAAGATGATGGACTGGCCAAGCATGTCTCCAGACTTAAACCCTATTGAGCATCTGCGGGGCATCCTCAAACAGAAGGTGGAGGAGCGCAAGGTCTCTAACATCCACCAGCTCCGTGATGTCATCATTGAGGAGTGGAAAAGGACTCCAGTGGCAACCTGTGAAGCTCTGGTGAACCCCAATGCGCAAGAGGGTTAAGGCAGTACTGGAAAATAATGGTGGCCACAAAAAATAGACACGGGCCCAATTTGGACATTTTCACTTAGGGGTGTACTCACTTTTGTTGCCAGCGGTTTAGGCATTAATGGCTGTGTGTTGAGTTATTTTGAGGGGACAGCAAATTTACACTGTTATACAAGTTGCACACTCACTACTTTACATTGTAGCAAAGTGTCATTTCTTCAGTGTTGTCACATGAAAAGGTATAATAAAATATATACAAAAATGTGAGGGGTGCACCCACTTTTGTGAGATACTGTGTGTGTGTGTGTGTGTGTGTGTGTGTGTGTGTGTGTGTATGTATGTGTATATATATATATATATATATATATATATATATATATATAAAATATACTGTCATGCTCAAAAGTTTGCATACCCTGGCAGAAATTGTAAAATTTTGGCATTAATATTGAAAATATGACTGATCCTTCTATTTAAGTATAGCAATCACATGAAGCCATTTATTATCACAGTTTTTTGGAACCTTAAATTTTTAAATTTTTAAGTTTACATACCCTGGAATGTTTGGCCTTGGTACAGACACAGAAGGTGGCACACACAGGCTAAAATGGCAATGAAAGGTTAATTTCTCACATTTGTGGCTTTTTAAATCACAATTAGTGTCTGTGTATAAATAGTTAATGAGTTTGTTAGCTCTCACATGGATGCACTAAGCAGGCTAGACACTGAGCCATGAGGAGGTAGAAAAGAACAGTCAAGAGACTTGCGTAACAAGGTAATGAAACTTTACAAAGATGGAAAAGGATAAAAAAAGATATCCAAAGCCTTGAATATGCCAGTCAGTACTGTTCAATCACTTAATAATACAAGTGGAAGTGAACAGCGTAAATTCCTAAATCATGAATATGTAAATGAATGATCAAACATATGCTAAAGCAATATAAACAGTGAAAGTCCAAAATATCCAAAATAATGAAACGACTCTTCTAAGAGACCAAGCAAATTCTTCTTAACAAAATCTTCGTGACTTCGCAAAAGCTTACTGCTCCCAAAGCCCTTAGCTCCGTAAGAAGTATAATCAGCCTTATGGATCTCCTATGATGGAAACAGGCTCACAGCTGCAAATCTCAAATTTGCAAACGTGCTGGGGGTTCTGACTGTGGGTGGTGTTGGACCGGGCTCAAGCCTCCCTATGATGATGTCAAACTTCTCCTCCAGGGCTCCTGATTACACGGTGAACTCGCGGTTCCAAACATTCAATGAAAACAAAGAATAGCCTCCCATAGTGTAATATGTATAAACAGTGCAGGTTTATTCAAAAGCCAAATGGATCCTTACATAAAAAACAAGGCTTAAAAGGCTTGTACAGTGCAAACACGGCGTTAGAGACGCCTCTTACGCCACTTCCTGTTTGCTCTCCTTATCCTGCCATGCCCTACGCGTTATGTCACGACGTGTGACTTTATCAGGGTTTTTGGAGAGCAGCTTGTATTTCTTCTGCAGTTACCTGTGGGTTTTTCTTTGTATCCTGAGCAATTCTTCCACCAATTGTGGCTGCAATCTTTCTTGGTCTACCTGACCTTGGCTTGGTATCAAAAGAGACCCTAATTTTCCAATTCTTAAGTGATTGAACAGTACTGACTGGCATATTCAAGGCTTTGGATATGTTTTATATCCTTTTTCATCTTTGTAAAGACAATAATTGTGATTTAAAAAGCCACAAATGTGAGAAATTGACCTTTAATTGCCATTTTAACCTGTGTGTGCCACCTTCTGTATCTGTACCAAGGCCAAACATTCCAGGGTATGTAAACTTTTTATCAGAGTCATTTGGGTGACTTCTGTTATCATTATGATTTAAAAAGAATCCAAAAAAGGATGTGATAATAAATAAATGGCGTCATGTGATTGCTATCCCTAAAAGACTGTTTTTTGTCGTGATCAGTCATATTTTCAAAATTAATGCCCAAATTTCACAATTTCTGCCAGGGTATGCAAACTTTTGAGCACGAGTGTGTGTATGTGTGTGTGTGTGTGTGTGTGTGTGTGTGTGTGTGTGTGTATATCTGATCTTCATCTAAGTCACAACAATAGACATTCACAGTCTGCTTAAACTAATAACACACAAAGAATTAAATGTTACCATGTTTTTATTGAATACACCATGTAAACATTCACAGTGCAGGTGGAAAAAGTATGTGAACCCCTAGACTAATGAGACTAATCCAAGAGCTAATTGGAGTGAGGTGTCAGCCAACTGGAGTACAAACAATGAGATGAGATTGGAGGTGTCGGTTACAGCTGCCCTGCCCTATAAAAAACACACACCAGTTCTGGGTTTGTTTTTTTTACAAGAAGCATTGCCTGATGTAAATGATGCCTCTCACAAAAGTGCTCTCAGAAGACCTACGATTAAGAATTGTTGACTCGCATAAAGCCGGAAAGTGTTATAAAAGTATCTCCAAAAGCCTTGCTGTTCATCAGGCCATGGTAAGACAAATTGTCTATAAATGGAGAAAGTTCAGTACTGCTGCTAATCTCCCTAGGAGTGGGCGTCCTTTAAAGATGACTGCAAAAGCACAGTGCAGTGCTCAATAAGGTGAAGAAGAATCCTAGAGTGTCAGCTAAAGACTTACAAAAGTCTCTGGCATATGCTAACATCCCTGTTAGCGAATCTACGATATGTAAAACACTAAACAAGAATGGATTTCATGGGAGGATACCACAGAGGAAGCCACTGCTGTCCAAAAAAAACATTGCTGCACGTTTACAGTTTGCACAAGAGCACCTGGATGTTCCACAGCAGTACTTGCAAAATATTCTGTGGACAGATGAAACCAAAGTTGAGTTGTTTGGAAGAAACACACAACACTATGTGTGGAGAAAAAGAGGCACAGCATACCAACATCAAAACCTCATCCCAACTGTGAAGTATGGTGGTGGGGGCATCATGGTTTGGGGCTGCTTTGCTGCATCAGGGCCTGGACGGATTGCTATCATTGAAGGAAAAATGAATTCCCAAGTTTATCAAGACATTTTGCAGGAGAACTTAAGGCCATCTGTCCACCAGCTGAAGCTCAACAGAATATGGGTGTTGCAACAGGACAACGAAGTAGTCCTGTTGCAAGTAGAAGTAAATCAACAACAAAATGGCTTAAACAGAAGAAAATATGCCTTCTAGAGGGGCCCAGTAAGAGTCCTGACCTCAACCCGATTGAGATGCTGTGGCATGACCTCAAGAAAGCGATTCACACCAGACATCCCAAGAATATTGCTGAACTGAAACAGTTCTGTAAAGAGGAATGGTCAAGAATTACTCCTGACCATTGAGCACGTCTGATCTGCAACTACAGGAAACGTTTGGTTGAAGTTATTGCTGCCAAAGGAGGTTCAACCAGTTATTAAATCCAAGGGTTCCCATACTTTTTCCACCTGGACTGTGAATGTTTACATGGTGTGTTCAATAAAAACATGGTAACATTTAATTCTTTGTGTGTTATTAGTTTAAGCAGACTGTGATTGTCTATTGTTGTGACTTACAGTAGATGAAGATCAGATCACATTTTATGACCAATTTGTGCAGAAATCCATATCATTCCAAAAGGGTTCACATACTTTTTATTGCAACTGTAATATATGTATATATCCCGGTACAGAAGACCCTCCCAGATGGGCTGTAAATGTCCCAAGGAGGTGGGTTCCCTTGATGCAGGGACATATGCTATACAGTTTAAATAACTGTATTGTTTGGCAGCTAGGGAGCAGACAGGATTTGTGGGGCTGTTTTTGGCAATGGCAAATATGCACAGGCACTTTCACTTTGTTACCTTACCTCCCCTGGTGTCTGGCGGTCTACTGGGTTCAGTAGTGCTCCCCTCGTGTTTCTCAGTGGCGCCGAGCCGGGCGGGTGACATCACGGCGGCTACCCTCTCGTCTGGTTGCCTAGCAGCCACCGGGACGCTCCTCGACGATTCGCGGTGCTGACTGGTCTTAAGGGGATACTGGAGGATGAGTGGGCTAGGCCGGAGAAGAAGCTCAACATTCATAATAGATTTTCAAAGTTGTATCCATTCAGTTTAAAGGATGCGGAGTTATGGGACACTACCCCTAGGGTGAATGCTTCACTGCAGCGATTGGCCCACCATATCACTCTACCGTTGGAAGATTCGGTCTCTTTTAGGGATCCCATGGATCGTAGAGTGGATACGATTTAAAGCGGTTGTATTCAGTGGTGGGGGCGGCATGCAGGCCGGCGTTGGCCCTCACTTCTGTAGCAGCAGCCCTCAAAACATGGGTGTCGGAATAGGATGTTTGTTCCACAGAGGAGCTTGGAGCTGGCGGTTCTTCGCCCCTGCAATTCATTAAAACAGCTGTCAAATTCCTGGCAGAAGCAGCCGTTGACCAAGTCAGAATGATGGCGAAAATCATGGCCCACTCCGTCACAGCCCGAAGGGCATTGTGGTTAGGACACTGGGCTGCAGACAATTCTTCGAAGCAGAACCTATGTTCGGTGCCATTCGATGGTAAGCTACTTTTTGGTTAAACTTTGGAGTAAGTGATCCAACGTGTCTCTGGGGGCAAATAGGGCCTAATTCAGCAAGAAAGGAGAAGACAGCAGCAGCCCTTTCGCCTGGCAAGAAGGTCCAGGGAAAATTTCAAGGAAGCAGGTTCCTACAGGCCTGGCAGGCCATTCTCCAGGCAATGGGGACAAGCTGGTTCATCCTTTCTGAAGGCTTCCAAGTCCAAACCTAGCCAAGCCCCTAAGGCCTCCGATAAGGCCTTCTGAAGGTTTCTCCACCCAAGACCCCCATGTGGGAGCGAGGCTTGCTTAGTTTGAGAGGGTTTGGGCGGACAAAGTTCAGGATGCATGGGTTTTGGCCATAATTCGAGATGGCTATCGTCTCAAGTCTGAGTCAAGACCTCCGCAGTCCCTGTTTATGGAAACCCAAGTTCCGGCATCTTCAGAGAAGAGGCGGTGTTTTCAAACTATATATAGAAGGATTGCTGATGGCAAGAGCCATCCTTCCGGTGCCAAAATGAGAATGGGGTCTAGGAGTCTATTCCCCATTGTTTCTAGAAACAGAAGCTTTGGGAGGCTTCAGGCCAGTGTTAGATCTAAAGGCCCTAAATTCCTATATGAGGGTCCCACCATTTAAGATGGAGTCGTTGGAGACCGTCATATCTATGGTGAAAGAAGGAGACTGAATGGCCTCCATTGATCTAGCGGGCGCCTATTTACATGTTCCCATCCATCCAGCTCATTGTTTTCGGTGGAAGGCTCTCACTACCAGTTTCGGTGCCTCCCGTTTGGCCTTTGCACAGCACCCAAAACCTTTTCGAAAGTGCTCTCAGCTATCATCGCAACCCTCAGGGTCAGAGATGTTAAAATTTTCTATTATTTGGACGACCTGTTACTGCTAGCCTCTTCAGAACATCGTCTTCTACAACATGTGGCCCTCACCTGCGAAACGATTGCTCGGTTCGGCTGGTTAATCAACTATCGAAAAAGCCAAATGCAAATGCAGTAGAGGTGAAGTTCAACACAATTCGGGGTCGAGTCTTCCTCCCCCAGAGGAAAATTCGGGACATTCAGATCCAAACCAGGAGAGTAATGACCAGTTCTTTCCTTGTATCAAGGGAATGCATGGGCCAGGTGGAGCAGGAGGTTTCAGTGCAATTTCCTTCTTCAATGGGATCGTCACTCCCTGATTCAGAGGATACACATTCCAATGTCGATTAGTCACTCCCTGCTTTGGTGGACAGTCTCATGTAACCTTGCCCGGGGTGTAACCCTTTGGCCTCCGGATCCGGTAGTGCTGACGATGGATGCCAGTCTTCTGGGTTGGGGAGCTCAATGCCTAGGCCAGCAGGCTCAGGGCCACTGGCCCCCCACGTGTCGCAAACTTCCTAGAGTTGGAGGTCGGCTGGCACGCTCTTCTAGCTTTCCGACTGCTCTTGAAAGATCAAGCTGTCAAAATACTGCCGGACAACAAGACCACTGTCGCTTACGTGTCCCGTCAGGGGGGCACCAGGAGTCGTGCCCTACTTCAAGTCGCATGCCAGATATTCCTGTGGGCGGAGAGAAATCTCGTATCCCTGACGGCAGCCTACCTCCCAGGGCCGAGAATGTCTTGGCAGACCATTTGAATCTGAGCTTTTTGGATCCCAGCGAATGGGCCTTGAATCCGAAATACCTGCGAAGGATCTTCAAAGTCTGGGGGTTGCCTGCAATAGATCTCGTGGCATCAGGGAGGAACTCCCAGCTTCCTTGCTTCTCCTCCCGATCATACCATCCACAAGCTTACAGCCAAGATGCTCTGTCCAAGCTGTGGAACTTTCCCCTGGTGTATATGTTCCCTCCGCTTCCTTTAATCCTCAAGACCCTATTGAAAATTTACAGAGAGAGCATCACAGCCATAGCAGTTCTACCGTTTTGGCCCAGAAGGCCATGATTCCCGCTGATGTGGAGAATGAAGATGTGTCAACCAATCCCACTGCCACCTTGTCGGGATCTCCTGCTCCAGAACGGAATATGTCATCCGAACCCCAGGAGGCTGAAGCTAATGGCGTGGAAATTGAGAGGAGATCTCTGAAGGATTTGGGCCTCTCAGAACGAGTGTTGAGTACCTTTATTATAGGCTTGTAAAAAATCTACAAATTCGACCTATCACCGGGTATGGAAAGCTTTCCGACGCATCGCTGCAGAGAGGGGCTGGGAATCCGAATCTCCTTCAGTCTCGAACATTTTGGAGTTTCTCCAGCAGGGACTGGATGATGGCCTGGCCTATAATTCCCTGGAGGTCCAGATTTCTGCCCTCTCGGCTATGACGAATTCCAGATGGGCAATGGACCCTGTCGTGGTCCGTTTTCTGAAGGCAGCCATTAAAATCAGACCTCCCCTGAAATCCTACTTTCCCAAATGTGATCTGACTCTGGTCTTGAGAGCCTTGCTGGCTCCTCGTTTTGATCCAACATCATCCTGTTCATTATTTCATCTAACCTTGAGGACAGTGTTCTTGACAGCCATTGTCTCCGAATTATGCGCCTTTTCATCCAAAGAGCCTTTTTGTGTGATTTTTTTCCCCATAAGATTATTCGCAGACCAGTTCCTAGCTTCATCCAAAGAGCCTTTTTGTGTGATTTTTTTTCCCCATAAGTTTATTCTCAGACCAGTTCCTAGCTTCATCCAAAGAGCCTTTTTGTGTGATTTTTTTCCCCATAAGATTATTCTCAGACCAGTTCCTAGCTTCCTACCCAAGGTCTCTACTGCCTTTCACATGAATTGGGAGACTTTCCTGCCAGCCTTCACTGTGGACCAGTTGCAGGATGATTGGAAGAGGCTAGACTTGGTCTCCCCTATTTCAGCTTACTTAGAGCGGTCTGAGGAGTTTCGCCAGCAAGATCAACTTTTCATCTTTCCTATGGGGCCTAAAAAGGGCATGGCGGCTCCACCTAGGATTGTCTCATCCTGGATGTGATGACCATCCAGATTGCTTACGAATCTCTGGGTCTTCCCTCTCCTGCGGAGATCAGAGCGCATTCAACCAGGGGTATGGCAGCATTGTGGGCAGCTTTTGCAAAGGTGTCACCTGAGATAGTGTGCAGAGCAGCAAGTTGGAGCGCACCCAACACTTTTATCCAGCATTATAGGCTAAATGTAGCCTTCCCTTCTGCGGAAACGTTTGGTTCTTCTATTATTTCTGCGTCTGTCGACCATTAAATTTATTAAGCAGCAGTTTTTTCCCTGAGTTGTTTGTTCTTTCTTTCCCTCCCTTATCGAAGGTTGCTTGGTACATCCCATAGTAGGCTGACATGGGGAGGTCCAGGAATAAGTAAAATTGTTGCCCATACTTACCGTAATTTTCCTTTCCTGGATACTCCCTATGTCAGCCGGGGATTCCCGCCCTATCGTATGTTGCGAGGAAGGGTGTTTGAACATTGAGCTGGTCCGACAGCTGCTCATTATGGGCTAGAAAAAAGGTGGTCCTGAAGGGGTCAGAGGGGGTGGACCTGACCCATAGTAGGCTCACATAGGGAGGATCCAGGAAAGGAAAATTACGGTAAGTATGGGCAACAATTTTCTTTAATATATATATATAAATTATTGTGAAAATGCTCCCCCTTCTATTAAACATGTGAGTTTTCAATTAGCTCCTTAACGCATCAATAGTTGTTAGAATGAAACAATTCAAAGGGTTGAGACACTTCAAAAAAGCAAGCTCAAAGAACAAACAATGAAGATAATCTATACAATGTATAGAAAATACTGAATAAAGATAATCATAATGAACAAATAAAATAACATGTTCAGGGGAGAAAGGGAACAGAGAAACAAGAAGATAGATGGAAAAATAACTCATAAATGTAAGTCCAGGTCCCATCTGAGTTTTAACCCCTGAGGGACCCTGGTCCCTAATCTAAATATCCACCAGACATTAGAGATATGCCTCACATTCAGGTTAACCGTGCCATAGCAGTGTTCCCCTGTTCTAGTCCCTAGGGCACGTGTTGAGCACCCCACGTATTGTAGATTGCAAGCAACACAATGGATTACCGTAGGTACACTACATATCAGGTTCCACAGTTTATGTATTGTTTGATATCAAAAATTTCAGCCGTGTTTTTTGAACTAAAAGTTTTAGTAGATAAGTTCATATGACAATATCTGCATGTTTTCATATTACATGGAAAACTCCCAGGATAGGATAGCCAAGTGGGTCGGTATTTCTTAACTGATGTAAATAAGCTAGGAGACAGAAGGGAACACAAGATGGGAGCCTTCCGACTTGAAAAACGACAGCCTGACTCCAACACCTCTCTTCTTTACTTTAACATAAATTCAGCCCTTTTTGTATAAATGGGACCAGATACCTTCTCTGAGTGAGCTGTGTGATAATATTATTGCATTAATAGGTTCCTACGGACTAGAATAGATGAACACTACTGTGACACTGTTAACCTGAATGCAAGGCATATTTCTAATGTCTTGTGTCATTTTAGGGAATGTCATGCGGTGGACTTGTCCTGTTTCAGGTTTACAGGCATTGAAAGATTGGCTTCAATGCCCAGGGGTGGGGACACAAGTAGGCAACTTTTGAACAGAGAGGCATGGTGGATATTTAAATTAAAGGCCAGGCTTCCTCAGGGGTTGAACCTCAGATGGGACCTGGACCTAAATTTACGGTAGTTATTTTCTTTCTATCTTCTTGTTTCTCTGTTGCCTTTCTCCCCTGGACATGTTATTTTATTAGCTCTTTATTATTATTATTATTATTATTATCTTTATTCAGCATTTTCTATGAATTTTATTGATTATTTTCATTGTTTTGTTCTTTGGGCTTGCTTTTTTGAATTGTCTCACCCCTTTGAATTGTTTCATTCTAACAACTATTAATGAGTTAAAGTGGTTGTAACCCTAAAAAACAAAACCAAGATCCTGTTCCTTTAAGTCTCCCTGTATAGAACAGTGCTTGTACTATGTTATTTTTCCCTTCCAATCTTGTAAAAAAAACCTGGCTGATCCTGCCAGTTCCTGTATCCCCCTGCCTCTGCTGACCATGATAATCATAGCCGCTGAGCCCTGATTACTGTGGTCAGTATACATACCTCTGTCATCCGCTGTCCTCTCTCTCCTCTCCCACTCCCTCCCTCTCCCTCCCTGTCATCATGAAAGCAGCTCTCCTGCCCACCCCTCCCGCCACCATTCAGCTGCATAATGCAGCTAATATACAAGTATCCCTTCCGGGTATGCTGCCATTCACCACAGTGGATTTGTTTTTTACAAATGAAAAGGCTAAATACCTTTTGTCACACCGCAGCTGTGCAGTCACGTGATCCCCTTGTGCTGGCCAGCCCCGATCAATGGAGAGAAGCAGGAGGGGGCGAGGTTCCCCTGTGACGTCAGCCGGCCAACACAGGGGAATCTCGGCCCCTCCTGCTTTTCTCCATAGATCGGGACCGGCCAGCACAGGGGGAGTCACGTGACCGCACAGCTGTGGTGTGACTAAAGATATTTAGCCTTTTCTTTTTTAAAAAAAACAAATCCACTGTAGTTAATGGCAGCATGCCCGGAGGTTATACATGTAAAGTCACATAGTGGCTTTACAGTCACTTTAAGGAGTCAATTTTAAACTCATGTTGTTAATAGAGGAAGGGGGAGCATTTTCACACTATATAGTGCTGTTTTTGTACATATTTGTTGTGAACAAGGCTGCAATGGCTGAAACGCGTTAATATCTGCTGTACCATATTTGTCTTTATGGAGTACCAATAAATTTGAAGATTTTTAAGAGCATGTATGGAGTTGCGGATTATCTTCCTCTTGTCTCCAGGACCCTTGGCATTCACAGTTGGATGCTCTGGAATCAGTTCCACCTGATCTATGTCTTTCCACCTCCCAGTTTCTCCCTTGTTTACTCTGCAAAATCAAGATGAAGGTATTCTCATCGCAACAAACTGGCCCAGAAGTACATGCTACTTGGACATACACGACTCCTGGCAAACACCCTTCTGGATTGTCGGGACCTTCTGTCACAAGGTCTGGTCTGTTATCCTGTCTCTCACTCTCTGGCTTGGCTGTTGAAACCAAGGAACATGGGCCCCATTGGATTTGGTCATCCCTACCCTCTTGAAGGCTAGGAAGTTGACTTCTCTTGAAGTCTATCAACATACCTGGAAAGCCAGTTTTGCTTGGTGCAAGACCAGGAAATTTCATCATAGGATAAACTCTGTGGGGCAAATTCTATCTCCCTCAAGTCTGACCTAGACCAGTTTCTGACCTTCAATACGTCCTTATCTGACCTTATTGGCAATTTGCCTTATTCCTCCCTAAGATGGTTTCCTCTTTCCACCAAAGCTAAAGATTCTGTGTTCTGTCTTGTACGAATAAGAAAATGTGTGTACAGGACACAGGTCCCCCTGTTCTTTGTGATCTCCTGATTGCTTTCTACTTAAAGCGGTAGCAAAGTGTCATAAAAAAAGAGAACAACTTTCCCCCTGCAAGTTAATGTCATAACATGCTAGTATGCACCGCATACAACCACATTATGAAAGACTTGTCTTAAAACAAAACCCTCCAGTGGTGCGCTGTCACCACTGCCAGGGCTTCAAGCCTCACCTGGTATTCCTCCTGGGTTCTCAAGCCTTGGCTGTTTAAATTGCCTAGCTGCAATGACGTCAGTCCTGCACTGCTTTAGGATGCAGTGCACATGCACGGGGGAAGTCACTAGCTGCAGAAGTAGTGAATATCAGCACTCTCACACTTTTTGGAAGACAATTGAGCAGTCATGCAGCACTGTACCCATATGAGATTTTTAGCATTTAATAGAGCATTCCTTTTACTCACCACTAAGTTTTTTATTTTTTGGTAAATAAACAAAAAAAGACAGATGAGTTTAAAAAAAAAAAAACTTTTTTAATTTCTGTTATAAAGTTTGCAAATAAGTATTTTTTCTTCACTGATGTGCGATGATGAGGCTGCACTGATAAGGGTGAACTGATGTGCTGCATTGATGGACACTGATTGGCACTAATTGGGCTGCACTGATCTGATTATCAGTGTAAATGTCCTTTGTCACAGGATAGCCTGTGGACAGTCTTTCCTTTCCTCATGCTGTGACAGAAAGGGAATGCTGGCATTTGTTTACATATAACCAGCTGTGATTGGACACAGCTGATCACATGGTAAAGGGGGACTTTAATTGGCCCTTTACCTCGATCATAGAGCGCTCCCCCTGAGTGCAAGCAAGGGTTCTGGGGGGACGTCAATTTATATCCTCCCAGAAATGGACGATCGTGCTGCAGCCGTCTTTCGGCTGTAGCACGGGAGGTGGATCCAGACAGCTGACAAAAGCCCAGGCGCCAGGACGCACTTTCTAGGTGCAATGTTGATCTGGCGCCTGGGTTTGTACAGCCCTAATATAAAGGATATTCCAGCAGCTTTCTTTTTGCTGGTGCCAAGTCACCTACAGATAGCTGCATATAATTCATGGTTAAAGGCAAAATATCCTGTGTCCTGTATTGTACTCCGATAAAGTTAAAAATCAGATTTTATTTTTGCACTGTTGACATTTATTCAGTTCTTTTTTTCAGGTACAGTGCTTGGAAAACAATATACAGTATATCAAAATATTCATAATAATTCTATGCTCTGATATAATGTTTATTTCATATTTAAGAGAAATGTTTATATTTTAGATTTTTATTGTTTTTTTATATGTTTTAAATCTGTAGCCTTGGCCAAGTGTTTCAAATCTGGCAAAGGACTTCATTGACCGTCTGCTGATGGTGGAGCCCAGTGAAAGAATGACTGCATCTCAAGCTCTTAAACACCCCTGGGTTGTAAGCATGGCTGCATCTTCATCCATGAAAAATCTGCATAGGTCTATTTCACAGAATTTGCTCAAGAGAGCTTCATCCCGATGTCAGAGCACCAAGTCTGCACAGTCTGTTCGTTCCAGTCGCTCTAACAAGTCAACTAAATCACGAAGAGTGAGAGAACGAGAACTTCGGGAACTCAATTTGCGTTACCAGCAACAATACTATGGATAACATTGTTCAAAAAAATGTTCTTATTTTTTTTTATTGTCAATGACTTTTGCCTCTTTTATGGAAATAGTGTTATTTTATTACTTCCCTTTTATGAAATAAGCATTCTTTGTTTATTAAGATGATTATATTAAATCATTTTAGGGGTTGTAAGGGGCAAGGAGGTATTTCTTCTATGCATTTTTATTATCCATCTGTTCTTGGTTGAGCCTTTTCTCCTCCTAATGCCACAGTAGTCACTGTTTGTGCATTTGTCATTGAGCAATTTTCCTTAGGGTTAAATTACACTTGCTTCGACTTCAACACACATTAAAGCACTTACCGCTTTAGGCTCCATGCACACTGAAGCTCATAAACGGCCGTTTTTGGGAGTTTGGACGTTTTTTTTAACAGCCCATAAACTCCCCTCTATGTTATCCTATGTGTCCATGCACACATGGACGTTTTTGGACATTTATCAGCAGTGGCGTTTATGGGCTGTTGTCTGAACGCCCTAAAATTACATTTAGGAGCCCTTTTGTCTGACCACAAAACACACTTAAAACATTAAACGTGCATAAACGTCGATAAACGCTCAAAAACGTGACTCACCAGCATTTTTTACGGTTTTAATCCAGTGCAAAAAAAAATATTTCTTTAAAAAAAAAAAAAAAAGGTTACTGGAAAACCACTAATATACACTATTGCACAAACGTTTAAAAACGTTGAAAGACTCACTGCAAAGCTACTGCCGTTTATATAACGTTATTTTAACGTCCAGTGTGCATGGAGCCTTAACATGTTTTTTTTATGTGTTTTTGATGCTTCGATGATAAGTCAGTGATGCTTTTTTGAAGTTTTAATGAAGCTTGGCAGATGCCATTTGTGTGTGTTGATATCTCATCCCTGCAATGCCTCCAAAACAAAGCAAAGCTAAAGATGACTGAAAGCCTCTCAAAAGCTGCAGGTGCTTCAAGCAAACTTTGTCATAGACCTCTATGGAGGCTTTGAAGCACCGCTAAGGCAACATGGGGTATGATTTTTTAAGCTAAGCAAACACAACATGTGAAAAGAACTGTAAGCTAACCATTTTTAGTGAAGGTGCTTTGATTGGAGTTCAGAGTACTTTAAAAAAGCGTGTCCAATGCCATGTTTTGAAGCAAGTGTAAATGAGCCCTAACTGAAATGTAAAAGATTTTTTTATACTACAGCCAAGAGAATTGTGTACAAAACTTGGAGGAAAAAGTACTTGGTTTTCGACCTTTTAACCCGTGTTGGTGCAGAACAACATGGGAATGCTGAAGTAAGTAGTAAGTTTGTACTGCAATAATCCAGCCCCCCTCCAATCTACAAGAGAAAAAAGTGTGTGTGTGTATATAGGTTTAGTAGTGTGTCTATGGGAATGTTTGGCCATTCTTCCAGAAGAGCATTGGTGAGGTCAGACACTGATGTTGGATGAGATTGCCTGGCTCACAGTCTCCGCTCTAATTCAACCCAAAGGTGTTCTGTTGGGTTGAGGTCAGGACTCTCTGCAGGCCAGTCGAGTTCCTCCACCCCAAAATCGCTCATCTATGTCTTTATGGATCTTGATTTGTGCACTGGTCCAAATCATTTGGTTAAGGGGGGATTATGGTGTGGGGTTGTTTTTCAGGGGTTGGGCTTGGCCCCTTAGTTCCAGTGAAGGGAACTCTTAAGGCGTCAGCATACCAAGACATTTTGGACAATTTCATGCTCACAACTTTGTGGGAACAGTTTGGGGATGGCCCTTTCCTGTTCCAACATGACTGCACACCAGTGCACAAAGCAAGGTTCATAAAGACATGGATGAGCGAGTTTGGGGTGGAGGCACTTGACTGGCCTGAACAGAGCCCTGACCTCTATCTGATAGAACATCTTTAGGATAAATTAGGGTGGAGACTCCGAGCCAGGGCTTCTCGTTCACATCAGTGCCTGACCTCACAAATGCGCTTCTTATAGCTACAAAGGGTGGGCCAACTCAATATTGAACCCTACGGACTAAAGCTGGATACACACTATCCAATTTTCTGTAGATTTTTTTCCTTCAGATTTACCAAAACCATATAATATGAGGTCAAACCTTATGAGTTCAATTTGTATGCAGTCAGGCAGGCCCTTGCACTACATGGTTTTGGTAAATCTGAAGGAAATCGGACAACAAAAGTTGTAGAGTGTGTATGGGGTCTAAGACTGGGATGCCATTAAAGTTCATGTGCATGTAAAGGCAGGCATCCCAATACTTTTGGTAATATAGTGTATATGTGTATATATGTGTATATATGTGTATGTATATGTATATGTATGTATGTATGTATATATATATATATATATATATATATATATATATACACATACACAGATTAATCCCCAGGGTTTACCACATAAACAAACTTCATCATCTGTTAATGTTATGCTAACAATTTTACATAAGCAGATTGGTGTTTTTTCCTACATACATCGCAATGTATTGTGCAAACTAACTAACTAATTTCAGCTCTTGCATTTTACCTCACTACTATTTTCAGACCAGAGCAATTTTTACATTTCCACTATGGGTCTATTACTTGCTTTGTCATTACTTAAGGTTCTTTTCAGGACAAGTTATACTTTTGGTGATATTGTCTTGCAAAAATAATTTTTTGATGGTACGTAATAGTACACAGGATCTGAGATGATCAAATTATGCAGCAACCTTCAGATGATTTGACCTTTATAGAAAAAGCTGTAAAACAGCAGCAGCATAATCCCTTCCTTTTCCAGCAAGCCTTAGCTTATTGCTAATATCCTTAGGTATGTGGATGTCTTCCCCCTCTATGCTGAGAGGAAAAAAAAAAAACTTTATTTTTGTTCTCTTTTTTTTTTTCTTTGCTAACCTTTTACATGATTTGTCTATCAAGTATTTAGCTGCTTTTAGCCATTGTAGCTTCATTTTGGCAGCTTTTCGGATTGGTTGACTCCTTGTCTGCGCCTTAGGGGACTGTACCCAGATCCCACCATGAATAAGATGCGAGACAGGCCTGTAATTGGTTGTGAGCAGGGATGTTTACCCAGGCACATAGTGTTTCATGTGATAAGTTGGCCGTATGATGCTATACAGGTCCGGGGCTGTACCACTACCACCTGGTATGACTGTGTCTCTGTAGACCCCTTTGTTGGGTATATTCACCAAAAGGGCCTTGTCTGTGTCTTCCATTTGGCTGCTGGGACCGTAAGGCACCAGAGTGAGTCAACCCTATGGTCCCATCTAGGGAGTGCAGGGTGCTGCTGCTGCTGCTGCTACCCCAGCCCCTTAGGAATTAACTATGGGGCGCTGGGTTTGCCCTTCCTTTTGAGTTCCAGTTACTGCCTAATTATACTTGGCCCTGCGGAAGTTACTGCCACCCCTAGTTTGCATTTGGCCATAGGCTGCACTGTGTTCATTTGCAAACCGTGGCAGGATTTTCAGCCGCTGCCCTAATTTAAACCTGGTGTCATTTTTTTGTCTATTGCTCTAGCACTCCTGCGCAGGTCTGGGGATGCCTCTGTCCCTGCGCAGCCTGGGTTCTACAATAAAGCACACAGTCGGCTGGCTCGATCATTCCCTGCCTCCTCCTAGCTACATGGCACCCTATTTCTTGGATGTTCTAGGCCCCCTCTGCCTACAGTGGCTGGTCACAGAAGGCATACCCGCTTTTTTTTTCTACAGCACAGGTCATGAAGGCCCTGTTGATTCTTTCCATCACTACAATGGCAGGTCATAGGCTCAGCTAATGGTTCAGGGGGAGTTTGCGGCATCTCCCCCTATGATTCTGATCCTGACCACTGCCTCCATTCCCTATCCTCGTCAGAGTTTTTCTAGTTCATTTTGACATGCCCTCATCTACCTGTCTTTCAAGAGAGGTATTTGCAGCCACTACGTCTGATTTTTTTTTGGGAAGGCTATCTGCCCTGTTAGAGGCTTCAAATCACAGACAATGTAATCTCTAAATCTGCACTTGGGACTTCTATGCTCTCTCAAGGGGAGATACAGGACTCCTCATCTTAATCTTAAGACTCTGCAAAGAAGGATGCCCAATCTCCAATCTGCTGATAAGTCTTTTAAGCTGAAGAATCTTGTTTCAGTCCTTTGGATGCAGTACGCTTGTGTCCTGCTCAGGATCACCCTATGTTGACCTAGTCAAAGCTCACCAGGCAGTGCTCTTTAAAGATGCCTCAGTTAGCCAAAACATTCCCTGTAAACTTTCTTCTGATGCCTGTCTTGTACGGTGGCTGGACCTATCCTAAGAAAATCTTTATCCCTCCTAAGTTTGTTTCTCAGCAATATCCTACTGAATAGCAGGATGGACCCTGTTGTAGATCCTGTTATGCCCCGTACACACGATCGGACATTGATCAGACATTCCGACAACAAAATCCTAGGATTTTTTCCGACGGATGTTGGCTCAAACTTGTCTTGCATACACACGGTCACACAAAGTTGTCGGAAAATCCGATCATTCTGAACGCGGTGACGTAAAACAGGCACGTTGGGACTATAAATGGGGCAGTAGCCAATAGCTTTCATCTCTTTATTCTGAGCATGCGTGGCACTTTGTGCGATTTGTCTACACACGATCGAAAATTTTATAGCCTGCTCTCAAACTTTGTGTGTCGGAAAATCCGATGGAAAATGTGTGATGGAGCCCACACACGATCGGAATTTCCGACAACAAGGTCCTATCACACATTTTCCATCGGAAAATCCGACCGTGTGTACGGAGCATAAGAGTGGAGAGGGCTTAGAACACCTGTCAGTCTTTATTGCTGTCTGTGCCCCATTAGGGAGATTCACCCTCTCGGCACATCACGGATCTTGTGGACAGATTACTGGGAGGGGCTGGGGAAGACCCGGCTGTCATGGTGCACGTTGGCACCAATGACAAAGTCAGAGGCAGATGGAGTGTCCTAAAGAACGATTTTAGGGACTTAGGAGCTAAATTGAGGAAAAGGACCTCCAAGGTAGTGTTCTCAGGAATACTACCGGTACATCGAGCCACACCAGAAAGGCAGAGGGAGATTAGGGAAGTAAACAAGTGGCTGAAGAGCTGGTGTAGTAAGGAGGGGTTTGGGTTCCTGGAGGACTGGGCCGACTTCTCAGTCGGTAACCAGTACTATAGAAGGGACGGACTGCACCTAAATGAGGAGGGTGCAGATCTGCTGGGAATGAAGATGGCCAAAAAGTTAGAGGGGTTTTTAAACTAGGCGATGGGGGGGAGGGTCCAGAGACAGTGATAGCCAGCGCGGAAGAGATTCCAGAGGGTAGTATTGGGGGCATTAGTGGTAGGTTAACCAAAGCACAAAAACACAAGGTGAGTATAGCAGCAAGTCCTAGTTGCAATCTTGAAACACCCAATACGAGGACAATATGCGACCGGTCTAAACTATGTGGCATGTTCACTAATGCCAGGAGCATGGCGGACAAGATGGGTGAACTAGAGATACTGTTGTACAAGGAGGATTTGGATTTTGTGGGAATTTCAGAGACCTGGTTCAACAGCTCTCATGATTGGCTGGCAAACATTCAAGGGTATACCCTATACCGCAAGGATAGAGAGGGTAAAAAAGGGGGAGGGGTATGCCTATATATCAAGAATAATGTACAAGTGAATGTGAGAGATGACATCACTGAGGGGGCTAGGGAGGAGGTGGAATCTTTATGGGTAGAGCTCCAAAAGAATGATTCTAAGGGGAAAATAATACTGGGAGTATGCTATAGGCCCCCTAACCTGAGGGAGGAAGTGGAGACGGATCTCCTATCACAAATTGGATTAGCAGCAAGGATGGGAAGTGTTATCATAATGGGGGATTTTAATTATCCAGACATAGACTGGGCGGAGGGAACCGTGCATTCATTTAAGGCTCGCTAGTTCCTTAATGTCTTGCAGGACAATTTTATGGGTCAGATGGTAGACGCACCAACTAGAAATAAAACATTACTGGATCTACTGATTACCAACAATACAGACCTGATCACAGATGTGGAAATACGGGGCAATTTAGGTAACAGCGATCACAGGTCAATTAGTTTCAGTATAAATCACACAAATAGGAAACATGAAGGGAACACAAAGACACTGAATTTCAAAAGAGCCAACTTCCCTAAACTACAAACCTTGCTAAAAGGCATAAATTGGGATAAAATTTTAGGAACAAAGAATACGGAGGAGAGATGGGTTTGCTTTAAGAGCATATTAAATAAGGGCATTAGCCAATGTATCCCATTGGGTACTAAATTTAAAAGAGCCAATAAACATCCTGGATGGCTTAACTCCAATGTAAAAATGCATATAAAAGCAAAGGAGAAGGCCTTCAAAAAATACAAGGTTGAGGGATCATCCTCAGCATTCAGAATTTATAAAGAATGCAATAAGAAATGTAAGGGTGCAATTAGGACAGCTAAGATAGAACATGAAAGACACATAGCGGAGGAGAGCAAAAAAAATCCCAAGAAATTCTTTAAGTATGTAAACAGTAAAAATGGGAGGACAGACCATATTGGCCCCATAAAGAATGAGGAAGGACATCTGGTTACAAAGGATGGGGAGATGGCAAAGGTATTGAATTTATTCTTCTCCTCAGTCTTCACAAGTGAATCGGGGGGCTTCAGTAACTAAAACTGCAGTGTTTATCCTCATGACACAACACAGGAAGCACCTACATGGTTAACAGAGGACGGAATTAAAATTAGACTTGAGAAACTTAACATTAATAAATCACCGGGACCAGATGGCTTGCATCCGAGGGTACTTAGGGAACTCAGTCAGGTGATTGCCAGACCGTTGTTCCTAATTTTTACAGACAGTCTATTGACTGGAATGGTACCAGCTGATTGGAGAAAAGCCAATGTAGCACCAATATTTAAAAAGGGCCCAAAAAACATCCCTGGGAATTACAGACCAGTTAGCCTAACATCAATAGTATGTAAACTCTTGGAGGGGATGATAAGGGACTATATACAAGATTTTAGTAATAAGAATGATATCATTAGCAGTAATCAGCATGGATTCATGAAGAATCGTTCTTGCCAAACCAATCTATTAACCTTTTATGAGGAGGTGAGTTGCCATCTAGATAAAGGAAGGCCCGTAGACGTGGTGTATCTGGATTTTGCAAAAGCATTTGACACAGTTCCCCATAAACGTTTACTGTACAAAATAAGGTGCGTTGGCATGGACCATAGGGTGAGTACATGGATTGAAAACTGGCTACAAGGGCGTGTTCAGAGGGTGGTGATAAATGGGGAGTACTCAGAATGGTCAGGGGTGGGTAGTGGGGTTCCCCAGGGTTCTGTGCTGGGACCAATCCTATTTAATTTGTTCATAAACGACCTGGAGGATGGGATAAACAGTTCAATCTCTGTATTTGCAGACGATACTAAGCTAAGCAGGGCAATAACTTCTCTGCAGGATGTGGAAATCTTGCAAAAAGACCTGAACAAATTAATGGGGTGGGTGACTACAAATGTGGTTCAATGTACAAAAATGTAGAAAAATGTAAAATAATGCATTTGGGTGGCAAAAATATGAATGCAATCTATACACTGGGGGGAGAACCTCTGGGGGAATCTAGGATGGAAAAGGACCTGGGGGTCCTAGTAGATGATAGGCTCAGCAATGGCATGCAATGCCAAGCTGCTGCTAATAAAGTAAACAGAATATTGGCATGCATTAAAAGGGGATCAACTCCAGAGATAAAACGATAATTCTCCCGCTCTACAAGACTCTGGTCCGGCCGCACCTGGAGTATGCTGTCCAGTTCTGGGCACCAGTCCTCAGGAGGGATGTACTGGAAATGGAGCGAGTACAAAGAAGGGCAACAAAGCTAATAAAGGGTCTGGAGGATCTTAGTTATGAGGAAAGGTTGCGAGCACTGAACTTATTCTCTCTGGAAAAGAGACGCTTGAGAGGGGATATGATTTCAATTTACAAATACTGTACTGTTGACCCCACAATAGGGATAAAACTTTTTCGCAGAAGAGAGTTTAATAAGACTCGTGGCCACTCATTACAATTAGAAGAAAAGAGGTTTAACTTTAACCTACGTAGAGGGTTCTTTACTGTAAGAGTGGCAAGGATGTGGAATTCCCTTCCACAGGCGGTGGTCTCAGCGGGGAGCATTGATAGCTTCAAGAAACTATTAGATAATCACCTGAATGACCGCAACATACAGGGATATACAATGTAATACTGACATATAATCACACACATAGGTTGGACTTGTGTCTTTTTTCAACCTCACCTACTATGAGTACTATTTGTCCTGTTTATCATTCTCTTTGAAATTGAAAGTAAAAGAAACTTACAAATTTTGGATTGACACCAGAACAGTAATAGATGGGAATTCTTCCTATGAGGACACTAGTACTGGTGACACCCCAGGATTCTTTCACTTAGGAGGGATTTCCTCTCACTTTGTGCTTTGTCTATGGGACAGGAAGTGAAGCAATAACTCTCCCTCATGCCCTGTACACACGATCGGACTTTCCGACAAAATATGTGCGATCGGAGCTTGTTGTCGGAAATTTTGACCGTGTGTGGGCTCCATCTGACTTTTTCCATCGGAATTTCCGACACACAAAGTTTGAGAGCATGCTATAAAATTTTCCAACAACAAAATCCGATCCTTTAAATTCCGATCGTGTGTAGACAAATCCAACGAACAAAGTGCCACACATGCTCAGAATAAACGAAGAGACAAAAGCTATTGGCTATTGCCCCGTTTATAGTCCCAACGTACGTGTTTTACGTCACCGCGTTCAGAACGATCGGATTTTTCGACAACTTTGTGCGACCGTGTGTATGCAAGACAAGTTTGAGCCAACATCCGTTGGAAAAAATCGATGTATTTTGTTGTCGGAATGTCAGATCAATGTCCGATCATGTGTACAGGGCATTACTCTTTCCAAAATGAAAAAAAAAATGTTATCTACATTTTAACAAAGCCTTTACCGTCCCCATTGACGATGTCTTTGAGTTCAAGGACAAGTGCCTAGAAGCCGTTCCTAAGGCTGTGTTTTTTGTTGCAGGTCTTACCGTGCAACCTTTCATCCCACTGTTTCTGTCTATCAGACCTTCAATGTCTGATCCAAGGACATGCCTTAAGACCCTGGATCCATTCTTACAGATCCATCTATTCTCCATCAGTTTGGACTCTGCCTATTGACTTACACTGCTACGTGGACAGGTTAGCAGACATTATTCACCAAATTTGCAGAATGAGCCTCCTTTTTTGTGTATTTGCAAAGAATCCTTTGGTTCAAGCGTTGGTCTGTGGACCTTCCTTTCCAGGACAAACCTTCTTTAGTGACTTCTTGTACACTTACATCTAGGAAATCATTGGTGTAAGTGTACACCCTTACCACAGAAAGCCTGCCAAGTCTGGGAACAAGCATGTATCACACTGAGTTCTGCCACTTGGGGTGGGGTGGTGCTTGTCAGCATTCATAGACATCTTGGCAAAGGACATTTCGGACATCTGGGTGCAGAATGGCGTCTATCAGGATTATAAGATAGTTATGTTTTTTTTTGGATATCAAGGATGTCTACTAACAGTACTCATCTCCATCTCCCCCCTTGCCACTCCCCCTTCCCGCATCAACGTCATTGTGTTTTTCTGTTGGCACGCAACATTTTCCGAGAAGTCAACTTTTTGCACCTGTAAGGCTTACTTTGGGTGGAAGCAAACAAGAATTTCCACTCCAGGAAGTACTGTGTGGGATGAATCTTCTCTTTCCCCATTCTGTTCTGGATAAGCATTTGACCTTAAGTACCATCAAAGGTCAAAATCCAGTCCTAGCCACTTTTTTCCAGAAACTGCTTGCATCTTGCGTTTGTTCCTTTGTTTAGTTTGTCACTCCCATTGTTTGCCCTGTATGCTTCACAGTGTCTCCACAGGACCTCTAGTTGGCTGTATTGATTTTTTTGGAACCTTCCTACAAACAAACCAGGATCATCCCATTGTCTTTCCTCAATTAGAAGTTTGCTTTTCTTGTGACTGTCACCTCTGCAAGACATGTCTCATAGTTGGAGAACGTATCATGTAAGGAACCCTTCCTAGTGTTACACAGGAATAAGTTTGTCTTGCAGCCTAAGGTCTCATTTCTTCCCAAAGTGGTTACATCCTTCCATTTTAACCAGGACATCACGCTTCCCTCATGACCTGCTCCAAAATATTCCAAAGCAATTTCTTCCCACTGTCTGGATGTGGTTCACGCAAGCAAGTTTACCTCTCAGCTATGGCTTTTTTTTACACAATTAGATTCTCTTTGTCGTTTTTAGGATCCCCATGCCAGGTGGAGTGGACAGGTCAACATCCAAGACACACTCTACCAGATCTGTCAGTACATCATGGGCTTTTCAGCATCGGGCATGTTTCCCAGATTTTCAAGACTGCTACTTGATCATCTGTTCCCAAGTTTAAGTTTTACCAGGTGGTTGTTCAGACCATTTCCGATGCCAGTTTCGAGCATAAGGTACTGTCTGAGTCTTGAAACCCATTGGTTTTTGTGAGCCCATTAGCATTTGTTGCTGTGTTTTCCACACCTCAGTTGCATTGCTTTTGAACATCACAATACTCTAAAATTTAGACTGTGTGTCCTGTAATGTACAATTAAGAAAATAGGATTTTTTTACTTACTTGTAAAATCCTTTTCTTGGACTACATTAGAGAACACAGGGCCCTCCCCACTGTTATGACCAAGCTTTATGGATTTTTACTGAACTGAGGCTTGCTGGACATTTTCCTTATGGCTTTATTTGCCAGTGTCCAGTCAATTGAAGGTAGATGAATAATCCAGTCTTCTAATGCCGCGTACACACGGTCGGAATTTCCGACAACAAATTTTCGATGTAAGCTTGTTGTGGGAAATTCCGACCGTGTGTAGACTCCATCGGACATTTGCTGTCGGAATTTCCGACAACAAAAATTTGAGAGCTGGATCTCAAATTTTCCGACAACAAAATCCGTTGTCGGAAATTCCGAACGTGTGTACACAATTCCGACACACAAAATTCCACGAATGCTCAGAATCAAGCAGAAGAGCCGCACTACTGGCTATTGAATTTCATTTTTCTCGATTTGTCGTACGTGTTGTACGTCACCGCGTTCTTGATTTTTGGAATTTCTGACAACATTTGTGTGACCGTGTGTATGCAAGACAAATTTGAGCCAACATCTGTCGGAAATAAATCTAGTTTTGTTGTCTGAATGTCCGATCGTGTGTACGCGGCATAAGACTAAGATCCTGTATCCTGTAATGTACTCCAAGAAAATTGTTACAGGTAAATACTATTTATTTTCTATGTAATGTATAGAAAAAAAGTCAAAACTTACAAAAAAGTAAAAGTAGGCATTTTCTACTTTAGCATTCCTTTAAAAACAACTATTTTACTGTTGTAAATTTGCTAAACATTTCTGTTTATAATGACACTAACATTTTTATTCTGGTACAAAGCTTTACAGAGATATTTACAAATGACTTATAGGATGTTTTGTTTTTCAATTTTGCACATTTTTGAAAATGTGACATGAAAAGGAATTATGAACAAAGCATATAAACAATTTAAATAAATATTAATAACTAACAAAATAGGAATACAAATTCAGTTGAAACATAATAACTAAAGGAAGAAGGAGGTTAATTAGGGCTTATTAGCATTAACAGTTGGTTAAATCTGAACTTTTTTCATTAAAAACTGCAGATCAAAGGTCACCACTTTGATCTGCATGTAAATGAAAATAGTATATACGATGTAACAATAATATTTTTACATTGTATATCCCAAGTAAGCTTAAAAACACATTTTCAAAGCTTTATTTTACACAACAGTTCCTCCATGCTACAAAGCAAGTCCAGGCTGTAATTTTGACAATTGGGATTTTCTTGGCCTTAGCAGCAGTGGCGGAATTCAGTAGTCCTCAACTGGTTAAAACTCAAATGTGCACATTGAGCTTTTTTATTCCACTATATGTAAATCGCACTTATTTGATATCCTTTTATTCAGAATAGTTTGTTGGTTATATTTTAAAGTAAAAATCTAGAGCTGCCCTAAGTACATTGAAGCTGCATTGATAAAATGTATTAAAAATTTTTTTTTTATATATCTTTCACCTTTTCTACCAGGTAAAACAAATCTGCTTTCAAATTTGGGCCCTGTGTTTCTAAGAAAAATTATCATTATCAATCATCATCAGTTTCATTTAATAGGGTAGCCTACTAAAGCTGAAAGGTGTAGAACCGAGACATATTGAGAAGGGAGGCCTATTGTCTTCCTATTCTGTAAGGAATAACCAAAGAAATATTGTACACACAAAAATCAAGTCGGAGAGGTATGCTTGTATAATACTTTTCCTTGACAAGCACTAAACCTATTGACATGATGCAACTGTTGGGAGGTTGGGACAGAGAACTGTTGTCCTAAGAATGACCTTGCCTAAACATGCATCCAACAAGTGTGTATGTTTATGCCCGTGCACACATCAGAGATTCCAAACTTAAAGTGCTCCCTAAACTCATAAAGTAAATATTTTGTGTGTTATAGATAACATCTGGAAAGCACTATAAAAATGAATTCTTTTGAAAATTAGCTGTGCACTTTCTGGTGTGTAAGTTTCCCGCAGCACACCTGTGCCTACACTACAGCCTTAACGCTGTATATTTTTAGTGTGATCCTTTGACAGTTTCACCAGATTTACAGTGAAATGTGGTATTTCCATTTCTGGTTATTCCATTTCTATTTTTTTTTTTGGTCAAAACTTCTATAGTTCAGTAACTCTTCAGGAGTGCATTCCCACCTGCGAATGCATCCACACTCCGATAAGATAGGAGAACCCCAGTGGGGGTTCCCAGGATTAGTTGCAGGAGGTAGCCCCATTGAAACCAATCGGAGGTCGCAGGCTCCCGCAGCCAATCGCAGTTACTCATGCCATTGCCAGTGATTATACCTGGATACAAACTGACTGCTTCCAGGGCCAGTCACTCGCATAAGAGATTACATGCATGTGGCCGTGATTAGCTCCAGGGGCCTGCAGCCTCCCATTGCTTTCAAAGGGGTTGTCTCTGGCAGCTAATCGTGGGAACCTCCACTGGGTTTATCACCTCTAATCTTAATGCAGGTGCATTCGTAGGGGTGAATGAACCCCAGCTTGGAGAAAAAGTAAAGGTTGGCTGGATCAGGCAACGATCATCAATTCTATGGATATTAACAAAAATGCTACTGTGTGTGTTTTTCTTTTGTGTAACTGTCTGATTTATCTTAAAATGTGAAAATACAAAACTATGAATCATGACTTTTTTTGTTTTACATAGTTTTAGAAATGTTACCCGTTAAACTGTAAATATATTTGAATGTGACATAATCATATTTTAATAAACAGAAAATGGTCTTTATGCCAACGTCTATATTACTAGTTTTAACCACTTCCTTACTGGGCACTTAAACCCCCCTCCTGCCCAGACCAATTTTCAGCTATCAGAGCTGTCACACTTTGAATGACAATTTTTTGTCTTTTTTTCATACAAATAGAGCTTTCTTTTGGTGGTATTTGATCACCTCTGGGTTTTTTATTTTTTGCGCTATAAATGAAAAAAAACAAATTTTTCTTAGTTAGTGATAAAATTTTGCAAATTATTAATTTTTCGTCAGAAATTTTGGCCACAATTTATACTGCTACATATCTTTGGTAAAAATAACCCAAATTAGTGGATATTATTTGGTCTGTGTGAAAGTTAGAGAGTCTACAAGCTGTGGTGCAAATCATAAAAAATGAATCACACCTGATGTACTGACGATCTCATTTCTTGCGACCCGAACAAGCCAGGAAAGTACAAATACCCCCCAAATGACCCCTTTTTTGAAAGTAGACATTCCAAGGTATTTAGTAAGATGCATGGTGAGGTTTTTGATGTTGTCATTTTTTTCCCACAATTCTTTGCAAAATGAAGATTTTTTTCTTTTCCACAAAATTGTCATTGTAATAGGTTATTTCTCTCACATGGCATGTGTATACCACAAATGACGCCCCAAAATACATTCTGCTACTCCTGAGTATGGTGATACCAAATGTGTGAGACTTTTACACAGCCTGGCCACATACAGAGGCCCAATATTGAAATAGCACCATCAGGCGTTCTAGGAGCATAAATTACACATCTCATTTCTCAACCACCTATTACACTTTTGAAGGCCCTGGAGCACCAGGATAATGGAAACGCCCACAAAGTGACCCCATTTTGGAAAGCTAACACCCCAACGTATAATCTATGAGGCATAATGAGTCTTTTGAACGGTTCATTTTTTTCCCAGAAGTTTTTGGAAAATGTGGAAAAAAAAAAAATGAAAACGCATTTTTTTTTTCTACGCAAAGTTGTGCATTTATAAGATATTTCCAACACATAGCATGTACATACCACAAATGATGCCCCAAAATACATTCTGCTACTCCTCCTGAGTATGGCGATACCAAATGTGTGAGACCTTTACACAGCCTGGCCACATACAGAGGCCCAATATTGAAATAGCACCATCAGGCGTCCTAGGAGCATAAATTACACATCTCATTTCTCAACCACCTATTACACTTTTGAAGGCTCTGGAGCACCAGGATAATGGAAATGCCCACAAAGTGACCCCATTTTGGAAAGCTAACACCCCTACGTATAATCTATGAGGCATGATGAGTCTTTTGAACGGTTCATTTTTTTCCAGAAGTTTTTGGAAAATGTGGGGAAAAAAATAAAAACGCTTTTTTTTTACGCAAAGTTGTGCATTTATAAGATATTTCCAACACATAGCATGTACATAGCAAAAATGACACCCCAAAATACATTCTGCTATTCCTCCTGAGTATGGCGATACCACATGTGTGAGACTTTTACACAGCCTGGCTACATACAGAGGCCCAACATGCAAGGAACACCATAAGGTGTTCTAGGGACACATAGCATTCACATACCAAGAATTACACCCCAAAATACATTATGCTGAGCAAAGAGTAAACAAAAGATTACCTGTGGTTGTAGTAGCGCAGTTGTACACAGGAGGATAGCACTGGTCCAGGCAGGGACTTGGTCAGCAAAAGCGAACGCAATTTTCCAGGCAACAGGCAGGAATACTGTCCATAGTCAGTACAGGCAGCAGGCAGGGATACTGTCCATATACAGTCCAGGGTCAGTGCAGGCAGAGATTGTCAACAGTGCCAATATATCAGTCCTGGTAGCAGGCAGGTCCATGTGGTGTGGTCAGTTCATGCGACAGGCAGAGGCATGATGGCATAGGTCCTACAGGCAGCAGGCAGAAGTAGGGCCTTGTTCAGGACAGAATGGGGACAGGGGTAGAGGCTTCTCCCACCCAAATCTCTTTGAAGCCTCCGAGTCTCCAGACCCTAATCTAGGAATGAGAAAACAAATGAAATTGTTTTCTTCATCCAGAAAAACAATTCTGGAGCCCCTCACATATGTGAGAACCCTGTGTTCTGAATCCCACTGGCAGGGTACAAGATCAGTCCAAGAGGCAGGCAAGAGGCATGGTCAAACAGTCCAGGGTCAGTTCCAGATCAGGCAGAGGTATGTACAGAATCAGTAGGCAGAAGCGTGGTCGAATAACAGTCCAGGGTCAGTTCCAGATCAGGCAGAGATATAAACAGAATCGGTAGGCAGAAGCTTGGTCGAATAACAAGCCAGGGTCAGTTACAGAGCAAGCAGAGGCATAAGGGGTGTGAAGGTAAATGGCAGGAAGTGAGGGTTATGTTTACCATACTTCACTAATAATTTAGTGAAGTATGGTAACGGCGGAAACAGTCAGCTATGCAGAAGCCTGGTTGGGAAGGACATTGGGGACAATGATAAGTGGTGTCTCTTCTCACTCCTCGTTTGGAGCACACCCGGCATTTTTTCTGACGTTTTTGGCCTGTTGGTCTGGGAGGGATTTTATCGGGAAAGTGGCATTCAGAGAGTCTGCTAATCACATCGGATCTAATGTTTTCTGGTGGGCCGTTCGGGTATATAAGGGCAGTGGTGATTTCCTCCTGGTAGCCAAGGAAGATTTGGGGTTTTTCAGTGGAGTTGCGATAGATTACATAGGTGTTGTATATGGCCAAATTAAACAAATAAATTGATACTATTTTATACCACTGGTATGTTCTTCTAGTGGAAAGGTAGGGTTCGAGCATCTGGTCATTGAAGTCAACACCCCCATGAACATGTTGTATTCGTGGATACATGTTGGCTTTTGGATTGGGCCATTCCTCCTGGTGATCTCAACAAATGTATTGTTGTGGATCGAAGAAAGCATGTAGACGTCCCTTCTGTCCCTCCACTTCACAGCCAGAATTTCCTCATTCCATAAGCTCGCCGCCTTCCCTCTTCTTAACTTCATGTTGACGAGGCTTTGAGGAAAGCCCTTCCGGGTTGTCCTTACGGTGCTGCATGCTGGAGTGTTCTTTCTGTGAAGGTTTCGGAACAGGGGCAAACTAGAATAAAAATTGTCCACATACAAATGGTAGCCTTTCTCCAGGAGTGGGTTTATGATTTTCCAAACGACTTTCCCGCTTGATCCAATGTATTCTGGGCAATTAGGAGGATGTAGCTGGGTGTCCTTCCCTTTGTATACCATGAATGCATAGGTATACCCTGTAGCTCGATCGCACAATTTGTACATCTTCACCCCATAGCAGGCCCTTTTGGTGGGAATAAATTGTTTTAAGCCCAGCCTGCCAGAAAATTTGATAAGGGACTCATCCACACATATGTGTTGGTCTGGGGTAAACAACTGGGGGAAGATTTCAGAAAAATAATTTATTAGCGGCCAAATTTTATAAAGCTTGTCAAAATTTGGGTGATTTCGGGGAGGGCACTGGGTATTGTCGTTATAGTGTAGGAATCTCATAATCATGAGATATCTGGTCCTGGGCATTACTGAGGAAAAAATGGACATGTGGTAGATGGGGAGGGTAGACCAATATGAACGTAATTCATTTTTTCTGTTTAGTTCCATACAGAATGTGAGGCCCAAAAAATTTTTAAACTCCTCCACTGTTAGGGCTCTCCACTCGTATGGACGGGCATAAGAGGACGTTGGGTTACTTGCTATAAATTGTTGTGCATACAGGTTGCACTGGGCCACAATCGATGCAAGCATGTCCTCAGTAAAAATTAAATGGAAAAAGTCTATTGGGGAAAAATTTTCTGGGTCCACCTGGACTCCTGGCTGGGCAGTGAAAGGGGGAACGTTAACTTCTCCTGAATTAGGAGGCAGCCACAAGGGGTTCTGAAGGGAATAGGAAAGGCTGGCATCAGACCCTACCCTTTGGGACTGAGGTGACACCCCACTGGTACGTGGCCTTTGCCGAGGTACTGCGGTGCTGGTGGATGGCACTGCGGTGCTGGTGGATGGCCCTGCCTCCTCACCAGTATGCCTTTGTCTGGTGGGCGGATTCTCATCCTCCAACTCTGAGGCTGTCAGTGTACCACTGGTTAGGACAGGCTCGTAGTCCACGTCAGACTCAGAATCTGAAAGTGAGGAATCCGAAGCGGAGAGCTCCTCGTTGCTCTCGTCGCCCACAAGAATATTGATATAAAATAGACGGTGCAGCGCTGGATATATGACACAAAAATTGTGAGCAGTGATAAATCAATCAAAACTAACCCCTGCCTCGTTAAAATATTTAAACCATTCGGCTAATTCATTGTCTTCCTTCTGGGGATTAACCTCCCATCTTAAGCTCCTAGGGACCATATTTTCTTTTACATATTCCTCCAAATATGCAATGTCCCATCTAATATGCACCTCAGTGATGGTAAGATTTTTTAATCTAAGATAACATCCTGCTAGATCATCCTAAGGGTCATCTCTACCATCAAAAACTCCCATGGTGTCAGTGACTACCTGGGATCTGTACTCAAACATATCCATTATGGAAACACCATTTGCTAAAACTAAATATAAAAAAATATACACAAAATAAAGAGAAAAGAATTGCGCTACGTGCATAAACAAAAAATTGTATGAAAAAACGTGCAGAAAGTCCTGCTGCTGAACACTATAACCCCAATATAAGGGCTCAGAATATAGATATAAAATAGATGGTGCAGCGCTGGATATATGACACAAAAATTGTGAACAGTGATAAATCAATGAGTCAAACAACCTACAACGGTGAATAACATCCAATAACATATAAGATCGGCTAATATATAGTAAATCAATTAGGTGCTCATGAAATATTGCAAGGACATAGTAAAATGTAATAAAAAATTATTCATATAGTGAAAAAATAGTTCATATGGTGAAAGTGAAGGTGAAAAATAAAGTCCAAGATTAATGGTATTCCATGCAGGACCCAGGATCAGTATTCCACCGTTGGTGCTGCCCACCAGCTGGTAATAAAGTAATGGAGGCTTACCGGAAAGCCTGCGACCACCCTTATTCTGGGGGGTCAGAACAGGCTTAGTAGAGATATATGGATCACAAGGGATGTCCTGCAGGAGACACTGCTGAAAATCTGCCAACCTCCTTCATGGACAGCTACTCAGCGACAACTTGGAGTACTTCACAGGATGTAGTCCCAGGATCACTTCATATAAAGCAATGAATATATGCTTCCACAGATCAGACGAAGGTGAGCCATAAATGCCAAAAGAAAAAAAGACTCCACTAGTGCAGAGAATCTCTGGCTGGTTTACTAAAGTTTAAAACATTACACATAAAGCAGGTATAGAACAAGAAAAAAACTCCACTGCCGTTTAAAATGAAATTGCGCATGCGCGATGCGTGTTAACGTTGTGACCCTACGGCCGCAAGAATATTGTACGCCTCCTCAGCTGAATATAATCTTCTAGCCATTGTTGGTGATGACAGAAGGCACTGATGACAAGTGACACTGATGATAGCTGGCACTCTTATGTGGCACTGATGACACGTGACACTGATACGTGGCACTGGTGACACTGATAACAGATGGCACGTGGCACTGACAGGTGGCACTGATGACAGATGGTACTGACAGGTTGGACTGACAGATGGCACTGACAGGTGGAACTGATGACAGATGCCACTGACAGGTGGCACTGATGGCAGATGGGACTGGCAGATGGAACTGGCAGATGGAACTGGCAATATACTGTTGGCACTGTGTATGTTTTTTTTTGCACTCACAAGCCCACAATTCACAATCCAGAAGCACAGGTCGCTCTTACATAGTTACATAGTTACATAATCACATAGTAGGTGAGGTTGAAAAAAGACACAAGTCCATCAAGTCCAACCTATGTGTGTGATTATGTGTCAGTATTACATTGTATATCCCTGTATGTTGCGGTCATTCAGGTGCTTATCTAATAGTTTCTTGAAGCTATCAATGCTCCCCACTGAGACCACCGCCTGTGGAAGGGAATTCCACATCCTTGCCGCTCTTACAGTAAAGAACCCTCTACGTAGTTTAAGGTTAAACCTCTTTTCTTCTAATTTTAATGAGTGGCCACGAGTCTTGTTAAACTCTCTTTTGCGAAAAAGTTTTAACCCTATTGTGGGGTTTACCAGTCCGGTATTTGTAAATTGAAATCATATCCCCTCTCAAGCGTCTCTTCTCCAGAGAGAATAAGTTCAGTGCTTGCAACCTTTCCTCATAACTAAGATCCTCCAGACCCTTTATTAGCTTTGTTGCCCTTCTTTGTACTCGCTCCATTTCCAGTACATCCTTCCTGAGGACTGGTGCCCAGAACTGGACCGCATACTCTAGGTGCGGCCGGACCAGAGTCTTGTAGAGTGGGAGAATTATCGTTTTATCTCTGGAGTTGATCCCCCTTTTAATGCATGCCAATATTCTGTTTGCTTTGTTAGCAGCAGCTTGGCATTGCTCACCCTCCTCACACGCGGTCTCTGTGTGAGGAGGGAGAGCCGGCAATGAGAGATGATCTCATATGTTTACATTTGAGATCATCTCCCATTGGAAGCTGCGGTCGCGCTGTAAACGGCCACTGTGATTGGCCATTTATGGCGATCTGTGACTAGCTGTGTCCAAGTGACACGGCCAGCACAGAATTTCCCTGATGCGCACCCGCGGCAGCGCGCATCGCGGAAGTAAACAGGAGGACGTCCAGGGACGGCCTCCCGGCAATTGGCGTCCGCGCTGCAGCCATCTTTCGGTTATAGCGTGGGCGCGAAGTGGTTAAGTTGTTGAATACGCAAGGCAGAACATAATCAATACACACACACATTGTGTGTTTTTAAAATAATACTTCTTAGAATCTTGTACTGATACAAAATAGATAAAAATAGATGACATAAGATCACATAGGTCATAATAATATCCAAAGGTTTGAAAACGTGACATTTTCATTTTAAATATACAATTCTGATAAGCCCCCTGTGAGAGAACACTCTTTTAAAAAAGAACAAACATGTTATCTCCTCTGTGAAAGGGGTTTGCACAGAGTGTCCCTGATCCTCCTCTTCTGGGGTCCCCCAGTGGCGCTTCTTGCTCCTCCCCGTATCGAGTGCCTCTGCAGAGAAGCGCTTTCCCTGGAGGCACTCATGCGGGCGCGCTCCCGTGTCCTGCTACTGCGTCCATTGACACAGACAGCAGGACTCGACCCCGCCCCCGGCTCTCGCGTCTTTGAATTTGATTGAAAGCAGTGGGAGCCAATGATTCCTGCTACTATCAATCTATCCAATGAGGACCCGAGAGACCGGCTGGAGCTTCTGTGCTTGTTCCCGTCGCTGGAAAGACCAGGCTCAGGTAAGTTAATAAGTAAAAGGGGGGCTCTGGGGGAGTGCTACAGCACAGGAGGTTTTTCTCCTTATTGCATAGAATGCATTAAGGTGAAAAACATTGAGGATTTACAACCCCTTTAATACTTACTTCTCCTTCACATGGCAAATCTAAACTTAGCATTTCTCAACAGCTTAAAGCAGTTGTATCCCCTTTTTTTACATTATTACCTACAGGTAAGCCTGTAATAAGGCTTACCTGTAGTTAAAATGAATATCTCCTAAACCGTATTCAGCTTGCATGCAGCCACTGATGTCAGCGGCTCATGCGCTCTGATGGTCCAGCAAATGCTGCGGGAAAATCAGAGCTCCTTGCCGGAAAAGAGGACTCCCGCACGGCTTCGGCCACTCACAGTGCCGGAGCCGTGAACCCAGAAGAAACACTGGGGGAACATGTCAGCTCCCTCAGCGGCGACTGGGAGACGATGCAAGGGCCTCGTTCTAATGTAAGTATTTCATAATGAGCTAGTATACGGTGCATACTAGCTCATTATGCGTTTGCCTTGCAGGTTTTTTTACAGGCATACAACCGCTTTAAGTATTTCCATCATCTGACACACTTCCTGGAGTTGGATGCCTGGTACCTCGCTGTACACAGCGGTTCCTCCCTACTTTACTACTGCATCTCATATAGATGTGAGGGCTGGTGCATTGAACCAATGTTCAGGGGACTGAAGCATCCACCACACCTACAAGTGTCAGACACTGAAAATTCTGACAGAGGCAGTAGCACCTCAAGAGAGCAAAATTCAGACTCTTGGCCTGCTGGTGTTAACGGTTCTTTTGTAGGGGACTTTTTTTTTTCTTTCAAATGACAGAATTGTTTTAAGCGATTGATCTTTGAAATCGTATGAATAAAATGTGCCAATGATCAAATATTTATTGTATATATGTATACTCCTTGACTGTATATCATTTTAAAGTATCTATTGTAACATCAGAAGAGAGTAAATGGAATTCTGTACAAAATCAAAATGTATATAGAAGGCAACTTAGGTACAGCTTTGGAAATTGTGGCTAATGCCATTAAATAAATATTATGCCTGACCACAAGAGGGATTTGTGTTTAATGTTAGGGCATACAGTATGATTTAGCAACGTCAGTATTTAAAAAGAAGCCTATTAGATTGAAAGATTCAGGACACATACAGTATGTTCATGAGTAAATTATTTAAAGTTTATGTTGGATCCAAGTAGGATCTGGCTGCAAATAAATATGTGTAACAGAAAAATATTATATTATAGTAGTATTTTTTATTCAGGGTAGCAAATGGGCATACTCCCATTAGTGATTGTTTTTTGGCATGATTTATAACATGCATTACTGCCCAGTCAGACACTATTTTAGTTGGACACATTATATTTGGCCAAGTGTGCTTTCTCATTAGAATCAATTATTATGAGAAAACACACATACCCGCATACTTTTTTGTTTATTTTACTGTTAGTTTGTGTTTAACATATGACAGTGGAATACAATGAAACAATAAGTAAAACGCAAAAAAAGGACTTTTCAGTATGCTATTTTTTTACATGTCGTCTAAAAAACTAAAATACATCATTTTAAGTGTATGTCCATGTTTGCGGTCCCATTTGAGAAAATCCCCATTTTATTTATTTATTTATTTTTTTCCATAAAAGATTTTATTCAAAGTAAAAGGGTATACATGCGATTTGAGAACAAGATTACACGTCAGTAATACATATGTGCATTAAAGAAGTACCATTAAAAAGATACAACCATACTGAGTAGATGTAAGGGTCTTGTCCAGGGATACAGTAAAGGCATTCAAGAGATTAACACAAAATTAGCGTCTGAGGGCAAAGGATCTTACTTTCATTTTTTCACCTCCCCCCTCATCCCCACCCCGGCCATAGCAGGGGTAGGTAGAGCATTCTGCTTATTTTCCTGGACGAATGCAAAAATGTGATTTGACGTAATAAAACCTACGAGGTACTAAGGAAAAATGTGCGTAATCATGGTACCCAACAGTCAGATTTCCCAGTTCCATGAAAGAGTCAAAGGTACACCAATGGTACCATGTAAGTAGGCATTAAAGAAAGGGTATACTTGAAGTAAAGAAGAGAGATAGGTAAGAAAAGTAGTGGAGGGGGGGTGGTATGTGGGGGTGAGACGACAGGAAAGATTGGGAGGGAATGGACCAGAAGAAGGAGAAAATTAAGGAGGAGAGGGCGGAATGACAGACCCCGGAGTAAGATGTACAAGTGCGCCCCCACCCCTCACCCACCCGCCGTGGGCTGCTTGTAGCTCGACATATATGTCATAAAGTGCCCCTAATGGGCGTATTGCCGATAACTATCTGTGGTTATGAAATGGATCCAGCAAGCCCATGTGATTGGAAATTTGTGTATTCTATCTTGCGAGATATGGATCAGCTCCTTCATATCCCTTATCTTGGAGATTCTTGCAAACCCCTCCCCAATCGTCGGGGTGCAAGTGGAGCGCCAATGTTTGGGGATGCAGAGCCTGGCTGCATTTACCATGTGCATGGCCAAAGATTTGTGGTAGATTTTCCTGGGAAGAGAAGTGGGATGTAAAAGGAATTGGGCCGGGGTATAGTCAAGGGAGAGTGTGGTGATGTGAGCAATGATTGGAGTTTTTCGCAGTCCCACCACACGTGTAGCAGAGTGCCCACCTCCTTCTCACATCGCCAACAGGTATCAGAAATGTCAGCAGAGAATTTATGGAGATGGGAGGGGGTCCTGTACCATCTAGTGATTAACTTATAGCCGTTTTCTTAAATGGCCACATTCAATGAACCCTTGTTTGCGTAGTCATGGATTTTGTTCCAGTCATCATTTGTGAGTTGTTTTTGTAGCTCTCTCTTCCATGACACTTGTGATGGGTTAAGAGATTGAGCCAGTGTCTCCGAAAGGAGTGAATAAATGAGAGAGATCAGGTGTCTTTGTGGGTATTTGTGATAACAGAGGGCCTCAAATGGAGTCAGAAGGTCTCGTCCAGCAAGTCTGGTGGGCCTGGGTTTCTAGAAAATGTCGGATTTGCCTGTAAGTCCAGAATGAAAACGAATCCGAGTTAGTCATTGTTCTGAGTTTATCTAAGGGAATAGGTTTACTATCACAGTAAAACTGAAGGGCTAATACATTTTCAAAAGACCAGTCATTGCAAAGAAAATGATTAAACTCCCCTGGGTGGAAGGCAGGGTTCCGTCTTGACGTGGTTAACGGGCCCGGTAAAGAGGTGAGTACATCATCTCGAGAAGCCTTATTAAATGCTAGAAGAGAGGGGTGAATGAGGGGATGATTAGCTAGGTCTTGCGGACAACTTTTGGGAGGCAACCAAGGTAAAAGATGTAAGGGTCGAGAAGAAAAAGCATTTTCAAGGGATACCCATGCCTTTTTATAGGCATGGATATTCCAGTCTGCGATCCTTGTGAGGTGGCATGCAGTATAATATTTATGCAAGTCCAGCAGTCCGATACCCCCTCTCTGTTTAGGTAATGTGAGACAGGAAAATTTGATGCGGGGAGGGGAGTCTCTCCAGAGAAGAGAAGGGCATGCTTTCCGATAAATGGAGAAAAAAAACAGTTGGTAAGGATATTGGGACAGCCTGTATGAGATATAGTAATCGTGGTAGAATAATCAATTTGATCAGGGCTGAACGACCGAACCAGGATACATTCAGGCCTGCCCAATCCCTGAGGCAACTTTGGACTTTAAGGAAGGCCGCGTGATGGTTCAACGAGTAGAGCTCTGATAAATTCGTGGGGATCTTAATCCCAAGATAGGTGATTGCGTGTTTCTCCCAGCGAAAAGGGAATGACTCCTGGCAGTGGGATACCTCCTGGGCAGGAAGAGTGACATTAAGAGCGTAAGATTTTGTGTGATTCATTTTGAGCATTTTATTTTATTTTTTTATGTGTTCCTATTCACACGCCATACCTAGAAAAAAATGTGAAAAAAATACTTATCATCTTTTTAACTGTTTGGAGCAGGATTATACATAGGGCATTATAGGCATCTTCTGTTCCTTTTGAAGACATGGCAATATACAGATAGGGGACAAAAGTGATTAACATTTAAAAAAAAATGCATTACCATACAACGAATCAGCCTGGAGATCTATAACCCTTTGTTAGTATATCTACATAAATAGCGCTAAACCCAAATAACATATATATATATATATATAAATGTGTATAATAATATATGATGCAACATAAATGCAAATAAATGTAAATGTGTATAATAGTCCACATGGAAACAGAATTAATTAAATATAATCTTCAGTGATGAAAGACGTGAATTCAATTATCTCCACAATTGCACACAGAGGTGGCGGTGACTACTATCTTCCTTATCACCAGTTTTTACCAGAGTGTGTCACGGATTGTGGAGATAATTGAATTCACATTTTTCATCACTGAAGATTATATTTAATGAATTCTGTTTGCATGTGGACTATTATACACATTTAAATGTATTTGCATTCATGTTGCATCATATATTATTATACACAACTATATACGTTATTTGGGTTTAGAGCACTATTATTTATGTACACCCTGTTCCAAATTATTATGCAAATTCTATTTCAGTGTCACAAAGTTTAAATATTTTGTTTTTCAGTTTAACTCATGGATGGCATTGTGTCTCAGGGCTCTTTTGATCACTGAAAACAATCTCGGACACCTGTGATAATTAGATTGCCAGGTGAGCCCAATTAAAGGAAAAACTACTAAAGGAGGGTGTTCCACATTATTAAGCAGAGCACCATTTTCTAGCAATATGGGGAAGAAAAAGGATCTCTCTGCTGCCGAAAAGAGTGAAATAGTTCAATGCCTCGGATGAGGTATGAAAACATTAGATATTTCACGAAAACTTAAGCGTGATCATCGCACTATTAAGAGATTTGTGGCTGATTCAGAGCACAGACGGGTTTCGTGCAGATAAAGGCACATTAAGGAAGATTTCTGCCAGATCCATGCATCTGATCAAGAGAGCAGCTGCTGACACACCATTACATAGCAGCAAACAGATATTTGAAGCTGCTGGTGCCTCTGGAGTCCCACGGACATCAAGGTGTAGAGTCCTCCAGAGTCTTGCAACTGTGCATAAACCTTCCATTCAGTCACCACTAACCAATGCTCACAAGCAGAAATGGCTTCATTGGGCAGAAAAATACACAACGACTAATTTTCAAACAGTCCTGCTCACTGATGGGTGCCTTGCAACCCTGGATGGTCCAGATGGATGGAGTAGTGGATGGTTGGTGGACGGCCACCCTGTTCCAATGAGGCTACGACATCAGCAAGGTGGTGGTGGAGTCATGTTTTTTGAATCATGGTAAGAGAGCTGATCGGCCCCTTTAGGGTCCCAGAAGGTGTAAAGATGACCTCTGCAAAGTATGTGGAGTTTCTGACTGACCACTTCCTTCCCTGGTACAGAAGGAAGAACTATGCTTTCCTTAATAAAATAATCTGCATGCATGACAATGCACCATCTCATGCTGCAAAGAATACTTCTGCATCAAAAGCTGCTATGGGGATAAAAGGAGAGAAAGTCATGGTGTGGCCTCCATCCTCCCCTGACCTCAATCCTATTGAGAACCTTTGGAGCATCCTCAAGCAAAATATCTATGAGGGTGGGAGGCAGTTTACGTCCACACAGCAGCTCTGGGAGGCTATTCTGACATCTTGCAAACAAATTCAAGCAGAAACTGTCCAAAAACTCACAAGTTCAATGGATGCAAGACTTGTGAAGCTGCTATCAAATAAGGGGTCCTATATTAAAATGTAGCGTGACCTGTTAAAATGTTTAAAAAGTTAAAATGTTGTTCAAAGTTTGATTGAAATAGCTTGATTTCAGTAAATATGCTGCAACTACAACAAATGACAATTTTAAGTTCTTTACAGCGTATAAAGTGTTTTGAAACTTACTGTGCGTAATAATTTGGAACAGTGCATTGTAAGTTTTTTATTTTGAAAAAAAAAAACTGTTATCATTAGGAGGTTTGTACCCGATGGGTATTCTATTACGTACTATAAGAAGTTCCAAAAGCTACTGGCCCCTAAACTATGTGATTACTTGAACGCAGAAGGGGAAAATCTTCAGGAAGAGGCATTGATGGTCTATATTACCCAATGGCACCGGAGAGCTATAGACCAATATCATTGCTAAACACCGACATAAAGATCTTTGCAAAAATAATAGCGGGAAGATTAAAACCACTTCTGCCTCGATGGGTTCACAGTGATCAGGTGGGGTTTGTAACAGGGAGGGAAGGGAAAGATAACAGTCTTAAATCCTTGTGCCTGATACATGAGGCTAGAGAGAGTGGGGACCTGGTCGTACTACTGTCGATAGATGCCGAAAAGGCCTTTGACAGGGTCGACTGGGGCTTCATGATGAGAACACTGAGGCATTTGGGAATAAAGGAAAGGATGATGCCATGGATATCCGCATTTTACTATCACCCAACAGCTAATATAAAAATAAATGGAAGCCTCTCTCCCTCCCTGGAACTGTTTAACGGTACAAGACAGGGCTGCCCCCTTTCACCAATGCTATTTTTACTGGCATTGGAACCCCTGCTAGCCACGATCCGGGAAAATACCGACATAAGAGGAGTAAGAGTAGGTGATAAGGAATATAAGGTAGCTGCATACGCAGATGATATACTATTTTATATCACAAACCCCAGGACAACAATACCAATCATAATAAAGGAACTGAGTAGATACGGGAAGATGACAAATTTTAAAATAAATACATCAAAGTCAGAGATTCTAAACATAACTACGTCAAAAGAACAACAGCAGGCAATTCAACCTACATTTCCTTTCGTTTGGTGTAGAGAAGAGCTTGGCTATTTAGGAGTAAAACTTACAGAATCATTGTCAACTCTATATGTGACTAACTATATCCCTATACTAAATAAGGTCAAAGACCAATTAAACTATCTGAGACACAAACCCCTCTCATGGTTAGGGAGGATCAATGCTTTAAAAATGTTCATCCTGCAAAATTAACATACATATTCCAAATGATCCCAATAAGAGTCCCACAAGATTTCTTTGCGAAATTAAGAACTCTAGTAATAAAATATATATGGAGGCACAAACACCCTAGAATCTCATATGCAACATTTGTAAAGGGGAAACAATTAGGGGGATTATCAACACCGGATTTTAAAAAATATTATCGGGCAATTATTATCTCACGGATAACAGGTTGGATACATGATAAAGACGGGAAAGGGTGGGTAAATATTGAAAAAGCCCAAAGTAAAGTAGACTTAGGGAAAAGGGTGTGGATCCCACATCAATATCGCGAATTATCAAATAGCACAAATCCACTAACAAAAAACACTTTTAGGATATGGGATCGTTTGAGTAGATTATATCACTGGCAATATAACTCCCCTTTAATTCCTTTACTAGACACAAATAATTTTAAACCTGGGAAAGATGAGCACATGTATTTTATTAGATGGGCAAAGAAGGATGACATAACTTTACAAGATGTAATGACGGGAAATAGATTATGCACTTTCTCTGAATTAACACAGAAATGGGGAAACAGACCACTAGATAGATGGAGATATACACAAATGCAGCACTTTTCACAGACACTCCCCCAGCCACTACGGGGAAGAGGTAATATAAGGCCTATGGAGTGGCTACTCTCTTCCCCGAGGTGCTTGGGCCAGAGTATATCTAAAATATTGGTAGAAGAAACAGAACCTAAATACCCACCCTATTTAGGGAAATGGGAAGAGGAAATAGATGACCTGCGGGATGAGGAACATAGGTGTAAGATGCTTAGGGTAGCGTGCTCTACCTCTAGGGATATTAAGACAATAGAAATGTGTTATAAACTGATGGCCAGATGGTATGTTGTCCCGCAAATAGTACAGAAGTATAGTGTAGAGACCTCACCAACATGCTGGAGGGGATGTGGCGCCCTGGGGACCTTTGCACACCTATGGTGGAACTGCATGAAGATCCAGCCTTATTGGGAAAGGATCATAGATAACATTTACCAAATAACAGGAGAGCATGTTCGGAAAGAGCTGTGGATATGTCTGTTCCATGATACGGATAAAACAGTAGCTCAATACAAGAATACCTTTCTACCCCACCTTCTGAATGCAGCCAAAAGCCTGATCCCAAGAGTGTGGAGAACTCCTGATCCCCCCTCAATGAAAGAATGGATAGTAAAAATAGATTGGTTGAGATCAATAGAAGAAACAATACATAGAAGTGAAGAGTCCATGGAAACATATAACAGTGTATGGGAGAGGTGGCTAGAGTTTAAAAACGCATCAGAATATATGATGATGGTGGAGTGTTAATAGGAGTCATGAGGGTGGATGCATGAGGGTGGATGCATGGGGGTGGGGGGGAGGGAGAGAGAGAGAAGGGGGGAGGGAGGGGTGGTTATGGGATTTAATTATCTACTAAACTTTGAAATATTCTTTTCAGGTTTTGTGATGAGGGATAGTATGTCTAATATAGATTAATGTATTGAAAATGTAAGGCGGAGATACCAACTTTTGTAAAAATGTAATAATTAACAAGGCTGTTTAACCTGAATAACCTATACCAATAAAAAGAGAATATACAAAAAGGAGGTTTGTTCAATAAAATTTGAATTGTACTCGTAGCCTCCCTGGCGGTTTTCCCGAGTGTGGCTCGGGGTTAAAATTCAGTACCATTAGCGGTAACCCCGAGCCACACTCGGGATCGCATTGCAGGATCCTGGGGCAGCGTTACTTACCTTGTCCCCGGGATCCTGCGATGTCCCCCGCAGTGTCGGAGGGCTCCGTCCTCCTCCGAAGCCTCTCCGTGCCAGGCTCCGTTCCCTGCGAGCGGCGCGACGCACGGGGGCGGAGCCTGGCGGCAAATTC
The DNA here is from genome assembly GCF_042186555.1 of Aquarana catesbeiana. Lineage (NCBI taxonomy): Eukaryota > Metazoa > Chordata > Amphibia > Anura > Ranidae > Aquarana > Aquarana catesbeiana. Next base: position 170,148,402 of record NC_133334.1, on the reverse strand, counting down.
AAAAAACTGTCAAAATCATAACACATACAGTACTGTAATCTTACAGATTACAGTACTGTATGAAATGATTTCACATCCCTTTTGTCCCCAGTGCTCTGGCCCATGCCCTGCATGCAGTTTTACATGATATACACTGTTCTTTCTGCCTGGAAACTGGAGATTGTCCATAGCAACCAAAAAGTGTCCCTTTACGTCAAAAGTGGCTTTAGACCAGCTAGAAAACAGCGATAATAAATTAGAACACTTGCAGAATTGAGCGATAGTGAATTGTGGGGAAATTTATTTTATTACTATTTTTTTTAATTTTTTTTAATTATTTATTTTTATTTATTATATTATAATTTATGTTTTTGTGTTTCAAACTTGATCATACCCGGGATATCTACTAGACTCTGGTTTGGACAGATTTAAGTGTGTTATTGTTAAGATTTACAGACCTACAATATAAAACGCCAAATTTCCATGCAAAATAATGGTACCGCTTTCAGCACCTAAAATCCGAAATAATCATACCGCCAGGGAGGTTAATAGTTGATAACATGAGAATTATGCTGACTGTTGTTTACATCAATTATTTAGGAAAATGAGAAAAATATAATTGGCATAATAATTTGGAACAGGGTGTACATATTTTTTTTTCATTTGGTGTTAGATCTCTGTCCAGCGATGTCCACTAGAGTCTTGGCCGTCCGAGACTCTCCCTCCTGATTGGCTAAGACACAGTAGCAGCGCCATTGGCTCACCCTGCTGTCAGTCAAGCTCAGCCAATCAGGAGAGAGAGGGGGCTGGGTCAAACCTCAGCTTCATGTCTGAATGGATAGATGGAGCTGCAGCTCGGCTTGGGTGCCCCATAGCAAGCTGCTTGCTGTGGGGGCACTCAACAGGTGGGAGGGGCCAGAATCCGAGAGGAGGAAGATTGGGGCTACTCTGTGCAAAACCACAGAGCAGGTAAGTATAACATGTTTGTTATTTTAATAGGGAAAGATAATAGGGAAAGAAAAAAAGAGACTTTACAATCACTTTAATTTAAGGAATCGCAATCTTAGTAAATAAAACCAAATCCAACATAGTTTTATTGGTCCAGCTTTGACCAATGTTAGTATGTGTGTGCCATACCTATGTGGTCCCCCTGGAAGCTGGAAATTACTGCTACTACAGTGATTTCCACTAACTTCCAGGTCCTGTGCTGAGCAGCTGCACTGCTGCTTACTGAACACAGAAGGTTGCCCACTCAGCACGGGCACCGTTCAAAAAGCACTTTCCATTTTATCAATAAATGCAAAATGATCTCTGATTGGATGAGATGGAGACTGATGTCACCATCCCACCTCTTCACCTGGTCCAATCAGAGAACCCTTTGCACTCACTGAGAAATGCAACACGTTTCTTGAATTGTGTGTGTGCTGAGCACGCATCCTCCTGTGTTCACAGTGCGGCAGGGCAGTCCCTTTGCACAGGATGTGGAACCTAGTTGTGATCACTGTAGTAGAGGTGCCTGCTACAGTGATCTCAAGTTTCCAGGAGGATCCCACAGGTATGGTGCATACATACTTACACTGGTCCAAGCTGAAAAATAAAAAAAATGGCACACTTGGAATTTATCTTTAAAAACATACACATGACCATCTAGAATCCAAATTCAGCCCCATCTTTAAAGTCCAAAAACAAAAAGATAACAAAGTTCTTCTCACCAAAAGGAGTCAAGAGAAACCGTACAGAATAGACAGAGGGTGTAGAGGGGAAAGGGAAGGAAGAGAATCCATAAACAGTGCTAAAAAATCCAAGATACAGTTAAAATATTTAACCTTTTATCCCACACCTTATCAAAAGATGAAGATTCTCTTTTTAAAAAGAACTGAATTTCTTTGAACTATTTATAGATCTACAAAGTTTAATAAAAAATAAATTACATTACAAAGATACCACACAAACTTGAAATTGAAATTGAAATCTTACTAGGTGATTGCTTACCGCTGACTGAAGATGGATATATTGAATAAGTGCATTCCTTTCAAGATTAAACTCTGCTCCACCTCTTATCACACGCAATGGAAAGACAGTTTCCAGCACCAATGCACATATTACGATGGGATAGACAGGTGTTTGGTGTAGCCATCTTTCAAAATACATTTCCAGGCTTACAGCTGCACAGAACACCTGTTCATCTCTGGGTGCATAAGTGCCTGCTCACATATAGTGCGGTGACTGGTGTTTTTCTTCACTGGAAGAATGCATGTTGCCGTTAGGACACACAGAAAACAATTTTATCTCAGCGTACAGGAAGTGCCACATGTTATTTTAACCACTTGTCGACTGCCTCGTGTAGGAGTTTTTGATTCTTTTAAATTTCATTATGTCTTTTTTGTTATATTTATTTATGGTATTTTTCCGCATTTTTCTCCTGGCTATATGTGTGCCTTCTATACCTAATCACACTGGTTTACTATTTAATTAATTAATTTCATTTAATTAATTTTAATTGATCGCATGATCCATGATACACTAGTATATATTTGTGGCAAAACGTTGTGGTTGTGTAGCTATGACTAAGCACTATTGAGAGTGTGAGTGTGAAATGCATCAACTAATCTATCCTGTACCCTGCTGTGGTTTGAACTTTTGTTATTTTATACAATAAAGGTGTTTGCATTGGAGTGTGGCTGTCCAGATCCTCCTTCTTCTAATTGCCATATGCTTAACCTGCACCTGCTGCTTCCACCTTGAGGAGAGTGCCATTTTCAACACACCAACCTGGAGCGGTGATTCCTTCTCCCCCTTGCCTCATGTAGGAGTACGGTAGCAAAGCAGCTCTCCTGCTCTGGATCACGTACTAGATATGTGATCCAGCACTTCCAGGTGGGGGCCGTGCATGCACATTGTCACCGCGCTGGCTGTGCTGTGATTAGTCACACCACAAGCCGATCAGCAGGTCCTGACCAATGATTGGCCGCCAGCACCTGCTGATCGGTGAAGAGAATGACAGGACAGAGCTCTGTGAATGTAAACAATACAAAGCTCTGTCCTGTCAGCTGGGATGTGCAGGCTTTTGTTTCCATGCAAAGCACATGCCTTAGTTAAAAGGATAGGTTGACTTTTCATAACATGTTACATGCTACACCCTTATTCAGGGTGTAACAGGTTATGAAAGCACCAGCCCCTGCTGTGACAGCTAGCGGGGATATTTTCTTTCCCGCTGGCTGTGAAAAAAAATTTCAATGGGATCGCCTGTCTGCATGCAGATGCGTGGAATACTCTGTCCCTGCAGGCAAAAACTGACCTTTATACGAGTGTAAGCTTGTGATTGTAAACGATCACCTTGTAAAACAGCCTCGTTTGTAGGGCACTGTACAGAGGCCATTTATTTGTAGTACAATGTGCAGGAGTCAGCGGGGCAGGGGGTCAGCAGGGGAGTGTAGAGGAGTCAGCAGGGCAGAGGACAAGGGGTGAGCAGAGCAAAGGATGGGATGTTAGTACGGCAGTGTATAGGATTCAGTAGGGCAGAGGACAGGAGTCAGCAGTGCAGAGGACAGAGATCAGTAGTGCAGAGGACAAGGGTCAGCAGGGCAGAGGATGGAGGTCAGCAGTGCAGAGGACAGAGGTCACTAGGGACCAGGGCAGAGATCAGCAGTGCAGAGAACAGAGGTCAGCAGTGCAGAGGACAGAGTTCAGCAGTAGAGTTGGGCAAACTATTTGGCTCGAAGATGAGTTTGGGCCGAACATTGATGTTCGCCCTTTTGACGAACACCCGAATTATCGGGGCATTCGACCGTTTGTTCGGCCCGCCGAATTACCACAATGCACTGTGCCACCGCACAGTGCATTTGAAGCCCTGATTGGCTGAAGCAATTAAAGCTTTGCCCAGTCAGGGCACAGATCACTGTCAGAGCCAGGATTGGAGAAAGTAATAGATGACCATCCAATCATTGCTCTTAGTCCCGCCCCACAATATAAAAATATTCTCCCCATAGCGGCCATTTGCAGTATGATATTGGCTAGGAGAGAGATAGAACAGGGCTCTGTTCAGTACTAGCGAGATAGTGTGCTATTGTGATTCTGTTGTCAGTGTAGAATATCAGTTTAGTGTGAATCTAGTGATAGTTCAGTGTAAGTGTAGTGTGACCATTCACTTTTACTTTAGTGTTCATTTAATTTGTCAGGGCAGGTTTCCTGCAGTATATATCAGTGCATTACTGCATGTTTAACGCAGTATATATCAGTGCGGTACTGCACATTTAACGCAGTGTATATCAATGCGTTACTGTACGTTTGCAGTATATATCAGTGCGGTACCGCACGTTTAACGCAGTGTATATCGATGCGTTACTGTACGTTTGCAGCATATATCAGTGCATTACTGCACATTTAACGCAGTATATATCAGTGCTTTATTGCATCATTAACTCTGTATATATCAGTGCATTACTGCATGTTTAACGTGGTATATTTCCGTCCCTTGCTGCACGTTTAACACAGTATATATCAGTTCATTACTGCATGTTTATCGCAGTATATTTGAATGCGTTACTGCACGTTAATGCAGTATATATCAGTATATTTTTATTTGAGTGTGATACTGCATGTTTAACACAGTATATATCAGTGCGTTGACAAAAAGAGGGAGAAGATTTTAAAACAAATTTAATATGCACTAAAATATTCGCAATGCACTCACATTTTCAAAGTTAAAAGCAGGCATACAATATTTTCCCAAATAGGGCTGTCCTCGGGGGAAGCCACAATCTTTCCTGGACTCCTATCTGTGTGCGTCCTCTGTGGTCTCCTCGTACACCGCTGAATGGTATCCGCGGACTGCAGTGGAGTGTAGTCCTCAACACGAGGCTTGAATCGCACGAGAGTCCAGACGAGGGATGATGACCGGAATGCGATGCGTTTCACGAGCATGCTGGCTGTTGATGACGTATGAAGCCGCGCTCCTTTCTCAAGCTGTTAGACAGGGGCTGGATAGGAAGGAAATATAGGGGTGGGGAAGGGGAGTGGTGATAACAAATGCACCGTGATTGGGTGGCACCAGGGGGCGGGATGCTAAAAGGCAGAATCAATGAGAAAGAAAACATTGCATAATGAAAAAGAGGGGTGGGAGTGGAGAAGTTTTTTATAATAAAGTACAGATAGAGGAAGAAAAGAATGGGGACAATTAGAAGTATAAAAATATGTGTGCATACACAATGGGGCAGATGCACACAATTGGGGATTAAAGGTAGTGATATGTTGTATAGGGAGCAATAGGGGATATCAGTGCATTGCTGAACATTTAACGCAGTAAATTTCAGTGCATTACTGCATGTTTAATGCAGTATATATCATCAGTACATTACTGTACATTTAATGTAGTATATTTGAGTGCATTACTGCACATTTAATGCAGTATATTTGAGTGCATTACTGCACATTTAATGCAGTAGATTTGAGTGCGTTACTGCACGTTTAAACGCAGTATATATCAGTGCGTTACTGCACATTTAACACAGTACATATCAGTGCGCTACTGTACGTTTAACGCTGTATATACAGTATCAGTGCATTACTGCATGTTTAACGCTGTACATTTGAGTGCTTTACTGCACATTTAGTGCAGTATATATCAGCGCGTTACTGTACGTTTAACACAGTATATATCAGTGCATTACTGCATGCTTAACGCAGTTTATTTGAGTTTGTTACTGTACGTTTAACGCAGTATATATAAGTGCGTTACTGTACGTTTAACGCAGTACATTTGAGTGCTTTACTGTATGTTTAATGCAGTACATTTCAGTGTGTCGGTGCACGTTTACCACAGTATATTGCAGTGTGTCAGTGCAGTTTTACTGTAGTGTGTCAGTGGAGTGTGTTTGTGTAGGGAGTACTCAAGTTAAAGTGCACCGAACACCACTTTCCATTGTTATGTTTAAAGTGCATCCACGTATACATTTCCACATCTTTATTACATTTTGTTAATAAGCACCCCTCATCATGTCTGGGAGGCCAACAAGAAGAGGCAAACGTTCCCATGGCACTGTGAGGGGGCCAGCAGCATATAGTTACATAGTTACATAGTAGGTGAGGTTGAAAAAAGACACAAGTCCATCAAGTCCAACCTATGTGTGTGATTATGTGTCAGTATTACATTGTATATCCCTGTATGTTGCGGTCATTCAGGTGATTATCTAATAGTTTCTTGAAGCTATCAATGCTCCCCGCTGAGACCACCGCCTGTGGAAGGAAATTCCACATCCTTGCCGCTCTTACAGTAAAGAACCCTCTACGTAGTTTAAGGTTAAACCTCTTTTCTTCTAATTGTAATGAGTGGCCACGAGTCTTATTAAACTCTCTTCTGCTAAAAAGTTTTATCCCTATTGTGGGGTCACAGTACAGTATTTGTAAATTGAAATCATATCCCCTCTCAAGCATCTCTATATGTGTCCACAGGCAAAGGTGGATGTGGTCAGTCCTCAGGCAAGGCATAATTTCCTATGTTTAGAGATGTTGCCCGTGCCATCCAGCCACAGCATGCAGAGAAGGTGGTGGACTGGCTTACTAAACCATCATCATCCTCCTCATCCTCCATCACCCAAGCAGAGACTAGTGCGCAGTCCACTGCAGCTGCCAGAGTGGCTTATTCTGCCTCCTTGTCCACAGCTACTCCTGCCATAGCCCCAGCATCAGGCATGGAGGAGTGAGCTGAGTTATTTGAACACAGCATCAGCTACTTGCTCCTTGAAGATGCACAGCCATTACTTGATCCAGATCTTGGTTCTGAGGTTGAGGAAGGTAGGAACATGAGCCTACAGAGAGGGGAGAACACTGGTAAACAATAAATTGGCAGTGATGTTCCCCTAGCCGCAGCGTATTGCCAAGTTGTCTCCAGTGATAAGGAGGATGAAGGGAATGGTGATGAGGTCACTGACGCAACTTGGGTGCTGGATAGAGCAGTGGAAGAAAGTGAGGGTGAGGCACAACCCCAAAGAGGCAGCCATCATGGAAGAGTAGAGAGCAGTCACCCTATTCCACCAGATTTTTGAGCTGTTATCTCCTGGCCCACTTCCCACAGCCCAGCTGTTTGGGCTTTTTTAGCACATGTGCAGCTGATCGCACTGTTGCAATTTGGGAACATTGCCTCAAGCGTGGCAAAAGCACCAGCCATTTGGTTACCACATGATTGACAAGGCATTGAACCTCCTGCCACTCAGCTCGTTGGCAAGAGCACCTGAAAGCCAAACAAAAGGGATGCAATTCTCCCCCGCTATACCTTATGACCTCTCAGCAGCCTCCAATGACAGGGATGATGGTATAGGGCAGGGTGCCCCAGGTCTTTGCAGCATGTCTGTCAGTAGCACACCACCAGCTGTAGACGACAGCAGACAACTTTCTCTGCCCCATCTGCTGCAGCGGAAAAGAAAATACAGTTACTGCCACCCACATGCCCAGCGTCTAAATTCAAGCTTGTCAAAGCGACTGGCTTTACAACTCCTGCCTTTCCGTCTGTGGATTCTGTCCCCTTCCGTGAATTTGCAGAATGTGCTGTACCACAATGGCAGGTTCCCAAACGCTATTTCTTTTCACGTAAGGCTATTCCAGTTCATGTGCAAGGCAATGTTGTGCCATTGTTGGGCAAGGTATTCAGCTGCAAGGTCCATGTTACGGCTGACACGTGGTCCAGCAAGCATGATCAGGGACGATACATTTCCTTCATAGTACGCTGGGTAACTGTTTGCAACTCAGAAGGATGCAGGACAGGGCTCAGTGCTGCAGCTTGTTGTTCAGCCACGTCTCCATACAGCTAGTGGTGATGATGCGAGATTTGTCAGCTTCACCCCCTCCTCCTCCTCCATGCCCTCCTGTGCTGAATTGTCCCATCAACCACAAGTACCCCCTAAGCATTCAAGGGGCTATTCAATGAGTCAGGTAGTTCCCGCAATGCCAGCTGGAGCCAGGAATGGTGGTGTGCAATAATTTGGTGGTGTAGCATTTTTAAATAGATACCCATTGTGGGAAGATCTCCTGAAGCAGGCCAGAAGAGTCTGTAGCCATTTCAGGCAGTCATACACAGCCAGTGCTCGGTTGGCTGAAATTCAGCACCTGCCCGTAAACCGACTGATTTGTGACATGCCCACCAGGTGGAACTCGACTTTGGCAATGCTAAAGTATGGAACAAAGACAGGGTCAGGCCAGCTCTGCTTTTTTTCCCCACGCCAATGGCTGTTGATAAAGCATGCATGCACTGTACTGACATCATTTGAGACAGAGCAGGTGGAGGAAGAGGACTTCCTTTTCGCTCAAGGCCCACTTTATGCAGACACCATTCTTCCTAATAGGAATGCACTGATACCACTTTTTAGCAACGAGTACGAATACTGATACTTTTTTTCAAGTACTCACTGATACCTGTGACAGACCTAGCCGGGACAGAGGCTTTTGGAGGGGACTGAATGCTAGCCTCTTGCCGACCGATTATGGACCCTGCCATTTGGGGGAATGGGGCTCTTTGTGAGCTGTATGCCTGGGGACCCTTGAGGTGGTGTTACTTTAGATTCAGGTCCATGTCCCCCAAGACACAGACTCTAGGGACCCGGGATATGCCATTGTGACGGGAGTCACTAATAGGGGCACAGGGTGAATGAGAACCCCACTATGATCTGTGCTAGTCAAACTCAATTCTGTATATATAATGTGTGCTGTCTCGTTGTGTACTATTTGCTGTGCTAGTTTGGGGTGTGACTGTATTCCAATGTTCTATTGTGTCTGTCTGCCTTGGATTATGGGATGTTTATCTTTATGGAGGCAGGGGGGATTCCTCCAGCAGCCCCCCTGCTAAGACTGTTTACTGATGAGAAGTTAAACACACCTGACCTGTGTGTCCGTTGTCATTGGACAGTTTAATCCGCCCTGCTTTCCAAGGGTGGGGGGAAGTGTTTTGAAGTGTGATCTGTATAACATGTGTTTGAATAAAGATTCATTCCTGCTTGAACCTCAAGACAGAGCCTTGTCTCGTATTTGGGGGAGAATTATTTGTATGGGTTCCTTGTTCGGATGATTGAAGTGCTCGGTAGCTGCCTTTGTGTTTGGGTATGGAATGTCCTAAACGACTCTAACCCCTTTCATACTCGGGGTGTCGTTACAACTGGTGGCAAGCAGCGGGATCACAGCCCAGAAGGACAGCTACAAGAAGACACAGGACAATAGAAGCACAATATGAACGGCTAAAGAGCTCTACCCTCAAGGACTTACTGGAGAAAGGGGGCTGACCGGCCAACAACCATAAGAAGAGGGACATTATCGCAGAACTAGTCAAAATGGATAGAGCTGAAAGACCCAACATAACCGAAAGGCCCAGCATAACAGACAGGACACCCAAAGAGGCGAGTTTTGATTGGGCTGTTAAAATAAGACTGGCACATTATGGTCCTAACCCTACAGCGGAGATCATAGACCTAGTTATAGCGGCTGTGGATGCAACTTAGCTACAGCAAAGAGGTGCTGCAGCAGCAGAAGTCACAGCAGCACCAACTGAGAGGAGAGGTACAGATACCAGTCGCCATGGAAGAGGAATTCAGAAGGAGGTTGCGATAGATGCAAATACTGTTGGAGATACAACAGATTTCAGCTTAGCCTATTAACTGCAGTTTATGATGCTACTATATGCAAGTCAATAGACAATAGGAGAATCAATACCATCTGCTACAAGCATATAGTCCTTTTTTAGGAACATCAAAGGCACATAGTCTCTATGGCAACGTGTAAAAACAAAATAATGAAGAATAATATGAAAATCTTGACCGAAATTCTGCTCACTACCACCAAGAGTTGGAGAGGCTTACCAGATGAGGTGGACCCAATGGGGCATACGCCGGATTGGGTCGGACAAGGCTTAGGTGGTAAGTGGCTGTATGTACTCCGAGGAGGATGCGGTCTCACGAATTGGTAGTGTTCGTCCAGTGATGTCGGGAGCTTGAGAGGTGTGCACAATCTCACAGATGAGGGTCTTGAGGAAGTAATGGGGTATTCCACACAAAGACCCCTCAAAACAACATTCACCGGACCAGATTTTGATGCGGAAGGATGGAAAAAGAAAAAAAGGGCCACATAGTGTAAATCCAAAAAAATAAAATATTTATTACGGATAAAAAAGATGTACACTCACATGTAGATCCAAAACTTAAAACAGCGCTGTTAGAGAAAAAGTGGCGACAATGGGGTCCTGCCCGACGCGTTTCGTCCCAAAAGACGTCATCAGGGGGGTTCCCCCCACTGTAGCCACCCCAATATATATAAGAAATATGCCCCTCATGATGGGAAACCGCTCTACGTTTGAAAAGTAATTACTTCCGGTTTCGGCCAAAATGGCCGACCGGCGTGCGTTCCAAGCGTGCGTACCACGCCTCTCTTCCATAGTGTATACTACACCGGAAGTACAGAGAGCGATGTACGGCGTGAATGTTAAAAAAAGGGAAAATCCGTGAAGGGATGGTGCTTATCAAACCGATGCTTGGGCTGGATGATGTGCCTGAGATGAAAACGAGCCCATAAATGTGCCCTCTGATCTGAGAAGTGCGCTTAATACTGCGCATGTGCAGTGGGCGCAAGTGCTGCGCTCCACACTGCTCATGCGCAATAGGTGTAAGGGGAGGGTGCCGCAGTGATACGATGTGTGGGCGTGGCGGCCCCGGAAAGTGACACTGCGAGTACTACCTCGATACTGCTCATGCGCAATGAGTGTAAGGGGAGGTGATGCAGTGAATCCGATGTGTGGGCGTGGCGGCCCCAGATGATAACACTGTACACGGGACCGAGAAAAAGCCCCTAAGTGCATGTGATGTGATCAGACAAAGACGTACATGCAATAAAGTAGGTATAGCATGGTCTGAAGAGTCACCAACAATAGAGAGGTGACCCAAAAAATATAGACCAAATGGAAAATCCAAAATTAGTGATGTGAGTGCAATGAAGAACAAAAGTGCAATTTTAGAATTGATTCAAAAATCTTCGATTAAATCAACATTGAGTATTATCACCTAAAAAATGAAGCGTGTTTCATGTTGAGGAAAGGATGTGTGAACCCAACATGATGAGTCCAATAACCACTTACATAAAAATTGTAATGAAAATATAAAAATATGGCGGGCTCCCATAAAAAGGTGCACTAGATAATAAACATGAAATAAAAATATACATATGCAAGACACTGCAAGGATTTCCCACAATAAGTGGGCAGAAAATCCTTCATGTGTATACTTGGTGCATCCTGATGTACAGTATTAGTATGCATGTAAATCAAACAAAAGACAAAGGGTCCACAAATAGATCCAAAAATAGTGTCACACAAGGGCTATCCCAAAATATAAACACTGTGTGCAAAGGATGCACCCTAGAGTGCATTACTGATGCACAAAAATAAAATTAGGTACAAAAATAAATAAAAATCAAGGGGGCCTAAATGGGAACAATAAGAGAAAGTAGAAAGGAGAAAGCATTCATTTGGGGGTATCAGGCTCTATTAATAAAGGCATTAACGTCAAGCTCAACGTTCATGCCCAAAGGCGAGAGTGTGCGGAGCTCATAGATCCAGAAGGTCTCCAACTGTGATACACCCCTGGTCATAGCTCCGCCCCTCCATGGGGGGACATATCGATCTATCACTGTGAATTGTGTCCCAGCAATTACCCGATTATGTTGTAGCTTGTAGTGTCGGGGGACCGTATGTTTAGTATCACCGCTTTTTATCAAAGCAATATGCTCAGCTACTCGTATGGCAAAAGAACGAATAGTGCGGCCAACATATTGCTTTCCACAGTGGCATGTTATTAGATAAACGATGTAACTAGTGGTGCAAGTACAAAAGCGTTTAATGGGGTATTGTTTCTGTGTGACTGATGACGTAAATGATACGGTTTTCCTCCCTATGCCCGTGTTGTGTTGGCATACTATACACCTCCTACAAGAGTAGAAACCCTCCATTTCGTTGAAAAGTGGTTGTCGTATGGGGGGATTAATAACGTTGGGGGCAATTTTGCTTTGTAGGGTAGGGGCACCCTTAAAAATGACTTTGGCCCTGTCAGGTAAAACCTTACTTAAAACTCGGTCATTCCTGAGAACGTCCCAATGTTTGGACATGATGGCCTTCACATGTTTATATTGATTGGAAAAACCGGTCAGTAATGACCACTTGAAGATCTCATTTGATTCTTTTTTGGGTTTTTCAACCAGGAGTGACTCTCTGGTGGTCACCAGGGCACGTTGGAATTCACGATCTATGAGATTAGGGTCGTAATTCTTATCCAACAATTTGGACCTGAGAAGAGCAGATTGTGTACTGAAGGCCTCCATATTAGAGCAGTTCCTCCGTAACCGGAGAAATTGACTTCTTGGAACTGAATTAAGCCAGGACCGATGGTGGCAACTATCAGGGGGTATAAAACCATTTCGGTCAGTGGTCTTGAAATGAGTCTGGAGATGGAAACGACCATTGCGGATCTCAATATCTAGGTCCAAAAAATTGATTTTTTGATTGCTAGCTGTGTAGGTAAGGGAAATGCCCCGATCGTTGGTATTGAGATGTTCAAAAAATGAGTCCAACGATTCGGCGCTACCCTTCCATAGGAGGAGGATGTCGTCAATGTATCGTGCCCACAAAGTAAGGGAAGGATCCCTATTAGTGTAGACGACATCCTCCTCCCATTTGGCCATAAATAAGTTGGCGAGGCTGGGGGCAAACTTGGCCCCCATAGCCACGCCACGCAACTGATGGTAAAATTGTTGATCAAACCAGAAATAGCTTCGTTTCATAGCGAACTCCAATAGTTCCATGATAAAAGAACACTGGAAGGAAGCTATACTGGGCTCTTTCTCAAGGAAATGTCTGACCGCTTCTAAGCCCTTATCCTGGGGTATGCTCGTATACAGGGAGGCCACGTCGGCCGTGGCAATGATAAGATCACCCTGTGGTACTAGATTTTCGAGCATGCGTATGGTGGACCCTGTATCTTTCAGATAAGAGGGCATGCGTCTTACAAGTGGCTGTAAATAAAAATCAATATACCGGCCTATACGTGAAGTGATAGAATCAATGCCACTCACGATAGGCCGGCCTGGGGGTTGAACAGGGTTCTTGTGCACCTTAGGTAAATAATAAATAGTAGGGACCCTAGGTGCCAAGGGTACCAAAAATTCTTTCTCCTTTCTGTTTAAAATACCACGATCAAAGCCTCTGTTTATGATGACAGACAACTCTTTTTTAAAAACATTGGTAGGATTATTGGACATTATTTTGTATGTGTCAGGTTCGTTAAGAATCCTGTACATCTCGGCTAAGTAGTCCTTTTTGTCGAGAACAACGATGCCACCCCCCTTGTCCGCTGGGCGGATCACGAGGTCTTTCTGTGAACACAGAGATTTTAAACCTATGTTGGACAGGGAGTGGCAATATGTGCGTTTCTCGGGAAGTTCAGATAGGTCTTTGAGGACTAAGTCCCTAAACATACCAATGGCTGGCGCCATAGGGACTGGTGGGGTAAACAATGAGGGGTTAGACAGGCCTGAATGGACTGTACCCGATGTGGCGCACCTCTCGTTTCTAACAGGATTAGAGACGAGATAGCGTTGGATGTGTAACTTCCGTATATATTTATGAATATCTACAAAAGTACCAAACTTGTCTAGCTTTTTAGGGGGGGGCAAATTTGAGTCCCTTGTCCAGTACAGAAAGTTCTTCACTGGTCAAAGGCTTAGTACTGAGGTTAAAGACACCTTGGCCCTTTAAGTTCTCCTTCGCTTTCCTCCTCTGGGTTCTCCAACCTCCCCTTGTACCTCTCTTGGGTCGGGACCCCTTTTTCTTGGTCTCTGGACCTCGTGAAAAACCTGTGAATGGCGTGGGTTGGTATTGGATGGAGGGTAGTCCTGGAACGGCTGCTCACGTCTGAACCCAGGGCTATATCCATAATCATCCCCATATTCGTCATCCCTGGTATTCCTGAGGGGTAAAAACCTATTATGTGTGGTAGGAGGTGGAGGTTCATAATGATAGGGATTTAGATATTGGGTTTCTGTATATGGGGTCTGTCGAGGTGGGGGGACTTCATAATGTCCTGAATATGATTCAGGGGGGTGCCTCCCACGGCTACGTTGACCTCTCCCCCCCTGTCTACCTCTGGTGGGGGCTCTACTTCTTTGATTAGAAAAGGGGGTGTTAGAGTTATAATGATGTCTATTAGTACGTGATGGAGATTCGTACCTATATTGATTATTCACTCTCGTATCAACAGGGGTACCCGGAGGGGGTATACCTGAATTGGTCACTCTAGATGTAGCGACACTGGGGGGGCAAGGTACAGAGGATGCGGAGGAGGTGCTGCTAGAATTTGCAGTGTATAACTTCTGCCACCCAAATACATTCCCTGTTTTATAGTCCCCCACATCTCTAGAGTACTTTGTTTGTTTTTTATTCCTCTGTTCCTTATCCTCCTTCTCAAGATGTTTCTGGAGATTAGAGGAAAGAACTGAGTATTCTGGGGAATTTTTGTGTGTTAGGAGTTTATCCTTAATCTCCTTGATCTCGCCATCCAGTATGGCTAGCCTCTGACGTTTCTTGGAGATGAGGACACCAAGGAGATTAATCCCTGCCTCGTTAAAATATTTATACCAAGATTCTATATCAGGGTCCCCTTGAGGGGGGTGTACATCCCATCGGAGGCTTCTTGGGACCATATGTTCAGAGACATACTGTTCCAAGAATACCATGTCCCATTGTAGATGTAATTATGAGGACATGATGTTTTTAAGCCTCAGGAATAAACCACCTAATTCGGTATCATTATTAGTGACCACAAAGACCCCGTCTGTATTAACGGTCCTAGAGGCCCTGTAGTCAAAGACATCCATTTTACTGACAAATGGAATGGGTTGCTGCAGAATAAGGTATCAAAAACAATCAAGAACTAAGGTGTGGAAAAATTCTGCGCTACCCTAAACTAAAAAACATAAAAGCAGCCAACACGACCAACAAAGTATAAATGAGAAAGACACCAAAACAAGTGTGGCGCTAAACAATATATGATGCTACTATATGCAAGTCAATAGACAATAGGAGAATCAATACCATCTGCTACAAGCATATAGTCCTTTTTTAGGAACATCAAAGGCACATAGTCTCTATGGCAACGTGTAAAAACAAAATAATGAAGAATAATATGAAAATCTTGACCGAAATTCTGCTCACTACCACCAAGAGTTGGAGAGGCTTACCAGATGAGGTGGACCCAATGGGGCATACGCCGGATTGGGTCGGACAAGGCTTAGGTGGTAAGTGGCTGTATGTACTCCGAGGAGGATGCGGTCTCACGAATTGGTAGTGTTCGTCCAGTGATGTCGGGAGCTTGAGAGGTGTGCACAATCTCACAGATGAGGGTCTTGAGGAAGTAATGGGGTATTCCACACAAAGACCCCTCAAAACAACATTCACCGGACCAGATTTTGATGCGGAAGGATGGAAAAAGAAAAAAAGGGCCACATAGTGTAAATCCAAAAAAATAAAATATTTATTACGGATAAAAAAGATGTACACTCACATGTAGATCCAAAACTTAAAACAGCGCTGTTAGAGAAAAAGTGGCGACAATGGGGTCCTGCCCGACGCGTTTCGTCCCAAAAGACGTCATCAGGGGGGTTCCCCCCACTGTAGCCACCCCAATATATATAAGAAATATGCCCCTCATGATGGGAAACCGCTCTACGTTTGAAAAGTAATTACTTCCGGTTTCGGCCAAAATGACCGACCGGCGTGCGTTCCAAGAGTGCGTACCACGCCTCTCTTCCATAGTGTATACTACACCGGAAGTACAGAGAGCGATGTACGGCGTGAATGTTAAAAAAAGGGAAAATCCGTGAAGGGATGGTGCTTATCAAACCGATGCTTGGGCTGGATGATGTGCCTGAGATGAAAACGAGCCCATAAATGTGCCCTCTGATCTGAGAAGTGCGCTTAATACTGCGCATGTGCAGTGGGCGCAAGTGCTGCGCTCCACACTGCTCATGCGCAATAGGTGTAAGGGGAGGGTGCCGCAGTGATACGATGTGTGGGCGTGGCGGCCCCGGAAAGTGACACTGCGAGTACTACCTCGATACTGCTCATGCGCAATGAGTGTAAGGGGAGGTGATGCAGTGAATCCGATGTGTGGGCGTGGCGGCCCCAGATGATAACACTGTACACGGGACCGAGAAAAAGCCCCTAAGTGCATGTGATGTGATCAGACAAAGACGTACATGCAATAAAGTAGGTATAGCATGGTCTGAAGAGTCACCAACAATAGAGAGGTGACCCAAAAAATATAGACCAAATGGAAAATCCAAAATTAGTGATGTGAGTGCAATGAAGAACAAAAGTGCAATTTTAGAATTGATTCAAAAATCTTCGATTAAATCAACATTGAGTATTATCACCTAAAAAATGAAGCGTGTTTCATGTTGAGGAAAGGATGTGTGAACCCAACATGATGAGTCCAATAACCACTTACATAAAAATTGTAATGAAAATATAAAAATATGGCGGGCTCCCATAAAAAGGTGCACTAGATAATAAACATGAAATAAAAATATACATATGCAAGACACTGCAAGGATTTCCCACAATAAGTGGGCAGAAAATCCTTCATGTGTATACTTGGTGCATCCTGATGTACAGTATTAGTATGCATGTAAATCAAACAAAAGACAAAGGGTCCACAAATAGATCCAAAAATAGTGTCACACAAGGGCTATCCCAAAATATAAACACTGTGTGCAAAGGATGCACCCTAGAGTGCATTACTGATGCACAAAAATAAAATTAGGTACAAAAATAAATAAAAATCAAGGGGGCCTAAATGGGAACAATAAGAGAAAGTAGAAAGGAGAAAGCATTCATTTGGGGGTATCAGGCTCTATTAATAAAGGCATTAACGTCAAGCTCAACGTTCATGCCCAAAGGCGAGAGTGTGCGGAGCTCATAGATCCAGAAGGTCTCCAACTGTGATACACCCCTGATCATAGCTCCGCCCCTCCATGGGGGGACATATCGATCTATCACTGTGAATTGTGTCCCAGCAATTACCCGATTATGTTGTAGCTTGTAGTGTCGGGGGACCGTATGTTTAGTATCACCGCTTTTTATCAAAGCAATATGCTCAGCTACTCGTATGGCAAAAGAACGAATAGTGCGGCCAACATATTGCTTTCCACAGTGGCATGTTATTAGATAAACGATGTAACTAGTGGTGCAAGTACAAAAGCGTTTAATGGGGTATTGTTTCTGTGTGACTGATGACGTAAATGATACAGTTTTCCTCCCTATGCCCGTGTTGTGTTGGCATACTATACACCTCCTACAAGAGTAGAAACCCTCCATTTCGTTGAAAAGTGGTTGTCGTATGGGGGGATTAATAACGTTGGGGGCAATTTTGCTTTGTAGGGTAGGGGCACCCTTAAAAATGACTTTGGCCCTGTCAGGTAAAACCTTACTTAAAACTCGGTCATTCCTGAGAACGTCCCAATGTTTGGACATGATGGCCTTCACATGTTTATATTGATTGGAAAAACCGGTCAGTAATGACCACTTGAAGATCTCATTTGATTCTTTTTTGGGTTTTTCAACCAGGAGTGACTCTCTGGTGGTCACCAGGGCACGTTGGAATTCACGATCTATGAGATTAGGGTCGTAATTCTTATCCAACAATTTGGACCTGAGAAGAGCAGATTGTGTACTGAAGGCCTCCATATTAGAGCAGTTCCTCCGTAACCGGAGAAATTGACTTCTTGGAACTGAATTAAGCCAGGACCGATGGTGGCAACTACCAATGTTTTTAAAAAAGAGTTGTCTGTCATCATAAACAGAGGCTTTGATCGTGGTATTTTAAACAGAAAGGAGAAAGAATTTTTGGTACCCTTGGCACCTAGGGTCCCTACTATTTATTATTTACCTAAGGTGCACAAGAACCCTGTTCAACCCCCAGGCCGGCCTATCGTGAGTGGCATTGATTCTATCACTTCACGTATAGGCCGGTATATTGATTTTTATTTACAGCCACTTGTAAGACGCATGCCCTCTTATCTGAAAGATACAGGGTCCACCATACGCATGCTCGAAAATCTAGTACCACAGGGTGATCTTATCATTGCCACGGCCGACGTGGCCTCCCTGTATACGAGCATACCCCAGGATAAGGGCTTAGAAGCGGTCAGACATTTCCTTGAGAAAGAGCCCAGTATAGCTTCCTTCCAGTGTTCTTTTATCATGGAACTATTGGAGTTCGCTATGAAACGAAGCTATTTCTGGTTTGATCAACAATTTTACCATCAGTTGCGTGGCGTGGCTATGGGGGCCAAGTTTGCCCCCAGCCTCGCCAACTTATTTATGGCCAAATGGGAGGAGGATGTCGTCTACACTAATAGGGATCCTTCCCTTACTTTGTGGGCACGATACATTGACGACATCCTCCTCCTATGGAAGGGTAGCGCCGAATCGTTGGACTCATTTTTTGAACATCTCAATACCAACGATCGGGGCATTTCCCTTACCTACACAGCTAGCAATCAAAAAATCAATTTTTTGGACCTAGATATTGAGATCTGCAATGGTCGTTTCCATCTCCAGACTCATTTCAAGACCACTGACCGAAATGGTTTTATACCCCCTGATAGTTGCCACCATCGGTCCTGGCTTAATTCAGTTCCAAGAAGTCAATTTCTCCGGTTACGGAGGAACTGCTCTAATATGGAGGCCTTCAGTACACAATCTGCTCTTCTCAGGTCCAAATTGTTGGATAAGAATTACGACCCTAATCTCATAGATCGTGAATTCCAACGTGCCCTGGTGACCACCAGAGAGTCACTCCTGGTTGAAAAACCCAAAAAAGAATCAAATGAGATCTTCAAGTGGTCATTACTGACCGGTTTTTCCAATCAATATAAACATGTGAAGGCCATCATGTCCAAACATTGGGACGTTCTCAGGAATGACCGAGTTTTAAGTAAGGTTTTACCTGACAGGGCCAAAGTCATTTTTAAGGGTGCCCCTACCCTACAAAGCAAAATTGCCCCCAACGTTATTAATCCCCCCATACGACAACCACTTTTCAACGAAATGGAGGGTTTCTACTCTTGTAGGAGGTGTATAGTATGCCAACACAACACGGGCATAGGGAGGAAAACCGTATCATTTACGTCATCAGTCACACAGAAACAATACCCCATTAAACGCTTTTGTACTTGCACCACTAGTTACATCGTTTATCTAATAACATGCCACTGTGGAAAGCAATATGTTGGCCGCACTATTCGTTCTTTTGCCATACGAGTAGCTGAGCATATTGCTTTGATAAAAAGCGGTGATACTAAACATACGGTCCCCCGACACTACAAGCTACAACATAATCGGGTAATTGCTGGGACACAATTCACAGTGATAGATCGATATGTCCCCCCATGGAGGGGCGGAGCTATGACCAGGGGTGTATCACAGTTGGAGACCTTCTGGATCTATGAGCTCCGCACACTCTCGCCTTTGGGCATGAACGTTGAGCTTGACGTTAATGCCTTTATTAATAGAGCCTGATACCCCCAAATGAATGCTTTCTCCTTTCTACTTTCTCTTATTGTTCCCATTTAGGCCCCCTTGATTTTTATTTATTTTTGTACCTAATTTTATTTTTGTGCATCAGTAATGCACTCTAGGGTGCATCCTTTGCACACAGTGTTTATATTTTGGGATAGCCCTTGTGTGACACTATTTTTGGATCTATTTGTGGACCCTTTGTCTTTTGTTTGATTTACATGCATACTAATACTGTACATCAGGATGCACCAAGTATACACATGAAGGATTTTCTGCCCACTTATTGTGGGAAATCCTTGCAGTGTCTTGCATATGTATATTTTTATTTCATGTTTATTATCTAGTGCACCTTTTTATGGGAGCCCGCCATATTTTTATATTTTCATTACAATTTTTATGTAAGTGGTTATTGGACTCATCATGTTGGGTTCACACATCCTTTCCTCAACATGAAACACGCTTCATTTTTTAGGTGATAATACTCAATGTTGATTTAATCGAAGATTTTTGAATCAATTCTAAAATTGCACTTTTGTTCTTCATTGCACTCACATCACTAATTTTGGATTTTCCATTTGGTCTATATTTTTTGGGTCACCTCTCTATTGTTGGTGACTCTTCAGACCATGCTATACCTACTTTATTGCATGTACGTCTTTGTCTGATCACATCACATGCACTTAGGGGCTTTTTCTCGGTCCCGTGTACAGTGTTATCATCTGGGGCCGCCACGCCCACACATCGGATTCACTGCATCACCTCCCCTTACACTCATTGCGCATGAGCAGTATCGAGGTAGTACTCGCAGTGTCACTTTCCGGGGCCGCCACGCCCACACATCGTATCACTGCGGCACCCTCCCCTTACACCTATTGCGCATGAGCAGTGTGGAGCGCAGCACTTGCGCCCACTGCACATGCGCAGTATTAAGCGCACTTCTCAGATCAGAGGGCACATTTATGGGCTCGTTTTCATCTCAGGCACATCATCCAGCCCAAGCATCGGTTTGATAAGCACCATCCCTTCACGGATTTTCCCTTTTTTTAACATTCACGCCGTACATCGCTCTCTGTACTTCCGGTGTAGTATACACTATGGAAGAGAGGCGTGGTACGCACGCTTGGAACGCACGCCGGTCGGCCATTTTGGCCGAAACCGGAAGTAATTACTTTTCAAACGTAGAGCGGTTTCCCATCATGAGGGGCATATTTCTTATATATATTGGGGTGGCTACAGTGGGGGGAACCCCCCTGATGACGTCTTTTGGGACGAAACGCGTCGGTCAGGACCCCATTGTCGCCACTTTTTCTCTAACAGCGCTGTTTTAAGTTTTGGATCTACATGTGAGTGTACATCTTTTTTATCCGTAATAAATATTTTATTTTTTTGGATTTACACTATGTGGCCCTTTTTTTCTTTTTCCATCCTTCCGCATCAAAATCTGGTCCGGTGAATGTTGTTTTGAGGGGTCTTTGTGTGGAATACCCCATTACTTCCTCAAGACCCTCATCTGTGAGATTGTGCACACCTCTCAAGCTCCCGACATCACTGGACGAACACTACCAATTCGTGAGACCGCATCCTCCTCGGAGTACATACAGCCACTTACCACCTAAGCCTTGTCCGACCCAATCCGGCGTATGCCCCATTGGGTCCACCTCATCTGGTAAGCCTCTCCAACTCTTGGTGGTAGTGAGCAGAATTTCGGTCAAGATTTTCATATTATTCTTCATTATTTTGTTTTTACACGTTGCCATAGAGACTATGTGCCTTTGATGTTCCTAAAAAAGGACTATATGCTTGTAGCAGATGGTATTGATTCTCCTATTGTCTATTGACTTGCATATAGTAGCATCATATATTGTTTAGCGCCACACTTGTTTTGGTGTCTTTCTCATTTATACTTTGTTGGTCGTGTTGGCTGCTTCTATGTTTTTTAGTTTAGGGTAGCGCAGAATTTTTCCACACCTTAGCTATTAACTGCAGTTCTCAAACAGGACACTAGATGTCGCTAATGCTCAGTGGTATGCTGTGCTGTGCAGTTTTCTATGATATATTGTATTTCCTGTGTATAGTGTTGTACTTGTTGGTTTCTTTTTCCGGTCTGTGTTCTTACAATGTGAGGTGATATCTGTGTACTTCTTTCCAGTTATGTTCCAATAAAGAAGTCAGTTCCTGTTACTCCACAACATCTGATCTGAATTGACTCCGCCGCACCTAACAATCACACTCTGCAACAGGTTATGGGCCCAGTGTCCAGATAAAGTCATACCACCAGGTGCGGCCCAGGCAGAACAAAGCTTTGAACGGAAGACAGTGTGGCTGATGCGGAGATCGACATAAGGAAGGTTTCCAGTGCCATCTCCTACAGACAAGTAAGACTGTTTGTATATAAAGGAGGGAAAAAAAAGAATGGCCGGAAACTCAGAGCTTAAACTCTCAGTGGCCAAGCTGAACAATGACAATTATCAGTTATGGAAGTTCAAAGTGGAAATGCTATTATCCAAAGATGACTTGTGGGAGGTTACCACCACAGAGAGGCCACAGGATAATAATCAGGACTGGGACAAGAAAAACAGACAGGCACGGGCCACCATAAGCTTACTAGTGGAGGATGATCAGCTCATTCATATACGTCATGAGGACACAGCGAAAAAAGGCATGTGGGACGTACTGAAAAGACTGCATGAAAGATCCAGTTTAAACAGCAAGCTGTTTTTGCTGCGGAAACTTTACAAAATGAGACTTGGCAGAGAACAGGACATGCAGGAGCATATAAATGCAATGCTGGAAGTGATTGCGCAACTCAGATCAATCGGGGAGAATATAACAGACAGTCACACTGCAGCCATGTTGTTATGCAGTTTGCCTGATACATATACTGCACTATTCAATGCACTGGAGACACGACCTGAGACAGATCTGATGCTAGCATTTGTAAAAACCAAGCTCATAGATGAGTATCAGAGAAGAAAGGAATTAGTGCATGACTCCACAGAAACCGACACCAGAACCGCTCTTAAAGTTACAGATGCAAGGTTACACAGGAAAGAGACCAGAGTGTGTTTCAGATGCCACAAACAGGGACACATAAAGAAAGACTGTACTATATGGAAAGCAGAGCAAATGAGACAGCATCCCTCTTATGCTAAACAAAAGGTCAAACCCATAATCAATGATCCATGGGAAGGAAACTGGAATGCCACATTTAAAATGACAGGCAACAACAAATGCCAAGGCTGGTGCATCGATTCCGGGGCAACCAGTCACATGACGAGTGATAAAAGTTTCTTCACAGAACTTGATCTGAACAACAAAGAAACTATTTATCTCGCAGATGGAAGCAAAATACATGCAGAAGGACATGGGCATGGAACCCTTGTATGTCCGGATGATGCGGGAAACAACTTAGCCATACCAGTGAAAGATGTGCTTTATGTTCCTAATCTAGAAGGAGGACTCTTATCTGTGAAGCGTCTAACAGCCACAGGACTCACTGTAAAATTCCAAGGTGACAAGTGTTCCATTCTAAATGGTAAACAGACAATAGCAAGTGTCAAGCTGGATGATCATCTATATCACCTCGACACAGTGAAGGAAAAGGTGAGACTATGTACACACAAGCACAATGACTGTATACATATATGGCACAGACGTCTAGGTCACAGACACCCAGAATGCATACAAGAACTACAAAGGAGGAATCTGACAAGGATATTAAAACAGAAAGTATTTTACTCTGAACTGAGTGTGTCTCAGAGTAATTACTTCAGCGCGTGCATGCTCTATATTCAATTTGATCAGGGGTAGATATAAAAATATCGGACTTTGGCTCTGATCCAAAACAGAAACAAGAGCTGGGACTAGGACCATCTTACAAATAAGGGCTATTGTGCAGGGGGAGCTGTGTCTGTGTACATGCCTGTGTGTGTACATGTCTTGTGTGTATACATGTCTTGTGTGTGAGGACATGCCTCTGTGTGTGTACATGCCTCTGTGTGTGTACATGCCTCGGTGTGTGTACATGTCTCTGTGTGTGTACATGTCTTGTGTGTGTATACATGCCTGTGTGTGTGTTAGGGTTGCCACCTGTTCAGGATTCACCCGGACAGTTCGGGTTTGGAATCATGCATCCTAGTTTCAGACTGTCTGAGACCCGGACACATTATTCAGACTGGACTAAGTCTCCCCCTTCTCTCTCCTGCCTCTAAGTGAGTATGCTAAGGTAAATCAGGATTCTCAGAGCACTCATTACATCAGAGCTCCCCCTTACATCAGAGTCCTCTTTGTACACCAGAGCATCCCTTATGTTAGAGTCTGCAGAGTCCCCCCTTACAGTGAAAGGGAACTCTGCAAGTTCAGATGTAAAAGGGAGACTCTGTGGACTATGAAGTAAAGGGGAAACTCTGTGGACTATGATGTAAAGGGGGAACTCTGTGGACTATGATGTAAAGAGGGAACTCTGTGGACTATGATGTAAAGGGGAACTCTGTGGACTCTGTTGTAAAGGGGGAACTCTGTGGACTCTGATGTAGAGGGGAAACTCTGTGGATGCTGATGTAAAGGGGGACTCTTGTGATTAACTTCATATGATTAGAAATGTTATTTAATAGCAACATCTATGCATAGTTTATCTATGCATACTATGAAAAAAAAATTGCTGTGCGATGCTGAAGTGTTCGCCTTTCAATTGAAGAAAAGGTGGCAACCCTAGTGTGTGTGTGTATGTGCATGTCATATATACACATGTGAGTGGTGCTGGGAGTGTACAGGTGTGAGGGGGGCTGAGAGTGTACAGGTGTGAGGGGGCTCGGAGTGTACAGGTGTGAGGGGGCTCAGAGTGTACAGGTGTGAGGGGAACTGAGGCACTGAAGCACTTGGTGGGATGGCTAGTGGGCAGATTCCATGGGGCGGCCAGTGGGCAGGACCCTGGGGAATGTTGGTGGTCAGGCTCCGGGGGGCCCAGGCCTAAAGCTGTGTAAGAGGCCCCACAATTTTTGATGGCTGCTTTGGTTCTCCTTACACTCCAAAAAAAATTCTTCTGGCCCATACCCTTCCCATTTGACCATATATTGTATTTTTTTCCTAAAGATCCTGGAAACAAGAATTTTCTCCACCACAAATTTTTCTTCACCCTGAACCTCAACAGGTGAAGGAGGTGGAAGAATTCTTTCAGAAAAAGGATTTTCATGAAATGGTCTGTGAAAAACAGGGTGAATATTCATACTGTCTGGAAGTTTTAAGCGAAAGATGACTGGATTGATTTGAGCAGAAATCTGGATAGGTCCAAACCTTTGGCGCAGTTTAGCAGATGTAACATGATAACCCAACTTTGTCACCCACATGAAATGCAGGAAGGGACCTGTGATGTCTGTCAGTATCAATCAATTTTTCCTGAATCTCCTGTAATATAGTTAGTCTATTGGTAACAGCAGGAATTGGAGTTGAGATAGGGAGATCAGGAATAAAAACTAGATTATACCCAGTGTTTAAGTAAAAAGGACTTTGAGAACTGGAGCTATGTTTAGAATTGTTATAAGCAAACTCTGCCGTAGGAAGATAGTCCACCAAGTCACCCTGAAGATAACTGAGAAATTATCAAAGGTACTGCTCCAATGTCTGGTCCTTTCGGTCTGACAATTAGACTGAGGATGAAAAGCAGAAGGCAGTTTAATTGTTACACCCAAAGCTGAACAAAACCTTTTCTAAAAATTTTAAGTAAACTGTACTCCACTGTCAGACACCACATCATCAAGAAATTCAAGTAGTTTAAAGACTTCTCAAATTATCAACTCTGCAGTTTGTTAAGCAAACTGCAGAGTACAGTTTTGGTACTGGTACAAAATGAGCCATCTTAGTAAGATGGTCGATGACTACCAAGATGGTGCTCATTTCTCTTGAGGGAGGTAAATCAACCACAAAGTCCATAGAAACCCCAAAATGCCCTGTAAGTTTAGAGTCATGAACTAACCTGAGGGCTTCAACCTGAGCAGATTCAGGTACATAGAGACTATGTGTTTCAGTCCAAAAGCCATTTTTGTATTCAAGGTTAATGTCCTTAGGAGAATGATTGAGGAGTGGATCATTCTTCCTTTCAAAATATTTTATTTTCAGAATTAAAATAATACAATTTGAGGGGCGTGACCTGGAGCGGCATGAGATAGGACGCTAGGAAGCTGAGCTCCGCCGACCGACTATCCTAAAAACATATCCTGCGATTGTACCCGCTGACTGAGACCCAAAAACGACCCTCACTACACTGGGCAGCTATCGGGACCACTTCACCGCCGAAAAAACCCACAGCAACAACCTCAAAACTCGATCAGTACCACCGTCAGGAGAAGGACTCCCCGGGAAAAAATGGCGGCGCCACGAGGAGAGAGGAGTCATCCGTGAACGCTGACACAGCAAAGGTACTGGAGGCTATTACCTTGTGTCAAGAAGCGGTTGCAGCATGTCAGTCTACACTCACAGCCCGGATAGAGGAGGTAAAAGTAGATATCTCTCTGGTGAGGCAGGATTTTCAGAAGCTGAGAGAGAGAGTCACTGAGGCTGAAACCCGACTGAACACAGTGGAGGACTCCCTCCCCCCTCTCCAGCATTCCACTGTGGCCATGCAAATGCAGGTTAACCAACTCATGCAAAAGCAAGATGATTTGGAGAACAGAATCCGGAGGTGTAACCTCAAATTCATAGGTCTCCCAGAGGGGGTGGAAGGGAGGGACCCCCCTACATTCCTGGAGACATTGCTCTGCGATACCTATGGCAGAGCGGCCTTCTCCCCCACATTTGTTGTGGAAAGGGCGCACCGCATGTCGGGCAGACCACCACCAGCTGGAGCACCCCTTCTCACATTTATCGCAAAATTTCTCAATTTTAAAGACAGGGATGCCATACTTCGCCTCAGCAGAGAAAAGGGCAACATCCCTTTCAGTGACAAGATGTTTGCTGTCTTCCCAGACTTCTCGGCAGAAGTGCAACGTAAGCGCAAAACCTTCATGGAAGCTAAACGACGTCTCCGTATCAAGCATGTGAAATACGCAATGCTTTCTCCGGCTCGTCTGCGAGTGGAAGGAGAAGATCGGGCTCACTTTTTTGAGGATCCGGAGGCAGTCATCACATGGCTGGAGCAGAAGGAAGAACACAGATAAGTGGCTTCATACTTTGTACTTCTACCTTTATCCCGAATTTTTTCTTTTTTTTGTCTTTCATAGACACTTATCTTTGACTTTTGATTATCTCTCTGCAAGGAGTTGGAGCAACGGTCTGCACTTAGACGTTGCTCTCTGATACTGTTGCCCCTGAGTCGAAAGTTGCTGAAAATTTTACATATGACTATGCCCAGAACAGCCTAAACATCTGCCTGAGCACGGTCCTTCCTTGATGGCCATTGAAATCGCAGGCACAATGCACCACTTACCGGCTCTACTCCTCTGGGTTCTCTGAGGGGCAAATCTACTGACATTTATGTTTACTTCAGGGTCCGAATACATTGAATGTGTTCTCCAAAATAATTATTCAATGATTTCTCTCAGCGGAGGGAGGCACTCTGCCAGTAAACTCACTGTAGAAGTGAGCACAGTCCTATAATGTGTTACGTTATGCAGCGAAATTTCGCCCCACTTACCACAGTTTGCAACCTGGGATGGAACACACTGACCACTGCTGTGCAGACTGTACTTCTGGCTACTACTAGGGTGTTGTCTGCACTGATCTTAGTGGCCTTTCCACAGGTTTTCCTAACCTTTTACATTTTTTTCACAGGTTGGACAATGTTTATGCCAAGTTGGCATTTAGGGGTAAAAGCCTGCACCAGTTGGGGACATTGCAGGGCGGGGAGGGGGCTTTACGGTTGACATTGTTACAAAGCAACATTTTTTACTGTGTACAGCTCAGTTCTCTCTGGTATCATGACAATATAGTGGTGTTGCTGATGATCACCTCCTATTGGAGATCATCTGCACCCCAATCAATATCAGGGGTGATCTGAACTCTGGAGTCTTATATTATAAACATCCCACCCCATGGCCACATTGAAATTACTTACATGGAATGTACGTGGGGTGAGAGATGCAATAAAAAGGTCAGCTGTTTTTTGCTCTGCTTAAAAAACAGAGAGCAGATGTGGCGGTACTAGTGGAAACCCACGCATAAGGCTCAGTACAGAGGGCACTTAAACGCCCATGGATGGGGTGGGTGTACCACTCTATCCACACCACACACTCTAGAGGGGTCTCGATATTTATTGCTAAGACCACACACTTTGAGCTCCAGGGTTCAGAGATAGACCCAATGGGTAGGTATGTCTTTTTGAAAGCTAAAATACATGGTGACACGATACTATTATTGGCACTGTATGTACCACCACCGTTTCAATCCTCTATGGCTATGCATCCTATTGTGCAAGCGATATGGCTGGGTGACTTTAATAATGTGCTAGACCCAACACTAGGTAGAATGACTGGATCCCTCTCCTCTACCGCATCCCACCACCCAATGAGATTTGCGAGGCTCCTTGCCGATTTTAATCTAGTAGACACGTGGAGGTATAGGAACCCTACGTCACGGGCCTACTCCTATTTTTCCGCATCCCACCACTCTATGTCCCACATAGACCTTATACTCCTGTCTAAATCATTGCTCCCCAGGTTAGTGGATGTGGGATTTTCCCCTAGAGCGCTCTCTGATGACTGCCCTTATTGGGCCAAGCTTTCTTTGCCACATACCCGACCACTGACCTCATGGCGTTTGAACCCCTTCTGGTTAACTTTGTTTCCAGAGGATGACGACCTTACTACTGACTGGAAACAATATTTTGAGATTAACGAGGATTCTACATCACCACAAATAGTTTGGGAAGCGTTTAAAAAAATGCACGCATGACACTTACCACACGCATTAATAAATTAAAACGATAGCTATGGATGTAGCCACTGAGCACCTGCTCTAGGCAGAGAGGACATTTTTAGAAGACCCCACCGTGGATAGAGCTGATAACCTTAAATTATGTTCTAGGGCAGGGGTCTCAAACCGGCGGCCCTCCAGCTGTTGTGAAACTACAAGTCCCATCATGCCTTTCCCTGAGGGAGTCATGCTTGTAACTGTCAGCCTTGCAATGCCTCATGGGACTTGTAGTTTCTCAACAGCTGGAGGGCCACCAGTTTGAGACCCCTATTCTAGGGCAATGGATCAGTTACATTATGAAAAATCCAGACGCAAACTCTTTTTCCATAGGCAAAAGTCATTTGAACATGGAGAGAGAGCCGGGAAGTTGCTGGCGTACCTGGTGCATTGCGAGGAGAGACCTCCGGTGGTGACTTCACTCTGCTCCCCTGGTGATGTTCTAGTGACAGAGCCTACTCAGTTAAGGTCTCTATTTTGGGACTTCTTTGCTGCCCTGTATACCACCGCAGCTCCGAGTGACACCACCTTGATGAAGTCATTTTTAGCTGAGCTACCAATTCCTCAGTTGAGTGTGGAACAGACTAGAGAGCCAGAGGCCCCACTGACGAAAGATGAAATCTCCAGAGCAATAGCTGAGTTCCCCAGATCCAAAGCTCCAGGCTCGGATAGTCTGCCTGTGGAGTTTTACTCCACTTATTCTGACTTACTGATCCCCAGGCTACCTACATTATATAACTCCATATTTGAAAACTCTGACCTCCCGGCCTCCATGAGGGAGGCTACAATAGTGTTAATTCCCAAGTCCGGTAAAGATCTGCATCTCCCGGAATCATATTGCCCCATCTCTCTGCTTCAGGTGGATGTGAAGATACTTGCAAAGATTCTTGCCATCCACCTCAATACAGTCATGTTGTCACTAATGCATGGGGATCAGGCTGGCTTCATGCCAGGAAGGAACATGTCTTTTAATCTCCAGAGACTGTTTATCAATTTACAGGCATCACATGACAATCCAGGGTCCAGAGTAGTCGTTGCCTTGGATACTGCCAAGGCATTCGACTCGGTCGAATGGAGATATCTCTGGACCTGCCTGGGCAAATTTGGTCTTGGTCCTAGATTCATAAAATGGGTCCAGCTCCTTTACCAAGATCCAGTGGTGAGGGTTCTGGCTAATGGGTGGCCCTTGGAGCAATTTCCCCTCTCCAGGAGTACAAGGCAAGGGTGTCCTCTGTCACCATTGCTATACGCACTGGCGGCAGAGCCACTTGCAATAGCTATACGTACACACCTGGGGATAGTGGGACTGCGGAGGGGAGAGTTAATGGAAAAAATTAGCACATATGCAGATGACACCTTACTGTATCTTGACAACTCAGGTGACTCCCTGATAGAGCGCTTTGGCACAATTTCCGGGCTTTGGATTAATTGGGATAAATCCCAGATACTCCCTCTTGACAGCTTTCCACCACTCAGAGATAGGGCCCTGCTTCCCTTGTAGAGGGTAGACACCATAAAATACCTAGGAGTACGAACTACCCGAGACCCAGCAGATTATATCTCACTCAATATAGCGCCAATATATGAAATGCTTAAACAGAAGACACAGGTATGGGCTTGTCTCCCACTAAGAGTGATGGGCCGCATAAACCTTATAAATATGGTCTTGCTACAAAAATTCTATACATGATCTGGCATTCACCGGTGTACTTGGTGCTCAGGCATTTCAAAATACTGGAAACTTTCCTTAAACCGTTTGTCTGGGGCAACAACAGGCGTAAACTCCCATGGCATAAGTTAAAAAACCCAACAAACCTTGCTGGAATGGCACTGCCTGATTTTAATGCATACTACCTTGCAGCTCAACTTTCACAAATCTTTCATATCGATAAAGTGGACAGGGAAAGATCTCTCTACTTTCTATGTCCAAAG
Source organism: Aquarana catesbeiana (assembly GCF_042186555.1). NCBI lineage: Eukaryota > Metazoa > Chordata > Amphibia > Anura > Ranidae > Aquarana > Aquarana catesbeiana. The sequence continues at coordinate 170,117,990 of NC_133334.1, read as the reverse complement.
TGATACAGTCAACCCTAAGACCCCTTGGTGGCGATAACAGGCGGAGGAGGAGACGAGGTCTAAAAGGCTGACCGACGGTCTCTCTTGTACCAGTATAGAAAGGTGTGGGGGGTGGCCTCTGATAGGTTGCACATCACATCATCACATCACCACATAGCTGCACCTCCCTGTGGCACAACATGTCCTTATCGGAATGTAGACTCATCCAAGATAGTGGAGTGTGGAGCTCAAGAGCAATAGTATACTTGTCCCACATTACCCATAATGGGAAATTGAAGTCTTTTGATAACTTAAAATCTGAATTCGCACTACCGAATCAAATGTTCTTCAGATACATACACCTACGTCATGCCTTTCATGCACAGTTCCCCTTAGATGATCTTGCCTTAAATGATAACCCCTTACTGGCGGCCATAAAATGTCCCGACCCTAAGAAGCTGATCTCTCAATTCTACACCATGTTAACACTCCCGCAGGCAACTACATCGGCATATGCCTTGAAGGCCAGGTGGGAGGGGGAGGTAGGCTCTATGGAGGATGCCGAATGAAGTGATGCTCTAGATACGTGCAAATTAGTGTCTCCTAAACTGTCGGAACTGGTGGGATGGCTAGTGGGCAGATTCCATGGGGCGGCCAGTGGGCAGGACCCTGGGGAATGTTGGTGGTCAGGCTCCGGGGGGCCCAGGCCTAAAGCTGTGTAAGAGGCCCCACAATTTCTGATGGCTGCTTTGGTTCTCCTTACACTCCAAAAAAAATTCTTCTGGCCCATACCCTTCCCATTTGACCATATATTGTATTTTTTTTCCTAAAGATCCTGGAAACAAGAATTTTCTCCACCACAAATTTTTCTTCACCCTGAACCTCAACAGGTGAAGGAGGTGGAAGAATTCTTTCAGAAAAAGGATTTTCATGAAATGGTCTGTGAAAAACAGGGTGAATATTCATACTGTCTGGAAGTTTTAAGCGAAAGATGACTGGATTGATTTGAGCAGAAATCTGGATAGGTCCAAACCTTTGGCGCAGTTTAGCAGATGTAACATGATAACCCAACTTTGTCACCCACATGAAATGCAGGAAGGGACCTGTGATGTCTGTCAGTATCAATCAATTTTTCCTGAATCTCCTGTAATATAGTTAGTCTATTGGTAACAGCAGGAATTGGAGTTGAGATAGGGAGATCAGGAATAAAAACTAGATGATACCCAGTGTTTAAGTAAAAAGGACTTTGAGAACTGGAGCTACGTTTAGAATTGTTATAAGCAAACTCTGCCGTAGGAAGATAGTCCACCAAGTCACCCTGAAGATAACTGAGAAATTATCGAAGGTACTGCTCCAATGTCTGGTCCTTTTGGTCTGACAATTAGACTGAGGATGAAAAGCAGAAGGCAGTTTAATTGTTACACCCAAAGCTGAACAAAACCTTTTCTAAAAATTTTAAGTAAACTGTACTCCGCTGTCAGACACCACATCATCAAGAAATTCAAGTAGTTTAAAGACTTCTCAAATTATCAACTCTGCAGTTTGTTAAGCAAACTGCAGAGTACAGTTTTGGTACTGGTACAAAATGAGCCATCTTAGTAAGATGGTCGATGACTACCAAGATGGTGCTCATTTCTCTTGAGGGAGGTAAATCAACCACAAAGTCTATAGAAACCCCAAAATGCCCTGTAAGTTTAGAGTCATGAACTAACCTGAGGGCTTCAACCTGAGCAGATTCAGGTACATAGAGACTATGTGTTTCAGTCCAAAAGCCATTTTTGTATTCAAGGTTAATGTCCTCAGGAGAATGATTGAGGAGTGGATCATTCTTCCTTTCAAAATATTTTATTTTCAGAATTAAAATAATACAATTTGAGGGGCGTGACCTGGAGCGGCATGAGATAGGACGCTAGGAAGCTGAGCTCCGCCGACCGACTATCCTAAAAACATATCCTGCGATTGTACCCGCTGACTGAGACCCAAAAACGACCCTCACTACACTGGGCAGCTATCGGGACCACGTCACCGCCGAAAAAACCCACAGCAACAACCTCAAAACTCGATCAGTACCACCGTCAGGAGAAGGACTCCCCGGGAAAAAATGGCGGCGCCACGAGGCGAGAGGAGTCATCCGTGAACGCTGACACAGCAAAGGTACTGGAGGCTATTACCTTGTGTCAAGAAGCGGTTGCAGCATGTCAGTCTACACTCACAGCCCGGATAGAGGAGGTAAAAGTAGATATCTCTCTGGTGAGGCAGGATTTTCAGAAGCTGAGAGAGAGAGTCACTGAGGCTGAAACCCGACTGAACACAGTGGAGGACTCCCTCCCCCCTCTCCAGCATTCCACTGTGGCCATGCAAATGCAGGTTAACCAACTCATGCAAAAGCAAGATGATTTGGAGAACAGAATCCGGAGGTGTAACCTCAGATTCATAGGTCTCCCAGAGGGGGTGGAAGGGAGGGACCCCCCTACATTCCTGGAGACATTGCTCTGCGATACCTATGGCAGAGCGGCCTTCTCCCCCACATTTGTTGTGGAACGGGCGCACCGCATGTCGGGCAGACCACCACCAGCTGGAGCACCCCTTCCCACATTTATCGCAAAATTTCTCAATTTTAAAGACAGGGATGCCATACTTCGCCTCAGCAGAGAAAAGGGCAACATCCCTTTCAGTGACAAGATGTTTGCTGTCTTCCCAGACTTCTCGGCAGAAGTGCAACGTAAGCGCAAAACCTTCATGGAAGCTAAACGACGTCTCCGTATCAAGCATGTGAAATACGCAATGCTTTCTCCGGCTCGTCTGCGAGTGGAAGGAGAAGATCGGGCTCACTTTTTTGAGGATCCGGAGGCAGTCATCACATGGCTGGAGCAGAAGGAAGAACACAGATAAGTGGCTTCATACTTTGTACTTCTACCTTTATCCCGAATTTTTTCTTTTTTTTGTCTTTCATAGACACTTATCTTTGACTTTTGATTATCTCTCTGCAAGGAGTTGGAGCAACGGTCTGCACTTAGACGTTGCTCTCTGATACTGTTGCCCCTGAGTCGAAAGTTGCTGAAAATTTTACATATGACTATGCCCAGAACAGCCTAAACATCTGCCTGAGCACGGTCCTTCCTTGATGGCCATTGAAATCGCAGGCACAATGCACCACTTACCGGCTCTACTCCTCTGGGTTCTCTGAGGGGCAAATCTACTGACATTTATGTTTACTTCAGGGTCCGAATACATTGAATCTGTTCTCCAAAATAATTATTCAATGATTTCTCTCAGCGGAGGGAGGCACTCTGCCAGTAAACTCACTGTAGAAGTGAGCACAGTCCTATAATGTGTTACGTTATGCAGCGAAATTTCGCCCCACTTACCACAGTTTGCAACCTGGGATGGAACACACTGACCACTGCTGTGCAGACTGTACTTCTGGCTACTACTAGGGTGTTGTCTGCACTGATCTTAGTGGCCTTTCCACAGGTTTTCCTAACCTTTTACATTTTTTTCACAGGTTGGACAATGTTTATGCCAAGTTGGCATTTAGGGGTAAAAGCCTGCACCAGTTGGGGACATTGCAGGGCGGGGAGGGGGCTTTATGGTTGACATTGTTACAAAGCAACATTTTTTACTGTGTACAGCTCAGTTCTCTCTGGTATCATGACAATATAGTGGTGTTGCTGATGATCACCTCCTATTGGAGATCATCTGCACCCCAATCAATATCAGGGGTGATCTGAACTCTGGAGTCTTATATTATAAACATCCCACCCCATGGCCACATTGAAATTACTTACATGGAATGTACGTGGGGTGAGAGATGCAATAAAAAGGTCAGCTGTTTTTTGCTCTGCTTAAAAAACAGAGAGCAGATGTGGCGGTACTAGTGGAAACCCACGCATAAGGCTCAGTACAGAGGGCACTTAAACGCCCATGGATGGGGTGGGTGTACCACTCTATCCACACCACACACTCTAGAGGGGTCTCGATATTTATTGCTAAGACCACACACTTTGAGCTCCAGGGTTCAGAGATAGACCCAATGGGTAGGTATGTCTTTTTGAAAGCTAAAATACATGGTGACACGATACTATTATTGGCACTGTATGTACCACCACCGTTTCAATCCTCTATGGCTATGCATCCTATTGTGCCAGCGATATGGCTGGGTGACTTTAATAATGTGCTAAACCCAACACTAGGTAGAATGACTGGATCCCTCTCCTCTACCGCATCCCACCACCCAATGAGATTTGCGAGGCTCCTTGCCGATTTTAATCTAGTAGACACGTGGAGGTATAGGAACCCTACGTCACGGGCCTACTCCTATTTTTCCGCATCCCACCACTCTATGTCCCACATAGACCTTATACTCCTGTCTAAATCATTGCTCCCCAGGTTAGTGGATGTGGGATTTTCCCCTAGAGCGCTCTCTGATGACTGCCCTTATTGGGCCAAGCTTTCTTTGCCACATACCCGACCACCGACCTCATGGCGTTTGAACCCCTTCTGGTTAACTTTGTTTCCAGAGGATGACGACCTTACTACTGACTGGAAACAATATTTTGAGATTAACAAGGATTCTACATCACCACAAATAGTTTGGGAAGCGTTTAAAAAAATGCACGCATGACACTTACCACACGCATTAATAAATTAAAACGATAGCTATGGATGTAGCCACTGAGCACCTGCTCTAGGCAGAGAGGACATTTTTAGAAGACCCCACCGTGGATAGAGCTGATAACCTTAAATTATGTTCTAGGGCAGGGGTCTCAAACCGGCGGCCCTCCAGCTGTTGTGAAACTACAAGTTCCATCATGCCTTTCCCTGAGGGAGTCATGCTTGTAACTGTCAGCCTTGCAATGCCTCATGGGACTTGTAGTTTCTCAACAGCTGGAGGGCCACCAGTTTGAGACCCCTATTCTAGGGCAATGGATCAGTTACATTATGAAAAATCCAGACGCAAACTCTTTTTCCATAGGCAAAAGTCATTTGAACATGGAGAGAGAGCCGGGAAGTTGCTGGCGTACCTGGTGCATTGCGAGGAGAGACCTCCGGTGGTGACTTCACTCTGCTCCCCTGGTGATGTTCTAGTGACAGAGCCTACTCAGTTAAGGTCTCTATTTTGGGACTTCTTTGCTGCCCTGTATACCACCGCAGCTCCGAGTGACACCACCTTGATGAAGTCATTTTTAGCTGAGCTACCAATTCCTCAGTTGAGTGTGGAACAGACTAGAGAGCCAGAGGCCCCACTGACGAAAGATGAAATCTCCAGAGCAATAGCTGAGTTCCCCAGATCCAAAGCTCCAGGCTCGGATAGTCTGCCTGTGGAGTTTTACTCCACTTATTCTGACTTACTGATCCCCAGGCTACTTACATTATATAACTCCATATTTGAAAACTCTGACCTCCCGGCCTCCATGAGGGAGGCTACAATAGTGTTAATTCCCAAACCCGGTAAAGATCTGCATCTCCCGGAATCATATTGCCCCATCTCTCTGCTTCAGGTAGATGTGAAGATACTTGCAAAGATTCTTGCCATCCACCTCAATACAGTCATGTTGTCACTAATGCATGGGGATCAGGCTGGCTTCATGCCAGGAAGGAACATGTCTTTTAATCTCCAGAGACTGTTTATCAATTTACAGGCATCACATGACAATCCAGGGTCCAGAGTAGTCGTTGCCTTGGATACTGCCAAGGCATTCGACTCGGTCGAATGGAGATATCTCTGGACCTGCCTGGGCAAATTTGGTCTTGGTCCTAGATTCAAAAATTGGGTCCAGCTCCTTTACCAAGATCCAGTGGTGAGGGTTCTGGCTAATGGGTGGCCCTTGGAGCAATTTCCCCTCTCCAGGAGTACAAGGCAAGGGTGTCCTCTGTCACCATTGCTATACGCACTGGCGGCAGAGCCACTTGCAATAGCTATACGTACACACCCGGGGATAGTGGGACTGCGGAGGGGAGAGTTAATGGAAAAAATTAGCACATATGCAGATGACACCTTACTGTATCTTGACAACTCAGGTGACTCCCTGATAGAGCGCTTTGGCACAATTTCCGGGCTTTGGATTAATTGGGATAAATCCCAGATACTCCCTCTTGACAGCTTTCCACCACTCAGAGATAGGGCCCTGCTTCCCTTGTAGAGGGTAGACACCATAAAATACCTAGGAGTACGAACTACCCGAGACCCAGCAGATTATATCTCGCTCAATATAGCGCCAATATATGAAATGCTTAAACAGAAGACACAGGTATGGGCTTGTCTCCCACTAAGAGTGATGGGCCGCATAAATCTTATAAATATGGTCTTGCTACAAAAATTCTATACATGATCTGGCATTCACCGGTGTACTTGGTGCTCAGGCATTTCAAAATACTGGAAACTTTCCTTAAACCGTTTGTCTGGGGCAACAACAGGCGTAAACTCCCATGGCATAAGTTAAAAACCCAACAAACCTTGCTGGAATGGCACTGCCTGATTTTAATGCATACTACCTTGCAGCTCAACTTTCACAAATCTTTCATATCGATAAAGTGGACAGGGAAAGATCTCTCTACTTTCTATGTCCAAAGTGATACAGTCAACCCTAAGACCCCTTGGTGGCGATAACAGGCGGAGGAGGAGACGAGGGCTAAAAGGCTGACCGACGGTCTCTCTTGTACCAGTATAGAAAGGTGTGGGGGGTGGCCTCTGATAGGTTGCACATCACATCATCACATCACCACATAGCTGCACCTCCCTGTGGCACAACATGTCCTTATTGGAATGTAGACTCATCCAAGATAGTGGAGTGTGGAGCTCAAGAGCAATAGTATACTTGTCCCACATTACCCATAATGGGAAATTGAAGTCTTTTGATAACTTAAAATCTGAATTCGCACTACCGAATCAAATGTTCTTCAGATACATACACCTACGTCATGCCTTTCATGCACAGTTCCCCTTAGATGATCTTGCCTTAAATGATAACCCCTTACTGGCGGCCATAAAATGTCCCGACCCTAAGAAGCTGATCTCTCAATTCTACACCATGTTAACACTCCCGCAGGCAACTACATCGGCATATGCCTTGAAGGCCAGGTGGGAGGGGGAGGTAGGCTCTATGAAGGATGCCGAATGGAGTGATGCTCTAGATACATGCAAATTAGTGTCTCCTAAACTGTCGGATCGTCTAACCCAAACCTTTATAACACACAGAGCATATCTCACACCACTCAGAATTTCTAGATATAGAAGCAGTCAATCTACTAATTGCCCAATGTGTAGTCAAGACGTGGGTACTTTTTTCCATTTATTGTGGCAATGCCCTAAAATCCAGGCATTCTGGGCGCAGGTGGTACGGTTCTTACACGACAAAATGGGCTCCCCTATCACACTTCAGCCAAAGCCATGTATCCTTGGAATCTTCCTGGACCCAGAATTCAACAAATTCACCAAACTATTCCTACATGAAACACTTTTTTCTGCTCGTAAGGGCATAGCTAGAGCCTGGATGAGACCTAATCCACCAGAGTTTCTACAATGGCTGGTAGAAGTTAACAAGGTTTTGCCCTACAAGAAACGAATGTACTCTCATAGGGGATGCCTCTCTAAGTACGCTAAGATCTGGGATAGGTGGCTCAAGGTACCCGAAACCTGTATATGACAGTGCCTAGGCACATTGTACTCTTTGGACCCCCCCCATTTATTTAACTCATTTAATTTAAAACTTTTATTTTCTATCCCCCCTCTTCAATCTCCCCGTAGAATGGGAATACTAGGTGGGAGTGTAGCTGAGCATGCCACAATACGAATATTGTATAGGTATGTCCTGTTGTGCATGGTACCGGTACTACTGTCTTGTATCAATATGTATACTCATGAGGGATGTCGCTGTCTGTCTATTATAAGTAATACTGTCTATTATGATTGACGATTGTTACGATGGCCTATTGTATGTACTTCTTTCTTTTTGTTCAATAAAAGATTTTGCCAAGGAAAAAAAAAAAATAATACAATTTAGTACATTACGATACATATTGATATTAACAAAACCTGGTAAATCCAAACTGAAAATAATCACTTCCATTTGAAAAAGAAATAAAGACAAAGCAATATAACAATATAAGTGATCTTAGAGTGTTGAATAATTAATATAATGAATTAAAATAAGAGAAGTTCCCTTATATAGGCTAACTAAAAAAAATTAGGGCACTTTTGTCTTCCTGGTGCCCCTATCAGGTACTATGCACCAGGGGAGGAAACCTCTCACCATACTCACGGTTACATTTTAAGACTCACAAAGTTGCCAGGCCAAGAGGACCGACCTTATTATCTGAAAAAGAGGTTATTTTGTCTATCATTTTTATTTATATTAAAAAAAGTAGAAGGGTCTCCCTCAGGACATCACCAGAAACCCCTATAGAAGGGGAAAAATAAAAAGAGGAGGGGAAACGTATGAGAGAAGAAGGAAAGAAGGGGGAGGAAGGGGAGTACGTGCCTAACTTAGATTTGTGGAGGAATCGGAGGCACACCCTGTGTAAGTGAGATTCCAACATATCTAGCCCAAGGTTCCCAAGGGTTTTCAAATTTCATAACAGTATCAGTCAGAATGCTAGCTAACTTTTCTTGAGTCATTATCCAAGATATTTTTTTTTTGGCTTCCAAGAAAGAGGGTTTAGGTTTCTTCCACGCTTTGGCAATTGTAAGCCTGGCTCCTGTGAGAATAAAATGGATTAGTTTTTTGTAGTTTTTGGTATTTGAGGTATATGAGCATTTAGTAGAGCTATTGGTAGGGACCTAGTCACCTGGCATCCAGTAACCTTGAAAATCATAGTGAAAATTTTGCTCCAAAAGGGACGGATTCTAGGACATTCCCACCAGATATGGGTCATTAAACCTAGGAGTCGGTAGCCCCTAAAACAAGTCAGCTGTAGGGTAAATGGATGCAAGTTTAGAGGGGGTTAAATACCACCTAGTTATGACCTTAATATTAGCCTCCATCAGTGAGACATTTAGAATTCCCTTAAAGGACTTTGAGATGGCTCTATGTCAGGTGTCCAGGTACCAACTATTTTGGAGCTCATTTTCCCAAGCCTCCATATAGGAGGATTTTACTACAGGGTGAGTGAGGCTCGAATATATTACAGAAATACCTCCCCTTTGTCCCCCGGCTTGGTCACATCATTTCTCGTATTTTGTGAATTGGGGGGGAGTGGTTTTTCCTTCCAAACTAGTTGTAAAAATCGTGAAATTTGAGAAAAACAAATTCTTTCGGAATCAGGGAATTCCAGTGTTTTTATACAGTGATTTAGGGACATAGGACCCACAGAGTGGAAGAACTGTCCTATACAGTATAGTCCCTTGTCCACCCACCACTTAATTGCTTCTATATCTAAACCAAGGGGAAAGCCCGGGTTCCCCAACAGGTTTGCAAGTGGTCGCCCAGCAGATACAAGGAACATCCCAGAGAGCAAGGGATTGAGATAGGGATGGGGCCAGAAAAGGAGTTCTTTTTTTGGGAGGACACCATAAAAGATAGTCAAGAGAAAAATGCGCTGCCGCCTGTCTTTCAATGTTGAGCCAGTCCGATTCTTCTGATTTGGAGTAGATCGTAAAGATCTGTGCCAATCTAGCTGCAATATAATATTTATGGAGATCAGGGAGACCTAGGCCTCCCTTATTCCTATGAAGGAATAGGGTGCTTTGGGGTATTCGATATCCAGAAGAACCCCAAGTGTACTTGAGAATTTTACTCTGAAGTTTTTTCAACTGGATTTGTTGGATGGTGATAGGGAGGAGTGACCTAAATAGGAGTGGATCATTCTTATACCCCTTATTGAGGAGACTCAAGAATGTTCTAGGAAGTTCTTTTGAGGTAGGATTGTACATTCAGAATCACCTTCCTGGAGAGGCTTAGACAAAAATCTTGATAGGGCATCAGCCTTACCATTCCTCCATCCAGATTGATATGAGATAATAAAACTGAACCAGGAAAAGAATAGAGACCAATGTGCTTGTCTAGAAGACAATCTCTTGGCAGAACGGATGAATTCCACATTTTTATGGTCAGTGAGAACAGTTACCAGATGCTTAGCCCCTTCCAGTAGATGCCTCCATTCAGAAAAGGCTACCTTAATTTCTAGCAACTCTTTATTCCCAATGTCATAATTCCTTTTGACTGAAGATATTAAACAAGAGAAGTAAGCACAAGGATAAAGCTGCATTTTTACTCTGCTTCAATGAGAAAAGATAGCTCCCACGGCAGTCTGAAGCATCCACTTCTACGATAAAAGGCAGTTTGGGATCAGAATGTACCAATACTGGTGCAGAAGTGAAAAGAGTCTTTAGCTTGCTAAAAGCAGTCTGTGCCTCAGATGACCACACAAAGAGCACCTCTTTCTTTGTCAGCTGTGTGATTGGTGCTATCACCTTAGAGAAGTTTCTTATGAATTCTTTGTAGAAGTTAGCAAACCCAACAAATCGTATCTCCTTAATGTTTCTAGGGGCCGGCCAATCTTCTATTGCTTTGATCTTCTCAGGATCCATGCTCATTCCTTCTTGCGAAATAATATACCACAAGAACTAGATCTTGGTTTGTTCAAACTGACATTTCCCCAGTTTGATGTAAAGGCAATTCTTCCTTAACCTTACTGCTGTAGCACTTTTTGTACATCACAGGGATACACCCCTTCACAGGCAGGATTAGAGCACCCCCTCACATGTTATTTTAAGGACTAGGGTATTTTGATTTTTTCACTTTAAGCATTTAAAAAATCACTGCTCCCAACCAGATGGAATTACATTTGTTCTGTTTTTTCATTGTACATATTCCCAGGGAAAAGCTTTTCCCATGCTATTTTTTTTAACAAACCCATGCCTATTAGCCCAGAAAATGGGCATCTTTGATTTAATAGTTTCAAATCCCATTGATTCCACTGGGGTTTGGGTTTAACATCCAAACTTTGAAGTTTGCCCAACCCAGCTCGAACTTAACCCAGTTTGTCTCATCCCTAGTTTGAAGGTGTGAATGGCTGTCAACTCACCAGGGTGGACATTTTAAAATCACATTAAATACTAAAAGAATGAATGAAATAGTTTGCCTTTAAAAAAAATATTAAATGCACATTTTTTTTGCAGGTCATAAAAATATGCATTTACAATTTTTTTTTAGGAGCCTGGAAAATATTGCACCAGTGATCAGCAGATCGCTGGTGCCATACAGAACTCCTGCAGACTGTGAGTGTAAGTTGTCTGCCTGTAAATTGTACGGGCAGGTGGTTTCACACTGGCAGGAAGACTCAATGAACAACATTGTAATAGTTTGTTGAGTACTACAAGCCAACATCCACAAAGGATGTCAGTATTTGTAGTTCATTCATACTCAGAACTAGGGATGAGCCGAACACCCCACCCTCCCCAGTTCAGTTTGCAGCAAAACATGCGAACAGGCAAAATAATTTGTGCAAACACAGTTAAAGTCTATCAGACGTGAACGTGAAAAATCTGAAGTGCTAATTTTAAAGGCTTATATGCAAGTTATTGCCATAAAAAGTGTTTGGGGACCCGGCTCCTGCCCCAGGGAACATGTATCAAAATAATAAAATATTTCTTTAAATATCGTGCCTTGGGGGGTCTCCTTAGTCTAAAATAAGGAAGAGTATTCAGCGCTGACCAAAAGAAGGACACAGATAAGGTGTACTGCTAGCAAGCACTCAAGGCTAACTCAAAACAACACCTCAAATAAACATAAAAATATAAATAGTACTGCGCAATTCATAAATGTCCATATAGTATACAATATAAAAATCACAGTTGATGTGCATGTAGATACAGCTGGAAATAAAGTGCAGGTGACACACACAAGGCAAGAAGATCTCAGATCCGGTGTCAGTGACCCCTCCACCAAAAACAGATGGCCTCTCACCTCAAGGACTCGACCTGAAGCAGGTCACATAGCGAGAATCTGTTGTTAGATACAGCAATCCAGACATAACAATCCACAGATAGCAGCTCCAGCACTCGTCCAAGTCAGTGAGATGATAAAGCATTTATATGCAAAGAGATAACACACCGATCTAATGCTCTCTGTATGTCACATTTATTTGAATAAAAAAGAAGAAATACATTGCACTTACATAGGCCGCACTCAGATCCGAGTGCCGGCAAACAAACGTGTAGTGATATCAAACGAGATAGCCGCGGGTGACATCTTCTGAATAGATCAGTTTTTAATCCATTATGTAGTGACAACAGACATTTAGAGGTCTTTAGAAACATGGTCTGTAATGACCTTGACCAACTTAAAATTAAGAAAGTCAGAGATTCCCAAATTATAAAAAGAGGTATAACTTCTTTGGAACAAAGAAAGGATATAGTGATCCGGCCGGCTGACAAGGGAGGTGGGTTAGTTGTACTTAGTAAAGCTTATTATCAAGCAGAAATGTTTTGACTATTGAATGATCAGAATATATATCGATTACTCAGGGGTGATCCTATGTTGGCGTTCAAGAATAATTTACATGTTTTGGTCAAAGATGGTAAAAGTAAGGGAATTTTGAATTCCAAGGAGGCATCCTATCTTGATCCTTTCTATTGTAGGACCCCTATTATTTACATTCTACCAAAAATGCATAAGAACTCTGAACAACCGCCCAGCCATCCAGTTGTGAATGGAATTGACTCGGTTACCTCTAGGTTAGGCCAATACCTCGATTTTTTTCTGCAATCACTTGTTACTAAAACTAAGGCCTACTTAGGTGATACTAAACAGATTCTCCAAATTTTGCAAACTCTTCCATGTACCCCTTCTAGTATACTGATCACCGCCGACATGGGATCATTGTATACTATAATTGACCATAAGGAAGCTCTCACTTCAGTTAAATGGGCCTTAGCAGCTACTGATCTTTCTAGTGACCATGTTTTATTTTTTTTAGAGAGTCTCAAGTTTTGTTTGTTGAACAAATATTTTTGGTTCAGTGGGGATTATTTTTTGCAGATAAGTGGCATGGCTATGTGCGCACGTTTTGCTCCCAGTGTGGCCAATCTTTTTATGGCCCACTGGGAGGAGGATATCATATTTCATGATCCTACCCCAATTGTCATGTTATAAGAGGTACATCGACGATTTAATTATGATCCGGGAAGGGGACATGTCTAGTGTTCTGCCCATATTGTTCATAATAATATGTGCTATGTGCTGTTACAGTTTATACTGTAATGTTAGTTTATGTTGTTGCCATCTAGTGCCAGAGCTTGAAGGAAGTAGGATTCTCCTCATAGTAAAGGCAGTAACCTTTAACCTGGAACTGTATTTCTTTCATTTCATTACTGCTTCTGGATCTAACAGACTGCATGCAGAAGAGCTCTTAAACCATTCCTGGACTAATGATGGAATTGTCTTTTTACAAAGTTATTCGGGATAAACAATACATACAGATCTGATGTCTCACGTTTCTTGACTTCTGAATTATTGTTAAGCTGTCTGACTAGTGTTATACAACAGTTCAATAACGCGAAGCAGAACAGTAAAAAGACACCCACTTGGCAGTCTGGAATAAACTGAGACGCCATTACTGCAGCATGAGTCTCAGATCAGGAACAAAGTACCAGGCTGATGACATGTTACCGCCGACACAGCAAGGCAGGGAGAACATTCCCAGTGCCCAGCAAGATGATGCACATTCACATGTGTCCAGATCTTCATGGGCTAGCAAGATGTCCTCAGCAGTTAAAGCTCGCGCCAAGGCAGAAGCTGCCCGCATCCAACTACAGTACGCAGAAAAAGAAGCCATGATGATGCAGGAGTTAGCAGCAAAGAAAGCTGCCATCGCACAAGAAGAAGCGGAATTAGAATCAAAATTGCTCGTCCTGCAGCGACAGACTGCTGCAGCTGCTGAAGCAGAGGCCGCTGCCTACATGGGAACAAGTCGTTCTGGAAGTGAAAAATCATATAAAGACTCAGAGGTTCCAGGAAAACCTCTATTCTCTGCAGATCGTACAAGTGAGTACATCCAGAACCTTACTACTGTGCATGCAAAGGAACAGTCTCTTAAACCTGAAGCAAAGGAATTCAGGCCAAAATCAATAAGCCCCCTGAGCAGGCCCAATCAACCACATGAGGTCAGCGGCTGCCAGCAAATCAAGAATGAAACACCAGAAACCCCTAAGAACAAAAAACAAGTGTTCCCATCACCTCAACCTATAGATTACATGTGCGAACAACAATGTGCAGTGGATGTCACCAAATATCTCATCCGCAAAGAAATGGTAAGCTCAGGCTTTCTCCAATTTGATGACTGTCCTGAAAACTATTGGGCATGGAAATCTTCCTTTCTGAATGCCACTGAAGGTCTGAACTTATCACCAGCAGAAATGCTTAATTTAATGATAAAATGGCTTGGTACAGAGTCAGCAGAGCATGCTAAGAGGATGAGAAGAGCAAACCTGTTCAACCCTGCAGCAGGACTCAACATGACCTGGAAAAGACTAGAAGAAACGTATGATCCCCAGAGGTAATAGAAGGAGCACTGCTGAAAAAACTTGAAGTCTTTCCCAAAGTGGGCTACAGAGACAACGTGCGGCTACAAGAACTAAGTGATCTTCTACTAGAGATAGAATATGCCAAAGAGGATGGCTACTTGCCAGGACTTTCATACCTAGATACAGCTAGAGGCACTAATCCCATAGTAGAGAAACTACCCTCAAATCTGCAAGACAAGAGGATGTCTGTGGGAGGTAAATTCAAAGAAGATTATGGAGTCGCTTTTCCCCCTTTCTCTGTGTTTTCTAGGTTTGTCAGGCAGCAAGCAAAAATCCGAAGTGATGCCAGTTTCGCCTTCACCACCAGTGGCAATCAATCGCAGAGACCTGAGAAACCTCACAGGCCTCACGGTAGGACCTCTATATCCACACACAAAACAGCTGTACCTTCAGAAGTCACAGACTATCAAAGCACCCACAAGGTACACACCATAGAAAACCCTGATAGACATTGCCCAATACACAAAAAAACACACCCACTAAAGAAATGCAAAGGCTTTAGAAGCAAACCTATTGCAGAGCGGATGTCCTTCCTTAAACAGAACGGCATCTGTTTCAAGTGTTGCAGATCTACTTATCACGTTGCTAAAGACTGCAAAATACCAGTAGAATGCACAGAATGTGGCAGTGAGAGACATATTTCAGCTTTGTACCCAGGCCCTGCTCCTGCCCCACTAGAGACTGTAGAACCCAGGAAAGATCAGGGCAGGGAGCAACAAGAGACCCCACTCTCCTCAATAATGTCTAATTGCACTGAAGTATGTGGACAAGGCAAGAGTGCACGTTCATGCTCTAAAATCTGTTTAGTGACTGTGTATCCCACTGGCAAGAGAGAAAGGGCAGTGAAAATGTATGCAGTGCTAGATGAACAGAGCAACAGATCCCTTGCAAAGTCAGACTTCTTTGATATATTTAATCTTAAGGCAAGTGCAGTTCCATACACTCTAAGGACATGTGCGGGGACAATTGAAACCACAGGGAGAAGAGCTTCTGACTTTACCATTGAATCCTTCAATAAGAAAGTGCAGTTTCTACTTCCTACCCTAATAGAGCGTGGCATGATACCTGATGACAAAACTGAGATTCCCTCTCCAGAATTAGCCCATCCCCACCCTCACCTCCGCTCAATTACTCACCTTATCCCAGCTGTTGAGCCAGATGTATCTATCCTTCTACTTCTTGGGAGAGACATCCTTCAGGTTCACAAGGTGCGCCAGCAAATCAATGGACCTTATAATGCCCCCTATGCACAGAGACTGGACCTGGGGTGGGTAATTGTAGGAGAAGTTTGCCTGGGGACAGTGCACCAGCCTGACAATATTACCACTTTGAAGACATCTGTGTTAACAAATGGCCGCACATCCCTTCTCAGTCCCTGTCACAACAGCTTCATTGTCAAGGAAGGCTTTGGCAGGTCGACACAACACTGTGACTCCTCTACTCTATATGGTAAAGAAGAAGTCAATTCCAACATTGAGACAGATAATCTAGGGATTACAGTGTTCCAGAAAACTAAAGATGATGATAAACAGGCCCTCTCTATAGAGGATCAGACCTTCTTGCAGATTATGGATAGAGAGGCTTACCAAGATGACAATCACAGTTGGGTGGCCCCTCATCCCTTTCGCACACCCAGACGTGTTTTGCCTAGTAACAGGGAACAAGCCATGAAGCGTTTGCATTCACTCAGCAAAACTCTGCAGAGGAAGCCAGAAGTGAAAAGAGATTTCACTGAATTCATTAAAGGGATGCTAGACAATGTTCACGCTGAAGTTGCAGGACCACTTGAAACAGACAGGGAACACTGGTATCTACCAATGGTCGGTGTTTACCATCCACACAAACTTGACCAAATCAGAATAGTGTTTGATTCCAGCGCAGAGTAAAAAGGAGTCTCTTTAAATGACGTAGTGTTGAGTGGCCCTGACCTAAACAATATCTTGCTAGGTGTCCTCATGCGCTTCAGAAAAGAACCCGTTGCTTTCACAGCAGATGTGCGCCAAATGTTTCATTGCTTTCTCGTCAGAGAAGACCACAGAGACATTTTACGTTTTTTCTGATACAAAGACAATGACATAGACAAAGAAATTGTCAAGTACAGAATGAAAGTGCATGTATTTGGTAATAGCCCCTCTCCTGCTGTCGCTATATACTGCATGCAAAAGGCTGCCCAGAAAAATGCAGAGTGCTATGGACAAGAAGCCAAATACTTCGTATTAACACATTTTTATGTAGATGATGGACTCGCTTCTGCTAGCACACCCGAAGAGGCAATTTCCATCCTCAGTAAAGCAAAGCAAATGCTGGCAGAATCCAACCTGCGTCTTCATAAAATCGCTTCCAACAGCTAAAAAGTAATGGAAGCCTTCCCTGTAGCAGACAGAGCTAAGGACCTTAAAGATCTTTGCCTAGGTACAGACACCCTTCCCCTGCAGAAAAGCCTAGGCCTAAGTTGGGATCTAGAAACAGATAGTTTTGTCTTCAGAGTTTCCTCAAGGGAAAAGCCTTTTACACGTAGAGGCATTCTATCTACTGTAAGTAGCCTCTATGACCCCCTAGGGTTTGTATCACCTGTGACAATAAAAGCCAAGGTCTTGGTTCGAGAACTGTCATCTGGGAAAAGTGAATGGGATGCATTGCTTCCACAGGAGAGAATAAGCGAGTGGGTTCAATGGACAGAATCCTTGCAAGCCTTAGAGCACCTAAAGATAGACAGATGCTATGTGCCCGTATCTCTATCATCAGCTTGCAGGAAAGAACTGTGCATCTTCTCAGACGAATCCACCACAGCTATAGGTGCGGTAGCTTACTTGAAAGTAATTGATGCAGAAAATGTGTGTCATGTTGGATTTTTCATGGGAAAGTCCAAATTAAGCCTTAAACCAGCCCACACGATTCCTCGTTTAGAGTTGTGTAGGATGCCACTATTACAAACAATAATTAAATCAGAGTCCACCAAGGGCTTAATCACAGAGACATATAACCAACTAATAAAGAGAAGAAATACACAGGTAGGCCTCCTTGGGGGTAGGGATAGATGGGCGGCTGATGTGGGGGAGATAACGGACGAGCAGTGGAAAAGGATTTTGGAGCTAGGATCAGAAGTGTCGGTCTCTCCAGCACAAAAAGCTTCCCACCTGATGTTGCTTACTTACTATACACCAAAAAAGCTGTTTATGTTTGGTCGTAGAACCAACGATGAGTGCCCTAGATGTAGAGGATCAGGCGATTTTATCCACATGGTCTGGAGGTGCCCAAAACTGGTTAGGTATTGGTCCGAGATTTTAAAGAAAATAAATACTACATTTAGTACCAACCTAGAGTTTGACCCTAAGACTTGCGTGCTGGGACATGTTAATACCAGGCTGAGCGACTGGAGCACAGCTGTAGCAGTAGCAAGATGTCTGTTTCAAGCTAGAAAACTAATAGCACAATCCTGGCAATCAAGAACACCTCCGACCCCGGAAGCTTGGGTTGGAACTGTCAACTCTACAGTGTGGAATGAAAGGACATTCTATACTAGATTAGGTAACTACAACAGGTTTGAGAGATTATGGAACCCGTGGGTCCAAGCAATGCCATGCCCTCTAACAGTGCTGCTTTAGCGCCGAGAGCACTCGTCTTCCTAACAAGGGAGAGATGTTGAGTCGGGTGCAGCTTAGAGTCTTAAAGCTACGAGAGAACAATGCACAGAACTGCAGCTAGATCTTGGGTGTGCCCTGGAACTAGGTGAGCTTAATAATGGCGGGTCACTGGGGGGCGGGGGGAAAGGGTATATTAGATAGAAAAGCAATATTTTATAGCCACGCAAAATAGTAATAAGAGGATTGTGGCCAGCTGGGTGTTCTATGTGTTATAATTTGGTAATACTATGACTATTTAAGCTTGGAATACAAAAAAAAAGAAAAAAAAGTAAAGCGAAAGAGAAAAGGAATCTGAAAGGCCACAATGATGTAACTGAGTTAGAGACAGATATGAGTACTAACCTGAAAGCTGTCTCTGGATTAAGTTAGCTGAAGTGGCTTGCAAAGAAAATTAAAAAAAAAAAAAAAAGGAATGATGTACTTGCAGTTCATGCAGTAGCTATTTGGCCTCTTCGGAACTTTGTTATTTGCTTCATGTTGCTTTAAATACTCACATAACAAAGTGCTAATTGATACACCTGTTTTATAGCCGGCGCCTACTGTTAATTGTCAATTAACCTAAATTGACTCCCATGTTCACCTGTTTTGTAATTGTGTTTTTTTTAAATACTTGGGAGATTTATTCCAGTAACCCATCATTCCTAGTAAAAAAGGATGTCCTAAAAAAATGGCTGTAGATCATGCTAAGAATGTTGAGTTAATGTGATAGGACAGTGGGGCATTTTGCTGTATTTTTTTCCTTAATAAAAAAAAAAAAAAAAAAAAGAAAAAAAAAGAGTTGAGCTAATCACAGATGAACTAGACACTGACTTTGATGCTGTGAAATTCTTCAATGATAGCAAGACTGTCCTAGGGTACATTTGCAGCACCACTAGGAGGTTCCATCTGTATGTCTCCAACAGAGTGAATAGAATCAGGCTATCTTCACACCCAGATCAGTGGTTCTATGTATCTACAGAGCAAAACCCTGAAGATTATGCCACTAGACCTACTCAAGCAGCATGCCTTCAAAACTCTATATGGTTCTCAGGCCCATCCTTTCTGTACCAACCACACTGTGAGCAGATAAACACTGCTAATGTTTATCCACTCATAGAGCCCGAAGCTCTGAAATCAGATTGGAAATTACGAGTTTCAGTACCAAAGCTTCTGAAGCCACACTTCACTCACATTGCTTTGATAGATTTTCTTGCTGGAAGATATTAGTTAAGACCCTAGCCAGACTCATCCACGTCGCTAAAACCTTCCGGAGAGAAACCAATAGCGATCAGGTCAGGAGGTGGGAAAGTTTCCATGAACAAGTCAATCTAGTAGAACTTGCTCAGGCAAAGTCTGTTATAATTTCTTCTGTTCAAAACAAACATTTCCAGAAGGAAATTGACTGCATCAAAAAACAAAAGACATTCCCAAAACAAAGCCGTCTTAGGAGGCTTAGCCCCTTTTTAGACAAGAATGGGTTGTTGAGAGTAGGTGGACGTTTGTCTCTTGCTGAACTTTCAGAAGAAGAGAAACAGCCTGTCATTATACCTTATGATCACCACGTTGCAACACTGCTTGTTAGGTACCATCATGAACAAGTAGTTCACCAAGGGCGACACATCACAGAAGGTGCAATTAGATCAGCATGTGTCTGGATTCTTGGTGGCAAACGCTTGGTATCAGCTGTTATACACAAATGTGTCATCTGTCGCAAACTGCGAGGAATATTATGGCAGAGCTACCAGATGGCAGATGCTACCAGAGGACAAAGTAATTGCTCAACCACCTTTCACCAATGTGGGCCTAGATGTATTTGGTCCATTGTCTGTTTTAACCCGTCGCACTAGAGGAGGCAGCGCGGACAGTAAACGATGGGCAGTCCTTTTCACTTGTTTGTCCACCCGAGCTGTACACATAGAGCTACTTGAAGCCATGTCAACATCAAGCTTTATTACTGTCTTGAGGAGATTCTTCTCAATTCGTGGCCCAGCAAAACTGCTCCGTTCTGACAGAGGGACAAACTTTGTGGGAGCCTGCAAAGAACTTAACATTTGTGACAGCGAATCACAATTGCAAGACTTTCTCCAAGACAGAGGATGTACATGGGTCTTTAATCCTCCACACTCCTCACATATGGGTGGTGTCTGGGAGAGACTTATAGGTATTGCCAGGCGAATCTTGGACGCTATGTTGCTACAAACCAAACCTGCTCACTTGACCCATGAGACTTTAAGCACCTTTATGGCAGAGGTTACGGCTATTATGAATGCCAGGCCTATAGTTCCTGTGTCCTCAGACCCAGATACACCTATGGTACTTACCCCAGCAATGTTGTTGACTCAAAAGATGAACTCTTTGTCTGCTCCATCTGGGACCATAAGTACAACACAAGTTCATGCGAAACAATGGAAGCAAGTACAATGCTTGGCAGACATCTTTTGGAAAAGATGGAAGAGAGAGTATCTGTCAAATCTGCAACGCTGTAGGAAATGGACTGAGGATCGCCAAAACGTAAAAGTGGGTGATGTTGTTCTGTTGAAGGACAGCCAAGAGGGCAGGAACGAGTGGCCCGTAGGACTTATTGTCAATGCTCTACCAAGCAGGGATGGCAAGGTTAGAAAGGTGGAGGTCAAAACTGTAAAAAATGAGACCGCCAGAATTTATCTCAGACCTATAACTGACATTATAGTTTTGATCTCGGACTAGCTAGGATTTCATTTTCCTGTTTATCTGGTTTTTCTGCATAGCAGTAGTTATTTAGGTAATGACATAATAAATTATGCCAGACAGGGAGTGTTCTGCCCATATTGTTCATAATAATATGTGCTATGTGCTGTTACAGTTTATACTGTAATGTTAGTTTATGTTGTTGCCATCTAGTGGTCAGAGATGGTTATTACTTTGCCAGAGCTTGAAGGAAGTAGGATTCTCCTCATAGTAAAGGCAGTAACCTTTAACCTGGAACTGTATTTCTTTCATTTCATTACTGCTTCTGGATCTAACAGACTGCATGCAGAAGAGCTCTTAAACCATTCCTGGACTAATGATGGAATTGTCTTTTTACAAAGTTATTCGGGATAAAGAATACATACAGATCTGATGTCTCACGTTTCTTGACTTCTGAATTATTGTTAAGCTGTCTGACTAGTGTTATACAACAGTTCAATAACGCGAAGCAGAACATCTAGCCTTCAGTTATTTATGGACAAATTAAATAACAATAACAAATACATTCAGCCTACTTGGACCATTGACCATCAGCAGATCACCTTTTTGGATTTAGAAATTTTCAAGAGTGAGGTTGGGTTCCAGACTAGAAACCATTTCAAGGCCACTGATCGGAATGCTTATATTCCATTAACTAGTTGCCACCATAGGTCATGGAGGTGCAATATTCCTAGAGGCCAACTGATTCGGCTTAGACGCAATTGTACGTCAGAGGATGACTTTTTATCACAATCCCAGATTTTAGCAGCCAGGTTTAAGGAGAAAGGATATGCACAGTCCATGACTGATTCTGAAATCAAGAAAATTAGGCTTACAGATAAGAGTACTATTGTGGCAGACAAGATTAAGATGACTGAGGTTGAAGATAATACGGCTGGCTTTAGAGTTGTATTGGATTATAATGTCCAATATAAGAAACCTGAGAGAATCATAGCCAAACATTGGCCGATTCTTAAATGTGATTGGACTTTGGGACCAGTTCTCCCTCAGCATCCTAAGTTCATTTACCGTAAGGCACCTTCCCTTCATGACCGTTTGGCACCAGGAGTGGTGGACCCCCCCAGTATTGCAGATAATAGGCTTTTTAGCTTTCTGTCTGGTTTCTATGCATGTGGCGGATGTGCTACCTGCAGGAACGCTAGTAGAAACATCAAGAAGCGTAAAGAATTTGTTTCAAGTGTCACACAAAAACGATATCAGATTGAAAGCCTTATCACATGTACTTCTGTGGGTGTGGTATATATGCTTGAGTGTGATTGCGGCCTACAGTATGTAGGTCGCACCTCAAGAGCACTACATGTACGGGTGGGTATTAGCAACCTTAAAAGGGAATCAAGACCCATAGTGTATCCAGGCACTTCAGAACCTGTCATCAAAGAGACCCTAAATGTCTTAAGTTCTGGGGTATAGAAAAGATTCCCCGCCATTGGAGAGGAGGTCATTATATTAGACAGTTGAGTCGCAGAGAATCCTTCTGGATTTATGAAACTAAGGTTATGTCGCCTGCAGGGATGAATGTAGACATCTCCAATAGATAGTTGCTTTGGGCCATTTATTCAGCTTCATCCATTTCCTATTTTTTACTACTCTTTACAATATATTTTTTTTGGTATTTACAGTGTATTTTTTATATTTTCGTATTTTTTATATTTTTATATATATATATTTTTAGATTTCTTTGTGTGTGGTTATGTCATCAAGATGGCTGCGGACTGACATCTATTTCTTCTTAATTACATATATTTTTTTCTTAATTATATGTATTTTTAATCAATTAATGTGCTGTTTTGTGGATTTTTCCTGTTTTATATTTATGCAAATGGAGGCGCTTTATCTTTTATCTTTTTTCTTATTTTTTACAAATAAGAGGAACGATGGTTCTCTATATGTAATTTTAAGTAAATTAGCGCTATTATTTGTACTTATAAGCATATTAGCACTTTCTATTTATTTATCCTCAGTAGCAGCTTGATGGGAGTATTTGTGATGTAACAGGTCATTTAGACCGTTGTATCCAGTATCCTGATTGGCTCACTGCTGGTTACCATGGGATTATATACAACAAGCGGGCCATCTGTGTGTATCCTGCTCCACGCTGAAGAAGTCCCGCCTTCGGACATAACGCGTACGGGGGTCAGGTGTCACGCATGATGTCACCCGTGGCTATCTCGTTTGATATCACTACACGTTTGTTTGCCAGCACTCGGATCTGAGTGCGGCCTATGTAAGTGCAATGTATTTCTTCCTTTTTATTCAAATAAATGTGACATACAGAGAGTATTAGATCGGTGTGTTATCTCTTTGCATATAAACGCTTTATCATCTCACTGACTCGGACGAGTGCTGGAGCTGCTATCTGTGGATTGTTATGCCTGGATTGCTGTATCTAACAACAGATTCTCGCTATGTGACCTGCTTCAGGTCGAGTCCTTGAGGTGAGAGGCCATCTGTTTTTGGTGGAGGGGTCACTGACTCCGGATCTGAGATCTTCTTGCATTGTGTGTGTCACCTGCACTTTATTTCAGTTGTATCCACACGCACATCAACTGTGATTTTTATATTGTATACTATATGGACATTTATTAATTGCACAGCACTGTTTATATTTTTAGGTCCCCTTAGTCTGCCTGTAAAGTAGCGCATCTTTCCCATGTTTAACAGTACCACAGCAAAATGACATTTCTAAAGGAAAAAATGTCATTTAAAACTGCTCGTGGCTGTAATGTATTGTCGGCCCCCTGCAATATAAATAAAAATCATTGAGAAAAATGGCTTGGGTTCTCCCCCCAGTCCATTACCAGGCCGTTTGGGTCTGGTATGAATATTAAGGGGAACCCCGCACCAAAAATACCAAAAAAAAGGCGTGGATGTCCCACCCAAAACCAATACCAGGCACTTCAGGTCTGGTATGGATATTAAGGGGAACCCTGCACCAAAATTGAAAAAAAAATTGTATGGAGTTCCCTCGGGCCTCCAGGCACTATATACTCTGAACAACAGTATATATCTTATAAGGTCTGCCATATATACTCTGCAGAAAAATTGGGCCTTAGGTGTTGGTGATGGTGGTGCCACAACACAGTTACTCTTGTTGGGCGCAGGAAAGGGCCTTGCTGTGAAATATTGTATCAAAAATTGTAATTACATGTCCCTGTTAAACAGGGGCAGAAAAATTGGGCCTTGGGTGGTGGTGGTGCCACAACACTGTAACCCCTCACAGATACTCTTGTTGGGTGCAGGAATGGGCCCTGCTTAACTATTATTTCAAAAATTGTAATTACATGCCCCTGTTAAACAGGGGCAGAAAAATTGGGCTTTGGGTGGTGGTGGTGGTGCCACAACACTGTAACCCCTCACAGATACTCTTGTTGGGTGCAGAAACAGGCCCTGCTGTGAAATATTATATTAAAAATTTAATTACATGCCCCTGCTAAACAGGAGCAGAAAAATTGGGCCTTGGGTGGTGGTGCCCTAAACCAAAAATATTGTTGGAAGCTAGCATCATCAAGATTGAGGAGGAATAGGATAGTCGGCATTAGGGACCCAGAACTTGGGAACAGGCAAAAAATGTGTTAGAACGCGCAAACACCGTTAAAGTCTATGGGACACGAACATGCATAATCAAAAGTGCTAATTTTAAAGGCTTATATGCAAGTTATTGTCATAAAAAGTGTTTGGGGACCTGGGTCCTGCCCCAGGGGACATGTATCAGTGCAAAAAAAGTTTTAAAAACAGCTGTTTTTTCGGGAGCAGTGATTTTAATAAAGCTTAAAGTGAAACAATAAAAGTGAAATATTCCTTTAAATTCCGTACCTGGGGGGTGTCTATAGTATGCCTGTAAAGTGGCGCTTTTTTTCCCCGTGTTTAGAATAGTCTGACAGCAAAATGAAATTTCTAAAGGAAAAAAAAAGTCATGAAGTAATAGCGGTGTCGGCTATAGTGAATTGTCTATGGGAGAAATCAAAAGTACTAATTTTAAGGGTTTATATGCAAGTTATTGTCATAAAAAGTGTGTGGGGACCTGGGTCCTGCCCCAGGGGACATGTATCAATGCAAAAAAAAGTTTTAAAAATGGCCGTTTTTTTGGGAGCAAAATGACATTTCTAAAGGGAAAAAAAGTCATGAAGTAATAGCGGTGTCAGCTATAGTGAATTGTCTATGGGAGAAATCAAAAGTGCTAATTTTAAGGGTTAATATGCAAGTTATTGTCATAAAAAGTGTGTGGGGACCTGGGTCCTGCCCCAGGGGACATGTATCAATGCAAAAAAAAGTTTTAAAAATGGCCGTTTTTTTGGGAGCAAAATGACATTTCTAAAGGGAAAAAAAGTCATGAAGTAATAGCGGTGTCAGCTATAGTGAATTGTCTATGGGAGAAACCAAAAGTGCTAATTTTAAAGGTTAATATGCCAGTTATTGTCATAAAAACGGTTTGGGGACCTGGGTCCTGCCCTAGGGGACAGGTATCAGTGCAAAAAAAAGTTTTAAAAATGGACGTTTTTTTGGGGGCAGTGATTTTAATAATGCTTAGAGTGAAACAATAAAAGTGTAATATTCCTTTAAATTTCGTACCTGGGGGGTGTCTATAGTATGCCTGTAAAGGGGCGCATGTTTCCCGTATTTAGAATAGTCTGACAGCAAAATGTAATTTCTAAAGGAAAAAAGTAATTTAAAACTACTCGCGGCTATAAAGAATTGTCGGTCCAACGAATCACATAACAGTTCATTGATAAAAACGGCATGGAATTTCCCCACAGGGGAACCCCAAACCAAAATTAAAAAAAAAAATGCGTGGGGGTCCCCCTAAATTCTATACCAGGCCCTTCAGGTCTGGTATGGATATTAAGGGGAACCCCGCACCAAAATGTAAAAATAAAATGGCGTGGGGGTCCCCCTAAATTCCACACCAGGCCCTTAAGGTCTGGTATGGATATTAAGGGGAACCCCATGGCAATTTTTTTTTTTTAAATGGCGTGGGGGTCTCCCTCAAAATCCATACCAGACCAGGTATGGATTTTAAGGGGAACCTCGTGCCAAAATAAAAAAAATGGTGTGGGGGTCCCCCCCAAAAATCCATACCAGACCCTTTTCTGAGCATGCAACATGGTAGACCGCAGGAAAAGGGGGGTGAGAGAGCACCCCCCCTCCTGAACCGTACCAGGCCACATGCCATTGGGAGGGTGCTTTGGTGTTGATGGGGAGAAGGGCCTCATCCCCACAGCCCTTGCCCGGTGGTTGTGAGGGTCTGCGGGCAGGGGGCTTATCGGAATCTGGAAGCCCCCTTTAACAATCGGGCCCCCAGATCCCCGCCCCCCTATGTGAATTGGTAATGGGGCTCAAATGTACCCCCTACCATTTCACAAAAAAGTTTCAAAAAGTTTAAAAAACACAAGAGACGGTTTTTGACAAGTCCTGCATTAATTTCTTCTTCTTTCATTTTCTTTCTTCTGATCTTCAACCATTTCTGGCTGAAGCTGGCATGGCGTCAACCACCTCTGAGCCTACCCCTGCAGAGCTGAAAGAAAATGGAGAAAAAGATGGAGGAAGAAGAAGAACACCGAATGAAGATCAGAAGAAAGAAAATGAAAGAAGAAGAAATTAATATAGGACTTGTCAAAAACCGTCTCTTGTGTTTTTTGACCTTTTTGACACTTTTTTTGTGAAATGGTAGGGGTACATGTGTACCCCATTACCAATTCACACAGGGGGGGGCCGGGATCTGGGGGTCCCCATGTTAAAGGGGGATTCCAGATTCCGATAAGCCCCCCACCCGCAGACCCCCACAACCACCGGGCAAGGGTTGTGGGGATGAGGCCCTTCTCCCCATCAAGATGGGGACAAGGTGCTTTGGGGGGCTACCCCAAAGCACCCTCCCAATGTTGAGAGCATGTGGCCTGGTACGGCTCAGGAGGGTGGGATGCTCTCTCGTCCCCGCCCCTCTTTTCCTGTGGCCTGCCAGGTTGCGTGCTCAGATAAGGGTCTGGTATGGATTTTTGGGGGGATCCCACGCCATTTAAAAAAAAAAAAATTTTTTTAATTTTGCCACGGGATTCCCCTTAATATCCATACCAGACCTGAAGGGCCTGGTATGGAATTTAGGGGGACCCCCACGCATTTTTTTTTTAAATGTTGGTCCGGGGTTCCCCTGTGGGGAAATCCCATGCCGTTTTTATCAATGAACTTTTATGTGTATTGTCGGACCGACAAATCATTATAGCCGTGTATTTTAAATGACTTTTTTTCCTTTACAAATGTCATTTTGCTGTCCGACTGTTCTAAATACGGGAAACATGCGCCCCTTTACAGGCATACTATAGACACCCCCCAGGTACGAAATTTAAAGGAATATTACACTTTTATTGTTTCACTTTAAGCATTATTAAAATCACTGCTCCGGAAAAAACGGCCGTTTTAAAAAATTTTTTTTGCATTGATACATGTCCCCTGGGGCAGGACCCAGGTCCCAAAACACTTTTTATGACAATAACTTGCATATTAACCCTTAAAATTAGCACTTTTGACTTCTCCCATAGACAATTCACTATAGCCGACACCGCTATTACTTCATGACTTTTTTTCCCTTTAGAAGTTTCATTTTGCTGTCAGACTATTCTAAACACGGGAAAAAAGCACCACTTTACAGGCATACTATAGACACCCCCCAGGTACGAAATTTAAAGGAATATTTCACTTTTATTGTTTCACTTTAAGCTTTATTAAAATCACTGCTCCCGAAAAAACGTCCGTATTTAAAACTTTTTTTGCATTGATACATGTCCCCTGGGGCAGGACCCGGGTCCCCAAACACTTTTTATGACAATACCATGCATATAAGCCTTTAACCACTTCAGCCCCGGAAGGATTTACCCCCTTCCTGACCAGAGCACTTTTTACAATTTGGCACTGCGTCATGCAATGCTGTACCCAAACAAAATTTGTGTACTTTTCTTCCCACAAATAGAGCTTTCTTTTGATGGTATTTGATCACCTCTGCCGTTTTTATTTTTTGCGCTATAAATGGAAAAAGACAGAAAATTTTTAAAAAAAATGATATTTTCTACTTTTTGTTATAAAAAAAATCCAATAAACTCAATTTTAGTCATACATTTAGGCCAAAATGTATTCGGCCACATGTCTTTGGTAAAAAAAATGTCAATAAGCGTATATTTATTGGTTTACGCAAAAGTTATAGCGTCCACAAGCTAGGGTACATTTTCTGAAATTTACACAGCTTTTAGTTTATGACCGCCTATGTCATTTCTTGAGGTGCTAAAATGGCAGGGCAGTACAAAACCCCTCCAAATGACCCCATTTTGGAAAGTAGACACCCCAAGGAAATTGCTGAGATGCATGTTGAGCCCATTGAATATTAATTTTTTTTGTCCCAAGTGATTGAATAATGACAAAAACAAATTACAAAAAGTTGTCACTAAATGATATATTGCTCACACAGGCCATGGGCATATGTAGAATTGCACACCAAAATACATTCAGCTGCTTCTCCTGAGTACGGGGATACCACAGGTGTGGGACTTTTTGGGAGCCTAGCCGCGTACGGGGCCCCGAAAACCAATCACCGCCTTCAGGATTTCTAAGGGCGTAAATTTTTGATTTCACTCCTCACTACCTATCACAGTTTTGAAGGCCATAAAATGCCCAGATGGCACAAAAGCCCCCCAAATGACCCCATTTTGGAAAGTAGACACCCCAAGCTATTTGCTGAGAGGCATGTGGAGTCCATGGAATATTTTATATTTTGACACAAGTTGCGGGAAAGTGACAATTTTTTTTTTTTTTTGCACAAAGTTGTCACTAAATTATATATTGCTCACACAGGCCATGGGCATATGTGGAATTGCACCCCAAAATACATTTAGCTGCTGCTCCTGAGTATGGGGATACCACATGTGTGGGACTTTTTGGGAGCCTAACAGCGTACGGGCCCCGAAAACCAATCACCGCCTTCAAGATTTCTAAGGGTGTAAATTTTTGATTTCACTCCTCACTACCTATCACAGTTTCGGAGGCCATGGAATGCCCAGGTGGCACAACCCCCCCCCCCAATGACCCCATTTTGGAAAGTAGACACCCCAAGCTATTTGCTGAGAGGCATGGTGAGTATTTTTCAGCTCTCATTTGTTTTTGAAAATGAAGAAAGACAAGAAAAAACATTTTTTTTTCTTTTTTCAATTTTCAAAACTTTGTGACAAAAAGTGAGGTCTGCAAAATACTCACTATACCTCTCAGCAAATAGCTTGGGGTGTCTACTTTCCAAAATAGGGTCATTTGGGGGGGTTTTGTGCCACCTGGGCATTCCATGGCCTCCGAAACTGTGATAGGCAGTGAAGAGTGAAATCAAAAATTTACGCCCTTAGAAAGCCTGAAGGCGGTGCTTGGTTTTCGGGGTCCCGTACGGGGCTAGGCTCCCAAAAAGTCTCACACATGTGGTATCCCCGTACTCAGGAGAAGCAACAGAATGTATTTTGGGGTGTAATTTCACATATTCCCATTGCATGTTTGAGCAATATATCATTTAGTGACAACTTTGTGCAAAAAAAAAAAAAAATTGTCTTTTTCCCGCAACTTGTGTCACAATATAAAATATTCCATGGACTCGACATGCCTCTCAGCAAATAGCTTGGGGTGTCTACTTTCCAAAATGGGGTAATTTTGGGGGGTTTTGAACTGTTCTGGCATTTTATGCACAACATTTTGAAGCTCACATCACCCACTCTTCTAACCACTTGAAGACAAAGCTCTTTCTGACACTTTTTGTTTACATGAAAAAATTATTTTTTTTTGCAAAAAAATTACTTTTAACCCCCAAACATTATATATTTTTTTAAAGCAAATGCCCTACAGATTAAAATGGTGGGTGTTTCATTTTTTTTTTCACACAGTATTTGCGCAGTGATTTTTCAAACGCATTTTTTGGGGAAAAAACACACTTTTTTAAATTTTAATGCACTAAAACACACTATATTACCCAAATGTTTGATGAAATAAAAAAGATGATCTTAGGCCGAGTACATGGATACCAAACATGACATGCTTTAAAATTGCGCACAAACGTGCAGTGGCAACAAAATAAATACATTTTTAAAAGCCTTTAAAAGCCTTTACAGGTTACCACTTTAGATTTACAGAGGGGGTCTGCTGCTAAAATTACTGCCCTCGATCTGACCTTCGCAGTGATACCTCACATGCATGGTGCAATTGCTGTTTACATTTGACGCCAGACCGACGCTTGCGTTCACCTTAGCGCGAGAGCAGGGGGAGACAGGGGTGCTTTTTTTTTTTTTTCTCTTTATTATTTTTTTGCTTTTTTATCTTATTTTTAAACTGTTCCTTTCTTTTTTTTTTTTTTTTTTTATCATTTTTATTGTTATCTCAGGGAATGTAAATATCCCCTATGATAGCAATAGGTAGTGACAGGTACTCTTTTTTGAAAAAATTGGGGTCTATTAGACCCTAGATCTCTCCTGTGCCCTCAAAGCATCTGACCACACCAAGATCAGTGTGATAAAATGCTTTCCCAATTTCCCAATGGCGCCGTTTACATCCAGCGAAATCTAAGTCATGAAATGCTCGTAGCTTCCAGTTTCTTAGGCCATAGAGATGTTTGGAGCCACTCTGGTCTCTGATCAGCTCTATGGTCAGCTGGCTGAATCACCGGCTGCATTCTCAGGTTCCCTGTTAAGACAGGAGAGCCAGAGAAAAACACGGAAGATGGTGGGGGGGCATTCCCTCCCACTGCTTGTAAAAGCAGTCTAGAGGCTAATTAGCCGCTAGGATTGCTTTTACATGAAAGCCGACCGCTGGCTGAAAAGAATGATACTAAGATGATACCTAAATCTGCAGGCATCATTCTGGTATAACCACTCAAAGTCGTGAATGGCGTGCCTGAAGACAAAAAAATGGTTAGCAATAAAACACAGTAAACGGTAAAGTATAAAAAATTGCATACCTGAAAAGCAAACGTGATAAAACATAATAACAATAAAACATTGCAGAATAGAATACAGTAAAAAAGAGCAGAACAATAGAGAGAGAATAGAGAGAGAGAGAACAATGAAACGACAACTATTATTTTTTATTTTATATATATATTTTTTTTTACACTTTTTTTGTAACTAACTTTTTTTTTTTTTTAAATCTTTATTTTGGGAGTGCAGATTATACATAGAGTTCAACAATACAGTATGACAGTTATCTGTTTCTGTAAATATTTTTCACACATAGCAAAGAAAAGAAAATCAAATATGTATTAGTTTAACAGCAGGTATGGCGACATGACATTGTAGCTAACTATGTGACTCTCAAGGGGTCACTCCAGTCTATCCCTGTTGTCTGAGTAGTGCTCTGCCATCTTTTGGTGAATTAAGTCTATGCATTGCGTTATATACAATTTATGGTGTTCAACCCTACGGGCATAGGGGTGGCACCAATGTGGGATACTGCAATCCGGGGTTTTTTTTGTTTTTGTTTGTGTTGTTTTTCCCCTACCCCCCTCCCCCCCCCACCGCTGGGGAAAGGAGGCGAGGAACACTATTAGTGTCAAGAAAGGGAAAAAGGAATAGAAAAGGGGGGAAACAGAAGTGGAAAAGTAAGAAGGGGGGAGGGGTAGGCATAGAGTTCTGGCGAGGCCGGCGGCCCACAGTCCCGAAGCCTCCGGGAACAAACTTCTATATGTACGAGTTATAGTCATCTGAGAAGCGGAACATATTCCAATGTGTCCAACGGGTGCCATGTTCCTCCTCCTTATTCCTGAGAGCAGCTGTGAGGCTCTCCATCTGCTGAATATCACAGACCCTGCTAAACCATTGTGTCACTGTTGGAGCGGACTGCTGCTTCCACATGCTGGGAATACACGCCCTAGCCGCATTCAGGAGGTGTTTCAGCAAAGATTTGCGGTACCGCTTACTAGACATTGGAGTCAGGTTCAGGAGTACTGCCGCTGGATTGTTCTGGAGAGCCACATCAGTGAGTTTGTGGATGATTTCCAGTACCTGCCTCCAGAAAGGAGTCAAGACCGGACATTCCCAGAAGATGTGGATTAACGTGCCATTTTGTGTGCCACATCTCCAGCACAGAGGACTGTGTCCCGGGAAAATGGATGCCAACACCGAGGGAGTCCTATACCATCGTGTCAGAATTTTGAAGGTAATTTCTTGGTATTTGCTACATAGAGAGGATTTATGTGCAAAGAAGAGGATTCGGGTCTTTTGGTCTTCTGTAAACGTGGTGTTCAAATCTCTCTCCCACTTTCCCAAGTATGGGGGATCCTGTTGGGACAGATGGGTTAGTAAGATGTTGTAAGATTGAGAAAGAGATTTCCGAATTGGTTCTTCACCCATGCACAGCTCCTCAAAAGGTGTGGGTTGTCTCCTAAAACCCTGAGCTTCTGGAAGAGATCTGAGAAAGTGTGACAATTGTAAGATCTTCCATCTGCCCAATATAGAGGCTCTAAAACTAGGGTATATGGTAGAAGGGTCGTTCCAACCCGAAGGCCCACAAAAGGAAGAGGCTCTAACTATACTCCGATTTGAGTGGAGCCGAAAGGACCGATCGGAAAGGCCTGGGTGGAAATCCGGGTGTCCAATTATGGGTGTCATTGGGGAAGGAAAATTAGGTTTCTCCACCATTCTGGAGTATCTGCGGAGTTCCTCCAAAGTGGCATCCCGCAGTGGGTGTGTCGGTAAATATCTGGAAGAGCGAGTTCCACTCCAGGGTAGACCCTCAATGGGAAACGGGATCGTCTCCTGCTCTAATCCAATCCACAGTTTGTGTGATGAGTGTCTGCACCAGTCTACAATTCTGTTCATGTGCACTGCTGTGTAGTATAGAGCTGGGTCAGGTAGACCCACGCCTCCTCTCAGTTTTGGTCTTTGTAGTAGGGATCTCTTGATCCTCGGTGGTTTGCCCCGCCAGACGTATCTGACAAATAACGAGTGTAACTTGCGGAAGAAGTCCCGCGGTATCCCAACAGGCAGTGCCTGGAGGAGGTAAAGCAGTCTCGGCATGATGTTCATTTTTAAGACATTGCACCTGCCGAGCCAGGAGACCGCCAAGTCCCTCCATCTGTCTAGGTCTGAGGAAAACACGCTCAAAAGTGGTTGAAAGTTGTGTTGGTAAATGAGGTGTAGATCAGAAGGGATTTTTGTGCCTAGGTATTTGATGGCCTGGGGGGACCACCGGAAGGGGAAATTGCCACTAATGGAAGCCCGGGATCTAGGGGTAAGAGTTATGTTCAGCGCCTCTGACTTTTGGAAGTTAATTTTGAAATCCGATAACTCCCCGTATTTACGTATGGCCGATAGTAAGTTTGGTAGGGACGTATGAGGATCCGAGATGTAAAATAATAGGTCGTCCGCGTATGCGGCAATTTTATGGTGATAAGTGCTTGTCTCGAGTCCTTTGATATTTGGGTTAAGCCTTATATGTTGTAAAAAGGGCTCCAGTGAAATTATGAAAAGGAGCGGGGAAAGTGGGCATCCCTGTCTCGTACCATTGCTTATCTTGAATGGGCTAGAGGTACTCCCATTTACCCTAACTGTCGCTGTGGGAGAGGAATATATGGCAGAGATCCAGGACAACATAGGAACCGGTATGCCAAGGCGTCGCAGGGTGGCCAAGAGGAAAGTCCAATTTACCCTGTCAAACGCCTTTTCGGCGTCTGTAGATAACAACATGAATGGTATGTTGAGGTGTTTAGCCCTAGCCACTACGTTTATCGTTCTGATAGTATTATCTCGAGCCTCTCTGTTACGGATAAAACCTGCTTGGTCCAGAGGGATTATGCGTTGGAGAACTGGGCCTATTCGCTCAGCCAGGATTTTTGTGAATAGCTTCAGATCACAGTTAAGAAGGGAGATAGGCCTGTAACTCGCGCACATCAGTGGGTCTTTTTCAGGCTTAGGGATGACAGATATACTGGCTTGTAGAATATCTGTAGGTATGGCGTGGTTATCCTGTATAGCATTGAAAGCGGTGACGAAGTGAGCTGCCAGTTGAGTTTGGAAGGTTTTATAATAAGTGATGGTGAAACCATCGGGGCCGGGTGCTTTCCCCGTCGGGGTGTTGGTTAAGGCCTTTGTGAACTCATCTGGGGTAATAGGCTGTGAGAGCAAATCTACCTCCTCCTCATTGAGGGAAGGCAGCTTTGCAGCAGCAAGATATGCCTCAATAGAGTCTAAACTATTTGGGTTCCGTGTCCCAGAGGGAGAGGAGTGTAGATTGTACAGGGCTTCATAGAACACCCTGAAGGACTCAGCCATTTCTGCGGAGTCGTAAATTTTGGCTCCTGTGGAAGAAGATAAGGCAGTAATGTAAGAAAGATTGCGCTGTGTCCGTATGGCGTTTGCTAGTGTTCTACTGCACTTATCTCCAAACTCGTAGAAGGTTCTACGTATCCTCAAAAGGTTATTCTTAGCATGAAACAGGGAGTGCTCTCTGATTTGCTCTCGGAGCTTGGTTACTTCTGCCTCTATGGCCCTATCTGGATGGTGTTTGTGACGCTTTTCGCAATCGTGTAATTTTACAAGTAGTTCAGATAGTGTTTTTTCTCTGGCTATTTTGAGTCTGTGGCCATGTTTAATAAGTATTCCTCTTATGTAACATTTATGTGCTGACCATATAGTTAGCGGGTTTGGGACTGATTGTTTGTTGCTCTCGAAAAAGAGATTCAGTTCTCGCAAAATATCTGCTCTCACCTCCGGGTCTTGGATAAGTGATTCGTTTAGACGCCAGGTGGCTCCCTTGGGAGCCGGCCGTTTCAAATTTAAGGTCAAAGAGATCGGAGCGTGGTCAGAGAGCGCTATGTGTCCGATCTGAGCCCCCGTGACAAGTGGGATCGTGGCGTGGGAGACCAGAAAGAGGTCAATTCTGGAATATGAGTTGTGGACAGCTGAGAAGAAGGTGTAATCTTTCTCTTGCGGATGAAGAATCCGCCATATGTCGACTAAACGATGAGAATGCAATAGGTCTTTGATCCGGTTCCGGTATCTCAAAGACAGGGCCGAGGATCCCGATGATGTATCCCTACGAGGATCTATGGTAAGATTAAGGTCTCCCCCTATTACTAATGTTCCCTCTGTGAAGGAAGCCAGGGCGTCCAAGCATGATTCAAGTACCTGCAGTTGGTCCACATTTGGCAAGTACAGGTTTGCGAATGTGAATGTCTGTGACTGAATGGTACCTTTGACAAAGAGGTATCTACCTTCAGGATCAGCATGGAGGTCCCCCAGCTGCCAGGACAATGTCCCAGCCAGAAGGATACTTGTCCCTTTAGATTTTGAGGAGGGTGAAGCACCGTGGTACACTATTGGGAAATGTTTACTGTGGAGTTTAGGGATACAATCCGCCCGAAAGTGGGTCTCTTGTAAGAACACGATCTGGGGTCTTTGCCTCCAGAGATCCGAAAGGCAACTAGAACGCTTCTCTGGAGCATTTAGGCCCTTTACATTCCAGGATATCAACTTCAGAGACATGTCTGCTAGAACAGGGTCGGGTCGCCAGACCTCGCCAGAAACCAACACCGTTAGCGATGCGGGGGAGAGGAAGGGGAGGGGGAAAACGGTATAGAATACAAGAGTTACAGTGAGAGGGTGGGGAGGAACAAAGATTGGGGCAAGAAGAGATAAAGAGAAGAAAGGGAGGACAAATAGGAAAAAGTAGGAGCAATCTAAATCTCCAATCGGAGAGTTACTGCCTAATTGGGCAGCTAGGGCCTAGTGGGGGAAGAGGTAGGGCACTTCAGAGGTCGGGGCTCCCGGAACGCGAGCCCCCCCCAGTCCATTTCTCATTAGGAGCCGTCCTGTCAGGGACTGCATTGGTTCTTTTAGGCTTCTTTGCAAAGAGATAGCCCCTTAGTAACACATAACATAAAACCTTGTGACGTTAAATTCAACATAACACGTCTTAACATTATGACCATCAAAACTAAGGCAGTAAGTAAAACTGTAATTGAAAGAACTGTGCCAAATTCTGGTCTCTTGTTGTTAGCTCTGTTTACTAGATGGATCGCTAAACCTACCGGGTCCAGGCCAAATAAGAGCGGTCCACAACCCTCTACTCTAGTCTCCATATCTGGGAGAGACAATTCCGTCTGGAACATTCTCGGTGTCCTGGGATAGGGTAGTTGGCAAAAAGGAGGGGTGGGTATGGGAAGGGGTGAGGAGAGGGAAGAGGAGGGTAAATGTAGGGGATGGTGGGGAGAGAGGAGGGAGGAGGGATGGGGAAGGGGGGGGAAGGTGGGGGACCATTGGTAGGATAATAACATCTCCTAGCAGGTATTCATCTTTGGTTGATGTAAGAATTTCCCATCTTGATACTAAGTAGTCTCTCTGTATCTCATCTTAGAAGTTAAATTCACTTTAGTGATATGCATCAAAATTGTTAAGCATTGCGAGCCACCTGTACCCCTTTCTGTGTTTTGTATTGTGGTAAAGAAGCACATTTATATTTTGACAATGTTCTGTATCTTGGCGAAATGCAATACAGACATCCTTAGTGATTTCCAGAATGGCACAATCAACAACCACAAAATATTTAAGGACATTACTGTGATATTTTGTAAAATGTTAATTCAACGCTGCTATTACCACTTGCAGTAAAGCAAATTAAGCAATAAGATTGCTAGCGGTCCCAGAGGAGATAATTTCACAAACTTTCATTGTACAAGTTCGCGAACCTTTTGACAATATCAATTATGCCAGTCAGGAAACACCAACTCTCTAAGGGCATACAATAAACATCTACCATGTGCCAATACAATTATCTGAGGGGATGTTTATCCTCAGATAAAAAAAAAAAAAAAAAAAAAAAAAAAAAAAAAGGGGGGGGGGGGGGAAGAGGGCCTTAACAAGTTTTGTAATTGTGTTCACTTGAGATTTATTGGCCCGGAGTTTGAGATTTTGCTCAATGCTCAGATCCAGGATATTGCGCCATTGGACAACAAACCTGAGGCTTTCGCCTTTATAGTTAGGTCAGCAGTGCTGGTCACTATATCTCAAAACTCATAGGCCAAATTTCAGTAAAAGGAGATAGGCCTTAAAGTAGAAAATTTGCCTGTATTTGTCTTGCTAAGGACGCTTATCAAAACAAATTTCTCAAAAGGACCCAGAGGAAATAGGCAACGAGGGCTGTCTCATAGAATGTTAATTTGCATGCAGTAATGTTCCAACTACTGTTAAGCTACTTTCAATAGAGTCTGTTATCTCTAACTTATGGTAATAGAGGCAAACATGTCGGTGACTGTGGGACTCGCTTACTTGTCCGTGTACTTTCCTTCTGTTCCTGGATGGAGAGAAAAAAAAAAAAGGGGGGAGAAAATGTGTTTCTTTCTCCTCACCCCCTCCTTTAATCAGGGTACAGGAAGCTTCACTTGCCTCCATGGAGCCAGTAGGTCAGAAAGGTGCGAGGAGGTCAATCCGGATGAACAAACAAATTTTTTGGGGGACCACAAGAGAAAAGTAGGTAGCCAAGCTCAGGCTAAACAATGTTGTTTTTAAGCAGATGTAAAAATGAAAAAATATAGCCGCGGGGCAATCGTTGACAATGTCATTACTCCGGTGAAGGGGGACAACAAATACTTGAACAGTCCCTGCGCCCAAGAGACTTTCTGCTGTAAGGGGCTCATGGTTCGTTGTCTTGAGGGGCCTGTGGCCTTCTGCGTTGATTTTGGCGATTGCGCCTGGACCTTTGGGGTCTGCCATTAGGGTACACCGATGGGTTGTTATTGCCAGCCGGCAATACGAATGCTAGCCAATTGGGAAGCGACATTATTGGCAGACCAAGAGAGTTGAGGAAGGTAGGTACTTCTGAGGGGTGTCGAAGGGTGTATGTACGCCCACCTTTCCTTGCAATCAAGTGGAAGGGGTGGCCCCATTTGTAGGTGATTCCTTGTTCGCCGAATTTCTCCAGCAAAGGTTTCATGCAGCGGCGCATCTGTAGCGTCCTTCGGGACACATCCGGCAGAAGATTGATCTGTGCTCCATCAAAGTCAACTTGTCCTCTGCGCCAGGCCCTCTGAAGGATGTCCTCTTTAACAGAATAGTTGTGCAGGCAGCAAAGAACATCTCTGGGTCTGCCATCTGTTGAACCTCTAGGGCCGAGGGTTCTGTGTACTCTGTCGATGATGATGGGGGTCTCTGTCGGGCGGTCCAGACAATCGTTGAATATGGCAGTAACTGTCGTCTTGAGATCCGCCTGGTGGGTAGCCTCTGGTAAGCCGCGGATCCTAATGTTTCGCCTGCGGTTACGATTTTCCAAATCGTCCATTAGTAGGTGCAGCTGCGCTATTTGGTCAGTTACTTCTTCATGCGTGCCTTGCAATGCTTGGACATCATTGCGAAGAGTAGAAGTGTCTGTTTCTAATGTAGAGACTCTTGCGGCCACTTCTGTTATTTCCTGCTTAATGCCTGCAATTTCCCCACGAAGTGCTGTCTCCATTCTGGTTGCCACAGAATCTAGATCTTCTCTGGTGGGTAGTTTTTGCAAAAGTTCCCATATTGCTCTATCACTACTAAGCAGAGCTGTGTGCTCTTGTGAAGGCATGGCTAGAGAACTGGATTCTCTCGTTACCTGCAGCTGCTGTGAAACATGTACAGATGCACTGAGGAATGGGGGCTGGTGCTGGGATGACTGCATGTGCTGTGAAGCCCATGGTGTGGAGCTGCTATTCTCACCTCCTGGACTGCCCAGGGGTGTAAGGGACAGAGAGCGGGGGAAGCAGGGGGAGAGATCGCTAGTGGGAGAAAACGGTAGCATATCATTACCGTGATCTTGTTTCTCCTCTCTTGCTGCAGGCGATCCGGACTCTGTCTGTGCGGCCGAGCTCGGCGCCATCTTGGCTGGATCAGGTGTGGACGCCGTTTGCTGTTTCGGCTTCAGGAACCGATCCATCAGTGCTCCGGAACCCACAGAGCGGTAGGGTCTCTCCTCTGGCAGGGAAGTTAGGGACTGAGAAGCTATAATGCTGGGTATGGCTGTGCTGGTGGCCTGTGAAGGAGCCGAGGCCCGGGAGCCCTGGGAAAGTCCGTCCTCACTCTTCCATGCCGAGACCACGCCCCCTGTAACTAACTTTTATAACTGTAACCGGTTCCAGGTTCAGGTCTCTCAAAATGCGATGGCATCTTGGGAGACCCTGTGAAAGTGCGCCTAGTCTGTGCAATGCTGTACCCTGCGCTAATACTCAACTAGTGTATGGTAGCGTTCAAAACATTCACCAATGCAAAGACCAGGATTGTCAGGACAGGAGGGACAATAATAGCGGTTGTCACGCCTATATCCACGCTTGCTGCAGACACAACATCTTTTTTGGGGGGGTTCGTTGAGTAGGGGTACTCGGGAGGACATAAAGAAAATGCCTCTCATGCAGCCGACTGCATTTGGTTGGGGATGTGAATGGCGGAAGTACGGGTGCTGCAGAAGCGGTGGGTTCCCAATTAGGATTGGCGAATGCAGCAGGAAGGGCATTATGGGCACGACGGGCCTGTGTTTGTCTTCTTGGTGGCAGCGGGACACTACTTGTGCTTGCCACCTCACCAGCTTGAACTGCACTTATGGGACTCGCCACGTCACCAAGTGTTACTGCAGTGCTGGTTTGACTACAACCGAAATGCTACCAAAAAACCTGTTAGCGATCGCAGGGATCAGGCCTGACTCTGCGAACGCTGCAGTTATGCGTTTAGTGTTTTGTAAGTGACAGTGATCAGATATTGATCCGTTCAGATACTATACCACTACGGGAGGTGTACGGTGCGTGCGTGGGTGTTAGCGGTACTGGCGCTAACCTGATGCTGCTTGTGGCTAGTGTTTGCCAGTTCACCAAAACGCTACCAAAAAAACTGTTAGCGATCGCAGGGATCAGGCCTGACTCTGCGAACGCTGCAGTTATGCGTTTAGTGTTTTGTAAGTGACAGTGATCGATCGATACTGCACTTGGGTGGGCTGGGCTGGGCTGGGCGGAGGGGCAAAATGCAGGTGCTAGCAGGTATCTGGGCTGATCCCGCTAACACTGCATTTGTGGGAACCATAAACTGCTGGGGACGCTAGTATAGATCTGATCGGATCAGATATTGATCCGTTCAGATACTTTACCACTAAGGGAGGCGTATGCTGCATGCGTGGGTGTTAGCGGTACTGGCGCTAATCTGACGCTGCCTGGGGCAACGCATATCACCGCCAGGCGATCAGGGGGCTAAACCTTTATTCGGTAATAAACGGCGGGTGCCCTGACACTATAAAAAATAAATGAACTAACCAGCGTCACCCCTAACACTTTTACGGTGATCAGTGGTGAAAGGGTTAACTAGGGGGCAATCAATTGGTTAAAACATTTATTAGATAGTATATGGGGGTCCCTGACGCTATAAAACGCTGACGGCGAACCTAAATATTTACCTCCCTAACTAGCGCCACCAGTGACACTAATACAGCAATCAGAAAAATGATCGCTTAGTGACACTGGCGACGAGGGGTGATCAAGGGGTTAAAACTTTATTAGGGGGGGTTAGGGGGGTATCCTAGACCTAAAGGGGGCTAACCCTAACTGCCCTACTACACTAACTGTCACAAACTGACACCATGCAGTAATCAGAAAAAAAAAAAAAAACTGCTTGGTGTCAGTGTGACAGGGGGGGGAGGGGTGATTGGGGAGTGATCGGGGGCGATCGGGGGGGATCGGGGGTGTCAAGTGTGCCTGGCATGTTCTACTGAGTGTGTGTGTGTTTTACACTCACAGTGATGTCTTCTCTCCTCGGCGCCGGAATGGAAAATACCGAGCCGAGGAGAGATGACATAATTTCCTTTGCTGCTGTTTAGCATACAGCAGCAAAGGAAGATTCTCATTGGCTTGGAGTGATCGCTTGGGGGGGGACGAACGGATGTTCTCCCCCTCACCTCTCATTGCTCCCAGACCAAAGCCGACTGCCTCGGGCACCGGGGGGTCCAATTGGACCCCCCGCCCGTGGGAGGCAGATCACGTACAGGTACGTGATTCTGCCTGCCCGTGCCATTCTGCCGACGTATATCGTCGTGAGGCGGTTGGCAAGTGGTTAAAATTAGCAATTTTGATTTGTCCCATAGTCTTTTAAAGGGTGTTCCACGGCTTTCAAATTTGCCGCGAGCACCTCAAATTGTTCACTGTTCGGTGAACTGACGAACAGCCAATGTTCGAGTCGAACTCATGTTCGACCCGGACATAAAGCCCATCCCTAGTCAGCATAGGCAGTCTTCAAGGGATCCCAGATCCAAAGCAAATTCAGTCAGTTACAACAGCATCAGGTGCTTGATAGCTGCTGATCCAAGATTGATTCCTTTTTATGAATGTGAGCCTATCAATGGAGTCTGTGGACAGGCGCACTCTTTGATCTGTTACAAACTCTCCAGCAGCACTGAATGTGTATTTAGAAAGCACGCTGGATGCAGGACAGGTAGCTCGATTGAATATTGAGCAAGTTCTGGTCAGTGATCCATCCTCAAGACCCAGTAACCCAATCGATGCTCTGTTGGAAAGGTCTCCAAGTCCGCTCTTGCCCCTAGATATTCCTACACCATATAATGCAGACGCTGGCGATGGTTGGTTGAACCAATCAGACTTTGGCGCTGAGGACTGAAAAATTGTTTAACCACTTCAATACCAGGCACTTAAATTTTTAATCATTTTGTTCCCACAAATAGAGCGTTCTTTTGGTGGTATTTGATCACCTCTGCAGATTTTATTTTTTGCGCAACAAATAAAAAAAGACCAAAATTAAAAAAAAAAAACAAGTTCTTCTTTGTTTCTGTTAAATTTTTTTGTAA
This sequence comes from Aquarana catesbeiana, assembly GCF_042186555.1. Classification (NCBI taxonomy): domain Eukaryota; kingdom Metazoa; phylum Chordata; class Amphibia; order Anura; family Ranidae; genus Aquarana; species Aquarana catesbeiana. The sequence continues at coordinate 170,076,335 of NC_133334.1, read as the reverse complement.
ATAAGTACGTTTTCTTTTTCAATGACAGGCACTGATATGGCTGCACTGACGGGCACTGATAAGGCGGCACTGATGGGCACCGATGAGGTGGCACCAATGAGGTGGCACTGATGGGCACTGATGATGGGCACTGATAGGCGGCACTGATGGGCACTGATAGGTGGGACTGATGGGCACTGATAGGTGGCACTGGTATGCAGCACTGATGGGCACTCATAGGTGGCACCGATGGGCACTCATAGGTGGCATTGATTGGTACATATGGGTGGCACTGATAGGTGCCACTAATGGGCACTGATAGGTGGGCACTGATGGGCACAGATGGGCACTGACAGGTGGCACCGATGGGCAATGACAGGTGGCACTGATAAAATTTATTGGTGGCATTGCTGGGCATAACTAAAACATAATGGTGCCAATCAGTGCCCATTTGTGGGCACTGATTGTCACAGATTGGGCACATGTGGATGGCCATGGGGTACATACCTGGCCATCCACATGTTGCCCCTTCCCTGGTGGTCCTAGTGGCGATCCCTGGTGGTCCAGTGTGGTGATCTGAGGGGGTGCTACGCTGATAAACAATCAGCGCAGAACCCCCCTGTCAGTAGAACCGCCGATCGGCTCTCGTCTACTCGCGTCTGTCAGACGCGAGTGAGGAAAAGCCGATCAACGGCTCTTCCTGTTGACAGCGTGATCAGCCGTGATTGGACACGGCTAAAGAGCCTCCGCCGGAGGCTCTTTACCAAGATCGGTGGAGCGGTGTGTCAGGCAGATACACCGCTCCACCGATCACCGCGATGCGCGCCCCCGCAGGCACGCGGCGGCATGTTATCCTGCTGGACATCATATGACGCTCAGTAAGGATAACGAAACCACTTCCAGGACATCAATCCGCTATAGGGCGGGCGGAAAGTGGTTAAAGGCATCGGTCAGCCAGCCATCTTCTCCACTGCTCCTTCTCTGACTGAACGAAGACCCAGCAACACGTTGTCCAGCACCAGGCAATGGTAACCTCCCAGGGTCTGGAAATGCGTTACACAAACCTTTCTTCAAGGCCTCCTGAATATGTTTCATCCTCTGCTCCCTCTGCGAAGGCAGGATGAGTTCTGCAACTTTACCCTTGTAACGTGGATCAAGAAGGGTTGCCAGCCAGTAATGATCCCTCTTCTTGATACCACAAATCCTAGGGTCCTTTCGCAGGCTTTGCAGAATCAGGGAGGCCATGCAGCCTAAGTTTGCAGAGGCATTTGATTCTGAGTCCTCTGGGTCACTAAGGATCACATTATCCGTAACTACATCCTCCAAGCCACATAGAACTCCTTGGGTTTCTAGGGACTGAAAACCATCCCTTGAAGACTGCTGCTGAGTATTATCCTCTACATCCATGCTGACACAATCCTCCGCCTCCTCCTTTTCTTCCTGTGTGTTTGGCCGGCCCGCAGGAATGCTATCTGGATAAAGGGGACCTTAAGAGGAAAGAAAGTCCTCCTCTTCCTCCCGCTGTTCTGCCTCAAGTGCCATGTCCATGATTCCACAAAGCGTGTGCACCAGCAGGAAGACTAGAGGGATAGTGTCACTGATGCATGCATTGTCGCTGCTCACCATCCTTGTGGCTTCCTCAAATGCTGACAGGACAGTGCCTGCTTCCTTGATCAGTAGCCACTGGCATGGCGAAAAACTCCCCTGACCCTGTCCTTGTGCCATACTCGCACAGATACTCATTGATGGCCCTCTGCTGTGTGTGCAGCCACTGCAGCATTGCCAATGTTGAGTTCAACCTGGTGGGGATGTCACAAATGAGGCGGTTGGTGGGCAGGTTGCATTCCCTTTGAATGTCAGCCAGCCAAGCACTGGCATTGTATGACCAGCAGAAATTACCTCAGACCTTTCTGGCCTGCCTCAGGAGATCTTGTAAGCCTGGGTACCTGGTCAAGAACCGCTGCACCACCAAATTCAGGATGTGTGCCAAACATGGAACATGGGTCAAATGTCCCTGTCGGAGGGTGGAGAGAAAGTTGGTGCCATTGTTGCATACAACCATTCCTGGCTGAAGCTGGCATGGCGTCAACCACCTCTGAGCCTGCCCCTGCAGAGCTGACAGAATCTCTGCCCCAGTGTGGCTCCTGTCCCCTAGGCAGACCAACTTAAGCACCGCATGGCATGCTTTAGCCTGACTGCTTGCGTAGCCCCTTAAATGCTTGCTGGTTCAGAGGACAAATCTGCAGAAGAGGCCATAGAGGAAGAAGAGGAGGAGGGGGTGTAGGAGAGAGCTGTGGCAGAATCGCCACTAGCATTTTGGAGGCGTGGTGGCAGCACAAGCTCCAGAAACACTGAACCCTGTCCTGCATCCTTCCCAGCTGCCAGCAGATTTACCCATATGAACCTTACTGCTGACTGCCCTGTCCAACGAGGCCAAAACATTGCCTTCCACATGCCGGTAGAGAGCCGGAATGGCCTTCCGTGAAAAGAAATGGCGTTTTGGAACCTTCCACTGAGGTACAGCACATTCCACAAATTCACAAAAGGAGGAGTCTACCAGCTGAAAAGGCAGCAGTTGCAGTGCTAGCAATTTGGCCAAGCTAGCATTTAGATGCTGAGCATGTGGATGGCTGGGACTGAATTTCTTTTTATGGTTCAGCAACTGGGGTTTGCCTGCTAAAATCAATTGGTGGTGTACTGCTAGCAGATTGGCTGCAAGTACTTGGGACACCTATTGCTATACCTTCATTCCCCTCAGTGTAGGTTTTTTAGAGGACTGGAGTTATAGTAGGGTTGGAGATCCCAGATGAGGAGCAAGGAGAAATACGCCTTTTTCTGTGATGTGGGACTTTCAAGTGTTGTTGCCAACGGATGTGGTGCCAAGCGGCTGCTGTTCTGGCCATGCTTGATCTGCGTCAGACATAGGTTGCAAACAGCAATGGTGCAATCTGCTGCACACGTGTCAAAAGGCCCACACCAAGGAACTTTTCAAAGTCAGCAGGGAGTCAGCAGCACCCTGCACCTGCGGAGCTCTGCGGTGTGATGCAATAGGGTGGCTGCCCATAAGCTGTCCCCTAGAGGACATCCTGCCTCGTTGGAGTTGTGCCTCCTCCTCACTTTCCTCCTCTTCTCTCAGGCACCCAAGTACAGTCAGTGACCTCATCATCCCCTCCCTCCTCATCACTGGAGCAAACTTGGCAGTATGCTACAGCTGGGGGAACATGAGTGCCAGTTTCTTGTCCTTCTGTGGCACCCCCTCTCTCCAGGCTCATGTTATTCCCTTCCTCAACCTGTGAACCAACATCGGAGCCTTCAAATCGCTGCACATCCTCCAGCAGCATATAACGCACACTGTGGTTAAATAATTCTGGTGACTTCTCTCTGCATGATGGTGGGGCTACAGAAGAAGTGACTGTGGACAAGAAGCCGGTGGAATAGGTCGCTTTGGCAGCTGAGTTGGAAGGCAAACTACTCTGAGCCTGGGTGACAGAGGATGAGAAGGATGAGGAAGGCTTCGTTATCCACTCCACCAACTCTTCTGCATGTTGTGGCTCAATAACACAGCTAGCAGCAGCAAAAAAGAACAAGCGTGCCTCACAGCCAACTGCAGAGGATGCACCATGTCCATGACCACCACTGTTGACTGTAGACACAGAGGCTGCTTGCCCTCTTTTGGGGCCTGTGAGCGTCTGCCTCTCCCTGTTGGCCTTCCGGACATGATGCATTTTTTGTTTTGCAACACCACACTACACTGTATTAGATACTGTGTACACCGCTTGAAGTGTATAAGAAAGCATACACCACCGAATGCACTGTGTATATAGGCTACACTGAATGCAGAGTATATATATATATATATTTATATATATTAGACTATATATATATATATATATATATATATATATATATTAATACACCGCCTGAGGTGTATTAGAAACTGAACACACTGTAATAGATACTGTGTACACCGCCTGCACTGTTTTAGAAACTGTATAAAAGCTGCACTGTATTGTATATTGTGTACACCACCAGAAGTGTAGTAGAAACTGTACACATTGTATTAGATACTGTGTACACCACTTGCACTTTATTAGAAACTGTACAATGGCTCCACTGTATTGTATATTGTGTACACCACCAGAAGTGTAGTAGAGAGTGTACACACAGTATTTGATACTGTGTACACCACCTGCACTGTATTAGAAACTGTACAACGGCTGCACTGTATTGTATACTGTGTACACCACCAGAAGTGTGTATATATATATATATATATATATATATATATATATATATATACACAGTGTATATACAGTGGGGATGGAAAGTATTCAGACCCCTTAAATTTTTCACTCTTTGTTATATTGCAGCCATTTGCTAAAAGCATTTAAGTTCATTTTTTTTCCTCATTAATGTACACACAGCACCCCATATTGACAGAAAAACACAGAATTGTTGACATTTTTTTTTGCAGATTTATTAAAAAAGAAAAACTGAAATATCACATGGTCCTAAGTATTCAGTGTTGGGAAATGTAGGTTGTCTAGGGATATTTTAGACCCTCGATAAGTCTGCATAAGGTGTACCTTACAATCCCCACAGGCCTGTGAGATTAGCCCATTGAGACAATAATAAAAAAAAATGACAAAGTCTCGCCCAGCAAATCTAATCTTTATTCTTTTTGTGTGAATATTTAAAGGGGGCTTTCAGAAAATACCGCCCCTTGACCGTGTCATACAAATTATCCAATCAAATACAGAAACATTTTATGACAAAAGTGAAACCAAACAAATGCATCATTTCTGGGAAATCACGTGCTTTACAAGAAATGGAAAGTAAGGAAAGATAAGAAGAATAATGAACAGTACATGCAGCTGTCTGTAAAATAGAATACAGGATAAAACACAAAATGGAAGTTGATTATTGTAAAATTGATGTGGTTAAGCTAAATATCCCTTCAATCCTCTCTTAGATCATATAAGATGATCTCTACATTCTATCTAGTGTTCTAGTACTTCTTTGGGATTGTGGCATAGATTGCCTGTTGATTCTTCATGTATGTCATGTAGTATAGAACCTTATCATCAGGAGATTAAATGCGAGCAATTATGCAAATACAACACTTAAAACAGAGGTAAAGAATCAGAGCAAGGATAAATATCATAGTAGTCAGGCACCTTGGCACTCGTGTTAGAGATCCAAGTACAGCATCTGTAGTCCTCAGTCATTTCACATAAACCTGTGAGAGCTGCACTCATGCTTTCTATAGCTAACTCATATAGTTCTAGCTGTTTTCTAATTGCTCTAGTTTCTATGTTTAACATAGCAATGCCATCTGAATTCCTCTCCATTATCTCATCCAATATACTTGAATAATTGTTCAACCTTTTTCATCATGTCTATACTCCATCCTGTCCAAGAAGGAAACCATGCCCAGGCCATATCTTGTTTATAGAACAATTCCCTTTTGTTGCAGTGTTTGAGGGGGTATCTGGGTTGTATACTGGCCTCTAGGGGATGTCCCCTTTTATCATCCCCTACCACTCCCATGACAGGTACCAAGGATGCAAGATAACACCATCCCTTAACATGAAGGGGCACCCAGGGATAACACACTTTCTCACAACATACATAGATACTTTGTCCCAGTGCAAATGGCTTCTTAGCCACAATCTTGTGAGTGTATTTGTGTTGCAATTATAAATTGGCGGAATATATCACATACATTATCAGAGAGAGAGGAAAAGTTATGCAAAGTACGGTTTAGCTTTGGGTCAGAAACTTGAAACAGCAGGCATCCTTGAATCTGCCTCTGCATTCGTACATGGAGATGTTAAATATTGACCTGCTACAAATGGAGGAGTTAGTCTGTGTCTCATTCCCTAAATTAAGACACCAATCAGGGGAATGACTTTTACCTGCTGTTGGAAAGGTAGCAGTGTTATATATGAACAGAGTGGATATGTTAGTTAAGAAGACAGGAGTCTCGTTGAGGAAGGAGGAAATATTTAAAGGTACAGCCAAAAGGGGAATTCAGGCAGTGCTAGGATGTAATTTGCTACATATCCAACATTCTTCATACCCTGATTTTTGAGAATAAGCATACTTAAATTTTAGCAAAAGCATCTTATCAGTAAAACTATCTCCAATCTCTCTCTTTGTTTTAGCTTGTGTCACTGTAATGTTCTCTTATGTGTGTGTGTTCCCACAGATACTTTTAATAGCACCCAAATCTTCAGGGTGGTAGATACAGTTAGTGATGATCCAGGTGGACAGGAACACTATCAGAGAGATCAGGATCAGGGGGCAAAATGCCTTGCCAGAAGTCTGTAGTGAAATAAACAAGGTCATCTTCTCTGGCTGGACCTGCTTTCCCAGGAACTCCTTCTTCATCTGCTTGGACTTCTGCTTGAGGGCCTCCTTTATCCAAGGTCTCCTTCCTGCTCCTGGGGGTTTGGGCAACCTTTTTTACTCAGCTGGCATGGTTCCAGGACTGGCAGTTTTCCACTAGGATGGCTGTTCTGGTCACTGCGACCACTGTGGTAGGAGGTCCAAAGGGATACTCTTGCTTCTTATTTCTGTTCAGCTGTTGGACCACCACAGTGTCTCCCACCTTGAAGGGGTGAGTAGCTTCCTGTGAAGAAAAAGTTTCAACCAGTTTTCTTACATATTCTTCCTGTATTAAGTCCAAATCTCCCTTTTCTACCATTATAGGTGCTCTGGCCCATGGGGTAGGGAAAGGTCTACCCATCAAAACTTCAAAAGGTGAATACCCTGTTGTTTTGGAAGGGGTCATTCTTATTTCTGCCAGGACTGCTGGGAGGACTTTTTTCCAGTTGGCAAAGGTTCCTCTGTGGCCTTTCTTATCTTGTCTTTTATTGTTCTGTTCATTCTTTCTACTATCCCTGAGCTTTGAGGGTGGTAGGGAATGTGGAACTTCCATTCTATCTTGAGAGTTTTTACCAAGTCCTGGCAGACCCTGGCCATGAAAGCGGGACCATTGTCTGAGTTTATTTGAAGTGGGCATCCCCATCAAGGAATGATTTCCTGAGTGAGGATCCTCACTACTGTTTGTGCATCTTCTTTTGTGGTCACAAAAAGTTCGACCCATCTTGAGAATATAAAAATCTCTACTCAGATCAGCCGTGACCTGTATACCTGGCCTATAGTGGCCTATTCCGTGGTACTGTGAGATGAAGAGTGATGCATTTTCTGTTGGTATACATGGTTTCCCCTCTTTGCAGAGAAGTCAATTTTTTGGGGATTTTTCTGCACACCCTTTTTATCCCAGTCCCTTAACTCATAATTTGATGCATAATCCTGGAGATCTGCAAGTGACTGTTCAAATGGGGATATGTCAGGTATCAGCATAGCCATTTGGATGTCTGCTGTCTGTGAGATAGCAGCTTGTTTAGCAGCAAGGTCAGCCAGAGCGTTTTCCCTGGCTATCTCTGTCTGTTGGCCTGTATGTGCTCTGCAGTGTGCTATAGCCTGTTGTTTTAGGTAGCTGGATAGCTTTTAGCAGTAACATTACCAAAGAAGAATGTGAAATGTATCACACCGAAGTCGTGTACCACGCCGTACCCATACTTCGAGTCAGTGTAAATGTTTACATCCTGACCTTTAAAGAGCTGGCATGCTCTAGTGAGTGCAATTAATTTAGCAGCCTGTGCTGATTGATATGGGATAGGCTTGGCCTCAAGTATAACATCTGGAAGCTGCACAACTGCATACCCTGTATGGTATGTGTGATCATTTGGCCTAGAGCAAGAACTATCCACAAAAACATTCTGTGTATCTGGTAGTGCTGTGGAACATAAATCAGACCTGGGTGATGTGTCTTGGTGAATGAGGTTAATGCAGTCATGTTGTAGCACGACCTCATCCTGCTCTCCTTTTAATCCTAAAAGGGCGTTTAAAATTGGTGCTGGGCCTGCAGTGGGAGAAGCATATTTGATGTGCAATTTTGGATTGGACAGCAAAATCACCTCATATCTGCTCAACCTCTGAGCAGACATGTGCTGTGTATGTACATTTTTCAACAGGATTGACACATTGTGGGTGGTGTGAAGCGTGGTGTCGTGTCCCAGAGTGAAAGAAGTGGCCATCTCACCCACCATCGCACAGGACGCTAGAGTTCTGAGACATGCGGGCATGTCTTGAACCAGCACCTGGACCATCTTTGAGAGAAAAAAGAACTACAGGGCGCAGTCTCCCACCATGTTCCTGGGCCAGCACTCCTGCCATGATTCTGCAATTTTCCCTGGCAAACAAGTCATTTTGCCATATTTCAGGGAGGCCGAGGCTCGGGCTGGTAACCATTGCACATTTCAACATGGCAAAAACATTTAACATTTCATCAGACCATTTTACAGTATCAGACATTTCAGAGAGGGTTGCTTGTCTCAATATATTGTCATAGAAAGAACAGTCAGGTATTCATTGGCGGCAGCAACCAATCATTCCAAGAAAGGTAAGCATGTCTTTCTTGGTAAGTGGGTGGGGCAAACCCACAAGAGCGACAGCTCTTTTTTTTGACTGACTTTCCTAACTCCCAGGGACAGCACAAACCCTAGGTACCCCAGGTACTCAACCTCCTGTTTACACCATTGTAACTTTTTCTTAGAGACTTTGTGACCACATACATGTAACCATTTCAATAAGGATAGGCTATCAGCTCGGCAGTCCTCCTCTGAGGAACTACAGATCAAAAGATCATTAACATACTGCAACAGTACAGAACCATGAGGGGCAGTTCAAGGCCCAAGGGTGGCTTGGAGTACTATAGAATAGACCACAGGTGAGTCTATATAACTCTGCGGCATTCTACACCAGATAAACTGACGACTGTGTTGGTCAATCGACACAGTAAAAACAAAGAGTGGCCGTGTCTCCTTGTCTACAGGGATGGAGAAAAAGAAAATTCTTTAAATCAAACACAGTAAAATACTCTGCATCATATGGTATGGTGGTAGGTATTGATGGCACATCAGGCACTATTGGGACAATCGGTACCACTAGGCTATTGATGGCCCTTAGGTCCTGTACAAACCTATAGTCACCATTTGCCTTCTTTATCAGGTTAATGGGAGTATTGTAGGGCGAGATAATTTCCCTTAAGATTCCTTTCTCCTCTTTTTCTCTGTGTGTAACTCCCTCTTTGTCCTTGCCCCCTCCCTCTTTGTATAAAAGTTTCCCCTTTGATTTCCTGAGAAATCATTTTGATAATGTGTCTGCACTGGTGTTTGTTTAGGAATGTCAAAACATCCTGCAGCATCCTTCTCTGTCAGCTGCTTGCAAAAATCAGTTACAGTGCCTGTACCCCAATCTAATATTTGCTGTCTTACTGTAAGTGCATGTTTAAGGCCAAGGTTGCTGAGGTATGTCTGTATTAAGAGACTGTGCATGTTATACTAAACAAATCCTGACTCTTGTGTCCAAACGTCTATAAATCTCTTCCAGAATTCTAACACAGATTCTGCTGACTTTTTCCTTGCAAGCTGGTAAAAAAAAAAAAAAATTGTTGCTGTGTGTCTTCATGTGATGAGGTCCTTATCTGGTTGTGAAATGTAAGGGAGAGGAGGCGGGGCACACAGTACAAGCATAGAGAAGGTTGATTTAACCCTTAAATTTACCATCCTATGACTCTGCTAAACCCATCGTGGACAATGTTTGGGCTAGGATGCTATAGGGAGCCTCGGTCCAGCCGGGGGATCTCCACAGCATGCATTTTTATTTTCATCTTTGTTTTTCTTTCTAAACATTCTAAATTCTTGTAGATACTAAGTCTCTGTATGTTATTACTTTTCCTATGTTTATAACCAAACTATTTTTATTTACATTTCAAATTTTTGGCAGAGTGCCAAAAGGTTCACACAGTGCCTTCAATTGCGGCAGTACCTAGTACTGCCGCAAACAATTCCCCACTATCTATTACTAGTATATTAGTGAGATATTAGTACTTGAACCCTGTTGGCAAAAAGCCAAATGTCCAAATTTTTCACCTGACTTCCCCTTCGCAAAAAATGTCAGTAGCAAAAAGAATTATTCAAATAGCATGTTTTAATTAAAAGTTATCCTCACCAATTTATGTATTACCTTAAGAAAGTGTTATTAACGCTCTACCCATATGTTAATTGGTAAAAACGTCCCTAATGTCACAATACTTCAAAGACCTGGGACAGACTTGATAAGTCTGCCCTGCTCTTCGAATAAGTGACATTACTCCCTTCACTGTCAACCCTTCTTAAAACACAATTTTTTTATGTAAATTAAACCTTAAAACTTGAACCCATGGTTTTCCTTCTCTAAATAAGGGTCCCTTACCTAGTTTAGAATGATAACCTCCTGGGACACTGGCTACAAGATATGTCCGAGGTCCAGTATAACAGAACAATAAACTAGTAATACAATCAGGACACTTTAGAGACATTTGTTAGTACATAAGAAGAAATGAAAGTGGATACTCACCAATCCAGGGTTCCTTATAAACTCTAAAATTCTTATTCAACTCTATACAGATAAATCAGCAGAAACGAAACACCAATAAACCTTAAAACAATAATTCCGGTATAAGACTTAGTTCTGTCAGAACACCCAATATTTTAGTTCTCTTTTTAGTTCTTTCTCTAAAATGACACTGAACTTCTGATTACTGCAAGGAAAAAAATATATATTTTTACTCACTGAATCAATGCAAGAGTCATCCTGCAGACTACAATATGATACAGGTTATATCTTAAACTTTAGAGTCAAAGCATTCATATATAAATCATTAAAAAATAAACAGTGCAGTGGAAAAGGTGTCATCTTACCTTATGACACCCGACAAATTCCACACAGACAAACATTACACAGATTACAAATCATCTTATGACAGCTAGCTACGCAATAGGAGGATAAAGCAAAGAGTTTAGGTTTTGTCCGGCACACCTTATCAGACTTTTTCTTATAATTACAGTACTGTATAAATCATTAAACTATCCCGGAGTTATTTACTGTTTTCCCGAAACAGTCGCTGCAGTCTTATTCTATGGACTTCTCCTTAAAGTCCTTAAAACCCACTCAGGGTTTTTTATTGCTTCTCAGAGCAATTTTTTTTAAGCCCACCCAGGGCTTTATCTAGCTGTTAACTCAGAACAGCTGTATTATTGCTTCTCAGAGCAATTAAACTTATCGAGTTCTAAAAATTAATTACAGATCCCTTAAAAGGAATCGATCTCTAAATAAATCACGGCAAGAGAAAAATAGATATAAATCTAGATCACCGAACGTATTATGATCAATTCCGGAAGAGCCGCCCAGCTGTTGGGAAATGTAGGTTGTCTAGGGATATTTTTAGACCCTCAATAAGTCTGCATAAGGTGTGTGACAGACCTAGCCGGAAAAGAGGCTTTTGGAGGGGACTGAATGCTAGCCTCCTGCAAACCGATTATGGGCCCTGGCATTTAGGGGGATGGTGCTCTTTGTGAGCTGTATGCCTGGGGACCCTGGAGGTGGCGTTACTTTAGATTCAGGTCCATGTCCCCCAAGACACACAGACTCTGGGGACCCTGGATATGCCATTGTGATGGGAGTCACTAATAGGGGCACAAGGTGAATGAGAACCCCACTATGATCTGTTCTAGTCAGAGACTCAATGCTGTATATGTGTGTATATATAATGTGTGCTGTCTCATTGTGTTGGGTACTGTTTGCTGTGCTAGTTTTGGGTGGGGCTGTATTCCAATGTTCTATTATGTTTGTCTGCCTTGGATCACAGGATGTGTATTGCATTGGAGGGTTTGTGTTTGTCTGCCTTGGATCACAGGATGTGTATTGCATTGGAGGGTTTGTGTTTGTCTGCCTTGGATCACAGGATGTGTATTGCATTGGAGGAAGGGGGGATTCTTCCAACAGCTCTCCCTGCTAACACTGTATACTGATGAGACGTTAAACACACCTGACCTGTGTGTCCATTGTCATTGGACAGTTTAACCCGCCCTCTTTTCCAAGGGTGGGGGGGAAGAGTCTCTGAGTTATTTTATGTGTTGTGTCCATGTGTTATAAAAAATGAGTTGATTCCTGATGAAAACCTGAAGACAGAACCTTGTCTCGTTTTTGGGGTGGATTATTTGTATGGGTTCCTTGTTCGGCTGATTGGAGTGTTCGGTAGCTGCCTTTGTGTTTGGGTATGAAATGTCCTAAACGACTTTAACCCCTTTCATACTCGGGGTGTCGTTACAAGGTGTACCTTACAATCCCCACAGGCCTGTGAGATTAGCCCATTGAGACAATGATAAAAAAAGAATGACAATGTCTCGCCGAACAAATCTAATCTTTATTCTTTGGTGTGAATATTTAAAGGGGGCTTTCAGAAACTACCGCCCCTTGACCGTGTCATACAAATTATCCAATCAAATACAGAAACATTTTATGACAAAAGTGAAACCAAACAAACGCATCATTTCTGGGAAATCACGTGTTTTACAAGAAATGGAAAGTAAGGAAAGATAAGAAGAATAATGAACAGTACATGCAGCTGCCTGTAAAATAGAATACAGGATAAAACACAAAATGGAAGTTGATTATTGTAAAATGGATGTGGTTAAGCTAAATATCCCTTCATTCAGACCCTTTGCTCAGTATTTAGTAGAAGCACCCTTTTCACTTAATACAGCCATGAGTCTTTTTGGGAAAGATGCAACAAGTTTTTCACACCTGGATTTGGGGATCCTCTGCCATTCCTCCTTGCAGATCCTCTCCAGTTCTGTCAGGTTGGATGGTAAACATTGGTGGACAGCCATTTTTAGGTCTCTCCAGAGATGCTCAATTGGGTTTAAGTCAGGGCTGTGGCTGGGCCATTCAAGAACAGTCACTGAGTTGTTGTGAAGCCACTCCTTCGCTATTTTAGCTGTGTGCTTAGGGTCATCGTCTTGTTGGAAGGTAAACCTTCGGCCCAGTCTGAGGTCCTGAGCACTCTGGAGAAGGTTTTCGTCCAGGATATCCCTGAACTTGGCCGCTAGGGATGAGCTTCGAGTTTGAGTCGAACTAATGTTCGACTCGAACATCGGCTGTTCGCCCAGGATATCCCTGTACTTGGCCGCTAGGGATGAGCTTCGAGTTTGAGTCGAACTAATGTTCGACTCGAACATCGGCTGTTCGCCAGTTCGCCGAACAGCGAACAGTTTGGGGTGTTCGCGGCAAATTCGAAAGCCGCGGAACACCCTTTAAAAGTCTATGGGAGAAATCAAAAGTGCTAATTTTAAAGTCTTATATGCATGGTATTGTCATAAAAAGTGTTTGGGGACCTGGGTCCTGCCCCAGGGGACATGGATCAATGCAAAAAAAAGTTTTAAAAACGGCCATTTTTTTGGGAGCAGTGATTTTAATAATGCTTAAAGTGAAACAATTAAAGTGTAATATTCCTTTAAATTTCGTACCTGGGGGGTATCTATAGTATGCCTGTAAAGGGGCGCATGTTTCCCGTGTTTAGAACAGTCTGACAGCAAAATGACATTTCAAAGGAAAAAAGTTCATTTAAAACTACTTGCGGCTATTAATGAATTGTTGGTCCGACAATACACATAAAAGTTCATTGATAAAAACGGCATGGGAACCCCGAACCAAAATAATAAAAAAAAAAAATGGCGTGGGGTCCCCCTCAAAATCTACACCAGACCCTTCAGGTCTGGTATGGATTTTAAGGGGAACCCCGCGCCAAAATAAAAAAAAATGGCGTGGGGTCCTCCCAAAAATCCATACCAGACCCTTATCTGAGCACACAACCTGGCAGGCCACAGGAAAAGAGGGGGGACGAGAGAGCGCCCCCCTCCTGAACCGTACCAGGCCACATGCCCTCAACATTGGGAGGGTGCTTTGGGGTAGCCCCCCAAAACACCTTGTCCCCATGTTGATGGGGACAAGGGCCTCATCCCCACAACCCTTGCCCGGTGGTTGTGGGGGTCTGCGGGTGCTGGACTTATCGGAATTTGGAAGCCCCCTTTAACAAGGGGACCCCCAGATCCCGGCCCTCCCCCTGTGTGAAATGGTAAGGGGGTACAAAACTACCCCTACCATTTCACAAAAAAAGTGTCAAAAATGTTAAAAATGACAAGAGACAGTTTTTGACAATTCCTTTATTTAAATGCTTCTTCTTTCTTATACAGCCAGGTCCATAAATATTGGGACATCAACACAATTCTAATCTTTTTGGCTCTATACACCACCACAATGGATTTGAAATGAAATGAACAAGATGTGCTTTAACTGCAGACTTTCAGCTTTAATTTGAGGGTATTTACATCCAAATCAGGTGAACGGTGTAGGAATTACAACAGTTTGTACATGTGCCTCCCACTTTCTAAGGGACCAAAAGTAATGGGACAGATTAACAATCATCCATCAAACTTTCACTTTTTAATACTTGGTTGCAAATCCTTTGCAGTCAATGACAGCCTGAAGTCTGGAACGCATAGACATCACCAGACACTGGGTTTCATCCCTGGTGATGCTCTGCCAGGCATCTACTGCAACTGTCTTCAGTTCCTGCTTGTTCTTGGGGCATTTTCCCTTCAGTCGTGTCTTTAGCAAGTGAAATGCATGCTCAATCGGATTCAGGTCAGATGATTGACTTGGCCATTGCATAACATTCCACTTCTTTCCCTCAAAAAACTCTTTGGTTGCTTTCGCAGTACACTTCGGTTCATTGTCCATCTGCACTGTGAAGCGCCGTCCAATGAGTTCTGAAGCATTTTGCTTAATATGAGCAGATAATATTGCCCGAAACACTTCAGAATTCATCCTGCTGCTTTTGTCAGCAGTCACATCATCAATAAATACAAGAGAACCAGTTCCATTGGCAGCCATACATGCCCACGCCATGACACTACCACCACCATGCTTCACTGATGAGGTGGTATGCTTTGGATCATGAGCAGTTCCTTTCCTTCTCCATACTCTTCTCTTCCCATCATTCTGGTACAAGTTGATCTTGGTCTCATCTGTTCATAGAATGTTGTTCCAGAACTGTGAAGGCTTTTTTAGATGTTGTTTGGCAAACTCTAATCTGGCCTTCCTGCTTTTGAGGCTCGCCAGTGGTTTACATCTTGTGGTGAACCCTCTGTATTCACTCTGGTGAAGTCTTCTCTTGATTGTTGACTTTGACACACATACACCTACCTCCTGGAGAGTGTTCTTGATCTGGCCAACTGTTGTGAAGGGTGTTTTCTTCACCAGGGAAAGAATTCTTCGGTCATCCACCACAGTTGCTTTCCGTGGTCTTCTGGGTCTTTTGGTGTTGCTGAGCTCACTGGTGCGTTCTTTCTTTTTAAGGATGTTCCAAACAGTTGATTTGGCCACACCTAATGTTTTTGCTATCTCTCTGATGGGTTTGTTTTGTTTTTTCAGCCTAATGATGGCTTGCTTCACTGATAGTGACAGCTCTTTGAATCTCATATTGAGAGTTGACAGCAACAGATTTCAAATGCAAATAACACACTTGAAATGAACTCTGGACCTTTTATCTGCTCCTTGTAAATGGGATAATGAGGGAATAACACACACCTGGCCATGGAACAGCTGAGCAGCCAATTGTCCCATTACTTTTGGCCCCCTAAAAAGTGGGAGGCACATAGACAAACTGTTGTAATTCCTACACCATTCACCTGATTTGGATGTAAATACCCTCAAATTAAAGTTGAAAGTCTGCAGTTAAAGCACATCTTGTTTGTTTCATTTCAAATCCATTGTGGTGGTGTATAGAGCCAAAAAGATTAGAATTGTGTCGATGTCCCAATATTTATGGACCTGACTGTATCTTCTTTCTTCTATCTTCTATCTTCCTTTGGTTTCTTCCTCCACCTTCTTCTGGTTCTTCTGGTTCTTCCTCCAGTGTTCTCGTCCGGCATCTTCCTCCGTGGCGTCTTCTTCCCTTCCGTGGGCTCTTCCTCACGGGGACTTGATGGGGACTTCCCTGTGACATTCCCTGTGACGTCAGAAGGGGGCGTGGTTATGTAACGGGTGACCCCGCCCCCTCTGACATCACGGGGAATGCCACAGGGAAGTCCCCGTGGCGTCCCCGTGCGTCAGAGGGGGGCAGGGTCACCGGGTGGCCCCGTCCCCCGTTATTTAAGAACCGTCAGAAGAGGAGAAGCGTCACACAGCGGGAGCCTCCCTCCATGCCATCATGGATGCGGAGCAGCCCGAGGAGAAGAAGAGAAGAAGATGCCACGGAGGAAGATACTGGACGAGAACACTGGAGGAAGAACCAGAAGAACCAGAAGAACCAGAAGAAGAAGAAGATATAGGAAGAAACCGAAAGAAGATAGAAGATAGAACATAGAAGAAAGAAGATAGAAGATAGAAGAAAGAAGAAGCATTTAAATAAAGGAATTTTTAAAAACTGTCTCTTGTCATTTTTAAAATTTTTGACAGTTTTTTTGTGAAATGGTAGGGATACTTTTGTACCCCCTTACCATTTCACACAGGGGGGAGGGCCAGGATCTGGGGGTCCTCTTGTTAAACAGGGCTTCCAGATTCCGATAAGCCCCCAGCCCGCAGACCCCCACAACCACCGGGCAAGGGTTGTGGGGATGAGGCCCTTGTCCCCATCAACATGGGGACAAGGTGTTTTGGGGGGCTACCCCAAAGCACCCTCCCAATGTTGAGGGCATGTGGCCTGGTATGGTTCAGGAGGGGGGCGCTCTCTCATCCCCCCTCCTTTCCTGCGGCCTGCCAGGTTGCGTGCTCGGATAAGGGTCTGGTATGGATTTTTGGGGGGACCCCACGCCATTTTTTTAAAAATTTTGGCACGGGGTTCCCCTTAAAATCCATACCAGGCCTGAAGGGTCTGGTATAGATTTTGAGGGGGACCCCACGCCATTTTTTTTTAAATTTTGGCCAGGGTTCCCCTTAATATCCATACCAGACCTGAAGGGCCTGGCATGGAATTCAGGGGGACCCCGCATGTCATTTTTTTTTTTAATTTTGGTTCGGGGTTCTCCTGTGGGGATTTCCCATGCCATTTTTATCAATTAACTTTTATGTGTATTGTCGGACCGGCAATTCATTAATAGCCACGAGTAGTTTTAAATGACTTTTTTCTTTTTAAATGTCATTTTGCTGTCATACTGTTCTAAACACGGGAAACATGCACCCCTTTACAGGTATACTATAGACACCCTCCAGGTACAAAATTTAAAGGAATATTACACTTTTATTGTTTCACTTTAAGCATTATTAAATTCACTGCTCCTGAAAAAACAGCCGTTTTTAAAACATTTTTTTGCATTGATCCGTGTCCCCTGGGGCAGGACCCAGGTCCCCAAACACTTTTTATGATGATAACATGCATATAAGCCTTTAAAATTAGCACTTTTGATTATTCATGTTCGTGTTCGTCTTTCATAGACTTTAACGGTGTTCGCGTGTTTGAACAAATTTTTTGCCTGTTCGCAAGTTCGGGAGCAAACTGAACAGGGGGGTGTTCGGCTCATCCCTATTGGCTGCATTCATCTTTCCCTCGATTGCAACCAGTCGTCCTGTCCCTGCAGCTGAAAAACACCCCCACAGCATGATGCTGCCACCACCATTCACAGCTTCACTGTTGGGACTGTATTGGACAGGTGATGAGCAGTGTGGTTTTCTCCACACATACCGCTTAGAATTTAGGCCAAAAAGTTCTATCTTGGTCTCATCAGACCAAAGAATCTTATTTCTCACCATCTTGGAGTCCTTCAGGTGTTTTTTAGCAAACTCCATGTGGGCTTTCATGTGTCTTGCACTGAGGAGAGGCTTTTGTCGGGCCACTCTGCCATAAAGCCCCGACTGGTGGAGGGCTGCAGTGATGGTTGACTTTCTACAACTTTCTCCCATCTCCCGACTGCATCCCTGGAGCTCAGCCACAGTGATCTTTGGGTTCTTCTTTACCTCTCTCACCAAGGTATTCTCCCCCGATAGCTCAGTTTGGCCAGACAGCCAGCTCTAGGAAGGGTTCTGGTCGTCCCAAACATCTTCCATTTAAGGATTATGGAGGCCACTGTGCTCTTAGGAACCTTAAGTGCAGCATAATTTTTTTGTAACCTTGGCCAGATGTGTGCCTTGCCACAATTCTGTCTCTGAGCTCTTCAGGCAGTTCCTTTGACCTCATGATTCTCATTTGCTCTGACATGCACTGTGAGCTGTAAGGTCTTATATAGACAGGTGTGTGGCTTTCCTAATCAAGTCCAATCAGTATAAACAAACACAGCTGGACTCAAATGAAGGTATAGAACCATCTCAAGGATGA
Organism: Aquarana catesbeiana; assembly: GCF_042186555.1. NCBI lineage: Eukaryota > Metazoa > Chordata > Amphibia > Anura > Ranidae > Aquarana > Aquarana catesbeiana. The sequence continues at coordinate 170,058,091 of NC_133334.1, read as the reverse complement.
TCAGAAGAAATGGACAGCACGTGAGTTAAATATATGAATGTCACACAAAAGGGTCTGAATACTTAGGACCATGTGATATTTCAGTTTTTCTTTTTTTAATAAATCTGCAAAAATGTCAACAATTCTGTGTTTTTCTGTCAATATGGGGTGCTGTGTGTACATTAATGAGGTAAAAAAAATGAACATAAATAATTTTACAAATGGCTGCAATATAACAAAGAGTGAAAAATTTAAGGGGGTCTGAATACTTTCCATCCCCATTGTATATATATATATATATATATATATATATATATATATATACATACACCACCTGACGTGTATTAGCAACTGTTCAAGGGCTGCACTGTATTATATACTGTGTACACCACCAGAAGTGTATTAGAAACTGTACACACTGTATTAGATACTGTTTACACCGCCTGCACTATATTAGAAACTCTTCAACAGCTGCACTGTATTCAGATGAAAGTATATGTAAAAGGACCAGACAGAAAATGTCTAGATAGAAAAAATGTCTATATATAAAAAATAGGATGATCCGATATGTGTGTGTATGTTCTTCAGCACTCAGGGCTCTACTCGCAGAGAGGAGCAATCTCTAAAAAACAAACAAAAGCAAAAAGGCGCCTCTAAGTGCAGAATTAAAAACTTTTAATATCCCCAAAAGGGTTAAAAACACTTACAGCATCTGCAGGGAATGAAGGCATGTCATGTGTTCATAAAGCAGGGGTCCCCAGTGTGTTAAGAAATCCCAACGATGTTAATGTATAACAGCGGAAGATCCCAGGGTGGCCCGCAGATGGACGTCCTAGGACTCTGGAGACACTAGTAGAACAATCGCGCTGTCAGGATCAGCGAGGAGCAGAGGATCCCGGAAGTGACATCAGCAGAGGGGGATGACAACCAGCAAGCCGGAAATAGTCATCAAAATGGGATGCGTTTCGGAATTTCTGATTGGTTCCTTCATCAAACCAATGGCTAAATGTTTGCCCAGGTATAGCTACTTATAATCTGTGGGTGGGCTGTGGGTGGGGCTATGGGCGGGAGTGGAAAGAGGAAATGATACAAACATTCTCACAGAATATATGAACATATATGAGTAGAAAGTAAAACACAAAAACAACATAGGATAAAATGGAATACAAGATGTATCCTTAATCAAGGAAAAGTGAAAACAAATATAACGAAGGAAAAAAAGCAATTAAATAAATAAATGTAACAAGACAATACTTTGGAAATAGATGAAGCCAGACTGTCAGTGGAACCAACACATGGATATGGAGTGGAACACTGCAGTAAGGTTACACACTCACTAATGACAATGTCATTTTCATTGAAATGCAGATCATTCTTACTAGTATCACCATGATTAGGAGAATGTGATGAAGGAGGTGTATCTTTGTAATGGTTTGTAATGGGAATACGTTGTTTCCACAATGTCGGCTGGAAATCCTTTGTCAAGAAATTTATCTTTCAATATCTTGCTCTGGATGTCATAGTCACTGCTTTGGGTACAGTTCTTTTTAAGTCTACAAAACTGACTTTTAGGTATGTTGTTAAGCCATTGAGGATGATGACAGCTTTTATAATGAAGAAAAGAATTTCCTGCTGTCGGCTTGGTAAAGTTCTTAGCGTGGATTTCTTTGCCAACAAAAAACAGTTCCAATTTAAGGAAAGCCAACTTTTCTTTGTCCATGACAGAGGTGAACTGTAAACCCATATTATTATTGTTGCAATGTGCAACAAAATCCAGAACTATGGATGCATTACCATCCCAAATGATGATCACATCATCTATATACTTTCCATAGAAAACGATGTGGGAAGAGAAAGGGTTATTGTGCCAAATGTGCAAGGATTCCCAATGCCCCATAATAAGGTTGGTGTATGAGGGTGCAAAATTTGCCCCCATAGCTGTCCCATTGATCTGTAGTAAAAAATCATTATCAAATTTGAAATATTTATGGGTAAGACAAAAAGAAGTAGCCTTACAATAAAAGAGGCTTGTCTGGGATTGAGCATTGGGTCCTTGCACAAAAAAGATTGTATAGCGCATAGTCCCACATCGTGCGGTATGGAGGTATAAAGTGATTGAACATCTAGGGAGACCCAAAGGTAAGTGGATTCCCAAGAATAAGGGGAGAGGAGTTCCAGCAAGTGGGTGCCATCTCTAATATATGACTGGAGGGATTGGGCGAGTGGTTGGAGAAACTGATCAACATACTGTGAAAGACCACTAGTTATGCTTCCCATGGCTGCAACAATTGTTCATCCGGGGGGATTGACCAGGTTTTTATGCACCTTTTCCGACGGATGTTGGCTCAAACTTGTCTTGCATACACACCGTCACACAAAGTTCTCGGAATTTCCGAACGTCAAGAACGCAGTGACGTACACCACATACAATGAGTCTATAAAAGGGCAGTTCAATACAAAGCGTGCCACCCTTTGGGCTCCTTTTGCTAATCTCGTGTTAGTAAAAGTTTGGTGAGAGACGATTCGCAATTTTCAGCCTCGTGGTTTTCAGATCGTTTTTCTGGTGTTCAGTTTGTGCTTGTGGGTTTGTATCTGTTCTTCAGTGCGTGCAGTGAGTTCCCATTGATTTATCATTGTGTTCTTGTCCGTTCGTTACTGATTTTCAGGTCGCTCTTCACAGGCCTTGCTGTTCTTCAGTGCATTTTGTTACTTCGTTCTGAGCAGCCGACCATTTTCTAGCCATGTACGTACTCATCGTACAGTTCGTGCTGTGCGGGGGCTTGGTGTTGGGGTCCTTACTTTGACACAAGCCCAGTCCATGAACAGGGCGGGGAGTTCATGGACCAAGAATTGGTTGCTCCAGCGTGACCAATTCTGTCACATGCCTTTGCTCCGTGAGAATAATCCTGAGGATTTCAGGAACTTTCTCTGGATGATGGACTCTGTATTTCATCATTTGTTGGCTTTGCTGACTTATATCAGCAGGCAGGATACCTGCATAAGGCAAGCCATCACTCCGGAGCAGAGGCTAGTCGCCACGTTGTGGTGCTTGGTGACAGGGAGAAGCCTGCAGGACCTCAAGTTCTTGACAGGCATCTCCCCCAGGCTCTGGGGATCATTATCCCAGAGACCTGTTCTGCCATCATCCAGGTCCTGCAGAAGGACTATATTAAGGTAAGATTTATTCTTTAACATCACATTTTATTGTATTTAATGTTTACTAATGTATTGTATTTATTTCCTTATTCTCTAATTACCATGATTGTAATATGCTGTGAATGTCCCCTTTGTCCTCATGCATGCTGGAATTGAAAAATTTTTTTTTTGTCCTTCATGCATATTTGTGTTCACTTACCTCCCCAGCATGCTCCCCAGCATGCTGTCCTGGGCCTACATCCACCTCAATAATAGAAATAATAAAGTGCAGCGCTAGGATCACCCAGCATGGACTAAAACATAGGTGAAAGATTGTATATATCAATAAAAAATGCAATAAAGTGACAAAAGTGCAAAAAGCAACCAGTCAAGTATGATTGAATATCTATAATGTGTTGTGAAGTGACAAGGGACCAAAGTCCATACAAATAAAATCCGTGAAAGTCTTTCAAAGGGAGAAGTGCCGTAAACCCTGGAAGGTGAATTGACACTCAAATGAAAGGCGACCACAGGTAACGAGCCACACAAATCTTCAAATGAAAGAGGTCGGGTACCCTTACCAGATCCGTAGGACGTATCTGCCGTATAGCAGTACGTCTATTAGGCATGAGGGGGTAGCCTCCCGTGATGTCCACCCGGGTGGCGTCCTGTAGATCGCGGTCTCCGATGTGGGGTAGTTGTCCTGGATGGAAGCTGAGCCACTATCGCACACACTCTCCAGTTCCGGAACAGACAGGTCAGGAGGAACTAATTGGAAGTGGAACAATGGGGGAAAAAAGAAAGGGGACTCCACATGGTGTAGGTCAAAAACTAGGGGTTTTAATAGATAAAAACCTTTACAAGATAAAAAGTGATCACAGGCAAATAAAATGTAGCAATGTGGGAAGCTGATATAGCCATCCCTACGCGTTTCAACTACACAGTCTTCAACAGTGGCATAAAACAGCCTCCCCACATTGCTCTTACTTATAGACTGTACAGAAAGTTAACAAATTAACCAGGACCACCCCCAACATGGCGGAACCGGAAGTAAAAACTCAGTAGAGGCCTAAGCATCCATATATAAAACATATTAAATATAAAGTGACACAGCTGAATGAACCAGGGGTATAAGGAAAGTCACATAACTGATCCTATCCTGAAGGCTAATCGCTATGGGGCTCGAGAAAGAAAGGCACTGTAATAACAGTGCGGCTTGCGTTCCAAGCCTCGTATACACCGTCATTAGGGAGGAAATGGACCCCAGCAGCCAATCAGCCGCTGGTGTCTCATCCACCCACATATACAGAGGCTGCGTTCCAAGCCTCATGTGGAGCGGCCAGCACATCGGCTGACGTCATCTCAACTATAGGGTGAAGGAGAGTGTCAGGGCCAATCTGCTGCTGATAATAGGGCAACTCCCACATAGGGAGCTTGCGCTCCACACAGCACATGCGTAGAGTAAGCAATCCTGCTACGGGGCACTCCACATCTCCCCTGGCTCATAGTGATTGGCCACTCGTTCTGCAGCGGCCAAACCACACCCCCCTATGCCCGGGAGCATTATAGCTTAGGACAGCGCACATATAAAGCACTAAAGGTGTCACCCCGGGTAACCTGCCGTCACACAGAAAAAAAGGGAAAAAGCATCGGCTCAAAACAGTCAAAATAAGGGGGCAAAAAAGGAGAGGAGACCATATATCTCAACCCCTACGGCTCTGGCGAAGTAATGCAAGCTCAAGCCTCCATAAGAGTGCGAGGCAACGCCACAATGCCAGCCTGAAAGGGGAAGAGGACATAAAAAATATCATAAAAAAATAAAAACCAAAAATAAGTGAATATACCAACATACACATTGGTGCAGGACCGGATGACCAGTCAAAGTGACCCCCCTAAACAGCCAACCACTTGAGGGGGAGGTATCAAAGATCCTGTCCCCCACAGACCATGCACCAAAACATAGATTATAATCCACCCCCGGAAATCGTGTTATTCTAAAGCATGTATATTGTATTCAAATTATATGCTACATTTTATTTGCCTGTGATCACTTTTTATCTTGTAAAGGTTTTTATCTATTAAAACCCCTCGTTTTTGACCTACACCATGTGGAGTCCTCTTTCTTTTTTCCCCCATGGTTCCACTTCCAATTAGTTCCTCCTGACCTGTCTGTTCCGGAACTGGAGAGTGTGTGCGATAGTGGCTCAGCTTCCATCCAGGACAACTACCCCACATCGGAGACCGCGATAAACAGGAGACAACCCGGGTGGACCTCACGGGAGGCTACCCCCTCATGCCTAATAGACGTACTGCTATACGGCAGATACGTCCTACGGATCTGGTAAGGGTACCCAACCTCTTTCATTTGAAGATTTGTGTGGCTCGTTACCTGTGGTCGCCTTCCATTTGAGTGTCAATTCACCTTCCAGGGTTTACGGCACCTCTCCCTTTGAAAGACTTTCACGGATTTTATTTGTATGGACTTTGGTCCCTCGTCACTTCACAACACATTATAGATATTCAATCATACTTGACTGGTTGCTTTTTGCACTTTTGTCACTTTATTGCATTTTTTATTGATATATACAATCTTTCACCCATGTTTTAGTCCATGCTGGGTGATCCTAGCGCTGCACTTTTATTTCTATTATTGAGTTGACTTGGTTTGTTTGTGTGTCAGCTGCTTTGTTCATTTATTTTTATTTTTGTTTCACTTGTTCTGAGGGCTAGCGCAGCATTTTCTATACTTTGTTACCAATTCTTGACCATTTAATTGCTGCAGCTACCCAGGTTTATCACTCCATCCTAATATGGATGTGTTTGAATACAGGACCACCAGGTCCATCAACACTGATGGTGTTTTTGTTTTACATAACACCGACACTGAAATGAGTGGATTATTCCTAAGGCTCAAAAATTTAATGACCACTGAACTACACTGATGCCGCGTACACACGGTCGGACTTTTCGTCTACAAAAGTCCAACGGACGCCGACGGACTAAAGCTGGCTGGTAATCCGATCGTGTGTGGGCTTCTCCGGACTTTCAGCAGACTTTTTCAGCCTCAAATCCGACGGACTTTAGATTTGAAACATGCTTCAAATCTTTACGTCGTAACTACGACGGACCCCGAAATCCGCTCGTCTGTGTGCTAGTCCGACGGACAAAAACCCATGCTAGGGCAGCTATTGGCTACTGGCTATGAACTTCCTTATTTTAGTCCGGTGTACGTCATCACGTACGAATCCGTCGGACTTTTGTGTGGTCGTGTGTAGGCAAGTCCGTTCGTTAGAAAGTCTGCTGCAAGTCCACCGAAAGTCCGCCGGAAGTCTGTCGGACAGGCTGTCGGACTTTTGTAGACGAAAAGTCCGACCGTGTGTACGCGGCATTACAGTGGGACATTGCTTTTTTGGAGCAGTATATCAAAGAAAAGATGATCCCGAGAGGCTTACGCTGGGATGTTTTTCCCCAACAGGGTGATTCCGATTTGGAACCCTGGTTTCATTATTTCAAGGAAGCAGGCATTAAGTTGATTGGTTTTCCAGTTGAGAGAAAGCGGAGTAGGCTTACTGCACTTGATTCGGAAATCAGGGATTTGAAGGACAAACTCCTTCCATCCAACGGATTACCTGAATATATCTCCCATTCAACTAACCTTAGGACCCTTTTAGAAAAAGAAGAGAAAGACCAACGTAATAAAAAACAAAAAAAGTACAACCGTGACGTCACTGATTACAAAAATGGTTTGGTGTTCGGTTGGCAGAAAAAGATAGCCCAGGGAGCTGACCCAGGGCCTATCGGTTTACCCGCTGGGAATATAGAACAGGTTGTCCGTAACCCTGATAGGAGACTGATATATGATCCCCCTTTACCCCCCCTGGATTGGGGAGTCCGACCGACCTTGGGACCAGTACATCTGCCCCTAAGACTTTGCCTCAGATGTATTATCCCCCCAGAGAGCCGAGTCGGGGGAGATACCCTTCTGCCCCTAGGAATTCTTACCGTGGGCGACATCCCTCGGGTCGGAGAGGCAGGCAACCTAACGGTAGAGGTAGAGGTAATACGGGTGACAGAGGTAGAGGGTCCTACCAAGGGGTATATGGACCCAGATATGATGCTAGAACGGGCTATCCAAATGAGGGTTATGGTACCCCCACTCACGTTAATAACCGTTATGCTATACTCCGGGATAAGGGTTCCCGGGAGACACAGTATGACTACTCCTATCACGATGTTGGCGGGGGTGAAGAATATAATAGAACACCATACCACTATAACCATTCTGACCCCCCCAATCTTTGGGTATTCACAAACCCATTTACAACCCCCCCCGAAGTCCAAAAACAAAAGAGGATGTAGAGGGGGGTGGCGATTACAATGGAGGAAAAAGAAAAAGGTCACATTAGGTGCCGGCATTTATAATTTAAGTAAGGTCAGTCTCACCGACCATGAAAAATATGTTCTTGATAAGGGGCTCAAATTTGTCCCCCCCAAGAAATAATTAAATAAATAAATAAATTTTCCACCTTCGTGGATATACACAAATACATCCACAAGCTTAATATACAAAGGCATTTTCTTTCCACGCCCTTATCCAACCCTAGAGGTATCAGACAGAGTGACATTATACACTCTGGCCTCTCGAACCCATCACTTTTCAACCCCCGAACAATACATCACATTCAATTAATGTCTTTAAAGACCTTGTCCTACATGACCTTGAGAATATCCCTGTCAAACGAATGTATCAAAATCCGGCCATTACGGCAGGCATCGATTCTCTCTGTGACAGAAACAATCTAGTTATCCGCCCGGCCGATAAAGGTGTCTTAGACAAGGGGGACTATATTGCAGAGCTGAATCGTTTACTAGATGACCGAACTACATATAGTATCCTTCCTAACGACCCCACACGAGAATACAAACCAGCTCTTTCGGCCCTTATAGACGAAGGCTTCTCTCTCAACATTCTTAACCAGAAAGAGAGAGAGTTTCTTGTACCCACAGCCCCCCAATTACCGGTCATCTATTACCTTCCGAAAGTCCACAAAAACCCCACCAATCCCCCCGGCCGTCCTATCGTGAGTGGGATAGATTCTGTCACCTCACGAATCAGAAGGTACATAGATTTTTATCTTCAGCCCTTGGTCAAACAGATGCCCTCCTATTTGAAGGACACAAGAGCTGCAATCAATCTATTAAAAAGAGTAATATGGAATATCGGGATGGCCTCCTTCTTGCCACCGCTGATGTATCTGCACTTTATACATCTATCCCATTGGATCAGGGTTTGGCAGCAGTCAACCTGTTCCTTTCTAGAGATTCAGCCCTTCCCTTATCCACCATAATTATGTTATGGAACTACTTAAGTTCGCCACAGAACATAATTACTTCTGGTTCCATGAAACCTATTACTCCCAGATTAAAGGTGTGGCCATGGGGGCCAAGTATGCCCCCAGCTTGGCCAACCTTTTTATGGCTCTATGGGAGGAGGATGTCATCTATTCCCACAGACCACCTCAGTTGGTTCTGTGGGCTAGGTATATAGACGACATCCTCCTCCTCTGGAAGGGTGACCTCAGATCTTTGGAGGAGTACATGGAATACTTGAATACTAATGATAGAAATATCTCCCTTACTTGGAACGCTGGGCTGGAACCAGGAACAAAGCAGCAGGTAGTAGTCTGGAATGCTGGGCTGGAACCAGGAACAAGCAGCAGGTAGTAGTCTGGAACCAGGAACAAGCAGCAGTCCAAGCACCGATCTCCCTGCCTGTGTCGGATCCCAGGACTCCTGTTGATCACCTCCCGCAGATGACATCCAGTGGAGCAGTGTACTATTGGTCCTTCTAAGTCTCCATAAACCCCCTTAATTAAGGGGTCCATCTATTCTACACCGTTCTCCCTGTCTATCTCTGATCCCGGGTTATCTGATGATCGTTTCCCGCAGATGACACCTAGCGGAGCAGTGTGCCAGTGGTCCCTTTATGTTTCCAAAGACCCCCTGTAATTAAGGGGTCCACCTGATCTGGTAAGGGCATGATTTACTCATTTTTCGTCTGCTGACAAGTGATTGACCTGGGTGAACCAGAAGAATTTATTCATTCCTGATCTTATGGACTTGAATGTACTAGTTTTGAACACATGAATTTTTAGTATTTATTTTAGTTCTTGCCTTCTTTTTTGCGCTGCACTTATTTGATTTATGACTATTTATGAGGTTGGTGTTGCCTTCTAGTGTCCAGCTTGCATTTTTCCTATTAGCTTTGGTTTGCGCTGATTGTCTCTTGTTTCTAATTTGGGGTGTTCGCGGCAAATTCGAAAGCCACAGAACACCCTTTAAAAGTCTATGGGAGAAATCAAAAGTGCTAATTTTAAAGGCTTATATGCATGGTATTGTCATAAAAAGTGTTTAGGGACCTGGGTCCTGCGCCAGGGGACATGGATCAATGCAAAAAAAGTTTTAAAAACGGCCATTTTTTCGGGAGCAGTGATTTTAATACTGCTTAAAGTGAAACAATAAGAATGTAATATTCCTTTAAATTTTGTACCTGGGGGGTGTCTATAGTATATCTGTAAAGGGGCGCATGTTTCCCGTGTTTAGAACAGTCTGACAGAAAAATTACATTTCAAAGGAAAAAAAGTCATTTAAAACTACTCGCGGCTATTAATGAATTGCCGGTCCAACAATGCACATAAAAGTTCATTGATAAAAACGGCATGGGAATTCCCCACAGCAGAACCCCGAACCAAAATTTAAAAAAAAAAAATGACGTGGGGGGTCCCCCTAAATTCCATACCAGGCCCTTCAGGTCTGGTATGGATATTAAGGGGAACCCCGGCCAAAATTTAAAAAAAAAATGGCGTGGGGTCCCCCTCAAAATCTATATCTGGTATGGATTTTAAGGGGAAGCCCGCGCTAAATTAAAAAAAAAATTGGTGTGGGCCCCCCCAAAAATCCATACCAGAGTTATCCGAGCACGCAACCTGGCAGGCCGCAGGAAAAGAGGGGGGGATGAGAGAGCGGCCACATGCCCTCAACATTGGGAGGGTGCTTTGGGGTAGCCCCCAAAACACCTTGTCCCCATGTTGATGGGGACAAGGGCCTCATCCCCACAACCCTTGCCCGGTGGTTGTGGGGGTCTGTGGGCGGGGGGCTTATCGGAATCTGGTGGCCCCCTTTAACAAGTGGACCCCCAGATCCCAGCCCTCCCCCCTGGTTGAAATGGTAAGGGGGTACAAAAGTACCCCTACCATTTCACAAAAAAAGTTTCAAAAATGTTAAAAATAACAAGAGACTTTTTTTCCTTTATTTAAATGCTTCTTCTTTCTTCTATCGTCTTTCTTCTATCTTCCTTCGGTTTCTTCCTCCATCTTCTTCATCTTCTGGTTCTTCTGGTTCTTCCTCTTCTGTGTTCTCATCCAGCATCTCCTCCGCGGTGTCTTCTTCTCTTCAGGGAACACAGGGAAGCCACAGGGAAGTCCCCGTCAAGTCCCCGTGCGTCAGAGGGGGGCAGGGTCACCGGGTGGCCCCGCCTTCCGTTATTTAAGAACCATCAGAAGAGGAGAAGCGTCACACAGCGGGAGCCTCCCTCCATGCCATCATGGATGCGGAGCGGCCCGGAGAAGAAGATGAAGAGAAGAAGACGCCACGGAGGAGATGCTGGACGAGAACACCGGAGGAAGAACCAGAAGAACCAGAAGAAGAAAAAGATGGAGGAAGAAACCTAAGGAAGATAGAAGATAGAAGAAAGAAGATGCATTTAAAAAAAGGAATTGTCAAAAACTGTCTCTTGTCATTTTTAACATCTTTGACAGTTTTTTTGTGAAATGGTAGGGGTACTCTTGTACCCAGATAAACAAAATAAATCAGCGCGAAATGATATAGACTAGAACAGCAGCTGAACACTAGGGCCAATAATCAAATCCCTCAATAAACATCAACAAACAGACAGTGCAGCGCTAAATAAATGGAGAAAGTAGAATAAAATTGAGATAAAACACAATACAATCCACCACGGTGTAAAGATAAAAAAAGTCCATATAATCAGGTCCAAACAGATCTTCAAGGTAAAAAGGACTGTGTGTTTGCAAATGGTGTTTCCAGGAGCCCACCACCACAGAAACAAATGGCCTCTCACCTGGTGTTGTGGACCCTTTAATTATAGAGGGTCATAAGCGCTCTTGGCATATAATATGCAAATATTATGCGGCTACACAAATCTTCATCAATGACCATCAAGGACCCAATATAGGACACTCCAATAAGGACATGTAGGAAATAAAAGTGGCGAAAATAGTGCTCTCCGTGTAAAATGATCTTTATTACTATATAAGAAATGGTAAAACACTCACAAGTGAAGTACTTGGTAATAGCAGACAAGCAGTAGTGGCGATCTCCTGTTCCTCCGAACAGCAGAGCAGATGCGCAGTGGCCGCGGGTGACGTCACGACGCTACCTCGTTCTGGACGCGTTGCGTCCCAGTGGGCGGGGACTTCATCAGCAGATGAGGAACGTCGTGGGCACCCGCGCTAAATACCAGGTAAGTAACCATGGCTACAGTACACCAAACGGAATTGACCTAAGGATCACCCGGAACTAAATCCGGACGTAACCCCTTATACAGGAATATAAAACAAACGGAAATGGCTCTCCCAAAAGCAATAGGAAAAGACGTAGCTGTGACAATAAAACGCATCAATCCTGGAGAGACAAGTGCATAATTCCTGAAATGGAATATTACCATACCAAGGGGAAAATTAGATATTAAAAATATATATATATAAAAACATATATATATATATAAAGTATTATCATTGTAAAAATAAATATTCATAAATTTTCAGAACACCATAAAAATATTATAAAAATAAGAAGTGAGTCATCCGCGGCCACTGTCATCAAATATAAATGAAATAAAAATAAAATTCAGCGATCTGATATAAAGCAATTTGTATCAAAATCAACGTTTAACCCCTCAGGGCAAAGAACCCTGGTTTTCGAAGATCCAGTAAGATTCTCTCTTACTCAGTTGCCTTATGAAATTGCCCCCCCTCCAGTGTCTCGTGACCCTCTCTATACCCCAAAACCTCAAACTTTTGGGGTTCTGATGATGATGGAGTTTGAAGTGTCTAGAGACATTGTGGGTTTTCAGGCCTTTCTTAATGTTGTTAACGTGCTCAGCAAGTCTCACATGTAGGGGTCGGGATGTTCTCCCTATATACTGGAGCCCACATCCACACTCCAGCATATACACGACCCCTACCGTGTCACAGGTAATTAGCTGTTTAATATCATACTCTTTACCAGTAGCTGAGGCTAGGAATTTTTTCCTTTTCTTTATGTTCCCCTTTGCATGCTTACATGGGATGCATTTGCCGCATGCATAGAAACCACTCAGAAAAGAAAATAACCTATCGGAAGAGGGAACAGGAGGGTTCAGAACGCTAGGGGCCAGACGGTCCCTTAATGATGGAGCCTTCCTATAAATAAACTGAGGGCGGTCAGGGAGCACTGGGCCTAAGACTTTATCTTGTTTCAAGATGGGCCAATTCTTCTGAACTATTTTCTCAAATGTGCGGTATTGCACATTATACTCAAGCACCATCTTGAAATTATAATCGTCTCCACCTTTTTCCTTGACCGTATCAGAAACCAAAATACCTCTGTCAAGACTTTTGACTTTAGTGATCTCCTCCTCAAGCTTGGAACGATCGTATCCTTTTTGTTCAAACCTAGATGTCAGAATGTTTGATTGCACCAAGAAATCCTCCTCCGTGGTGCAATTCCTACGCAGCCTGATGTACTGACCCCTGGGGATGTTGCACAACCAAGAATGGTGGTGACAACTCCCCAGGGGGATGTACGAGTTGCGGTCCGTTGGTTTGAAAAAATTGGTCATAATAAAACGGTTGTGTATAATACTGATAGTCAGATCCAGAAAAACAACTTTTTCCTGGTCAACCGTCCAAGTCAAAACAATGTTTTTATGGTTAGTGTTAAGAGCATCAATAAACAAGTCAAGTTTGTCCCTATCTCCTCTCCAAATCAGAATAAGGTCGTCAATATAACGACGGTAACAAATGAGCTCTGGGGGCTTATTAGAAAAAACTGCCTCTTCCTTCCAGTGGGCCATAAATAAATTGGCCACACTGGGAGCAAAACGGGCCCCCATAGCAACTCCCCTTGTCTGCAAATAAAAATCCCTATTATACCAAAAATAATTTTTGGTTAAACAAAAGTTTAAACAACTCAACAGGAATTCTTGATGCCTCCCAGACAATGAGGAGGAGGATAGAGCCCATTCGACAGACGTCATAGCATCTCTGTGACCAATAATGGTATACAGAGAGCTGACGTCTGCTGTGACCAAAAAAGTGGGTGAAGAACAATCTAAACTTTCCAAAATCTGAATCACATGTTTAGTGTCTCTGAGGTATGCAGGGGTTTTAATAACAAGTGGTTGCAAAAAGACGTCAATGTATTGCCCAAGACGAGCTGACACTGAGTCGATCCCATTAACAATGGGTCGACCAGGGGGGTGGATGATGTCTTTATGTATCTTGGGCAGAAAGTAAATCACAGGGGTTCTGCAAAATAAAGGATCCAAATACATTGCTTCTTTCTTGGTGAGGATTTTTTGATCCCTGCCATCCTCAATAATAGCATGCAATTCGTCCTTATATGTTAACATGGGGTCTTTACTAAGGATCCTATAGGTGTCTTGGTCGGAAAGCAGACGACTCATTTCTGACTGATAATATTCTCTGCTCAAAACGACCAGACCCCCCCCCTTTGTCGGCGGGACGGATGACTATATCCTTCTGCTCGGAGAGCGATTTGATCCCGCGCTTAATAAACAAAGGATCAACAATTTTTTTAACCTTTAACTGATTTAAATCATGCGAAACCATATTTTTGAACACTTCTAAATGTTTATTGTCGGTGTTCTGTGGGTTAAACGTAGATTTGTTGCGTAAAGATGAGTGTTGAGAGATGGACGGTTTAGTCCCATGATGAGGTTGGGCCAAAAAATATTTTTTCATATTAAGGGACCTAACAAATTTCTGGATATTAACATAAGTATCAAATTTATTAAGGTTTTTTATAGGGGCAAATTTTAAGCCTCGATCCAAGACCTTAATCTCATCGTCACTAAGAGTGATTTGGCTCAGATTGTAGATACCCTTCCCTACCGTGGTTTGGGCCTTTTGTACCCTCCTGCCCCCTCTCCTTCCTCTCTTTCTTTTCGCTTGCGAGGGCCTGCTGAGTTGTTTAAACTTTTGTTTAACCAAAAATTATTTTTGGTATAATAGGGATTTTTATTTGCAGACAAGGGGAGTTGCTATGGGGGCCCGTTTTGCTCCCAGTGTGGCCAATTTATTTATGGCCCACTGGGAGGAAGAGGCAGTTTTTTCTAATAAGCCCCCAGAGCTCATTTGTTACCGTCGTTATATTGACGACCTTATTCTGATTTGGAGAGGAGATAGGGACAAACTTGACTTGTTTATTGATGCTCTTAACACTAACCATAAAAACATTGTCTTGACTTGGACGGTTGACCAGGAAAAAGTTGTTTTTCTGGATCTGACTATCAGTATTATACACAACCGTTTTATTATGACCAATTTTTTCAAACCAACGGACCGCAACTCGTACATCCCCCTGGGGAGTTGTCACCACCATTCTTGGTTGTGCAACATCCCCAGGGGTCAGTACATCAGGCTGCGTAGGAATTGCACCACGGAGGAGGATTTCTTGGTGCAATCAAACATTCTGACATCTAGGTTTGAACAAAAAGGATACGATCGTTCCAAGCTTGAGGAGGAGATCACTAAAGTCAAAAGTCTTGACAGAGGTATTTTGGTTTCTGATACGGTCAAGGAAAAAGGTGGAGACGATTATAATTTCAAGATGGTGCTTGACTATAATGTGCAATACCGCACATTTGAGAAAATAGTTCAGAAGAATTGGCCCATCTTGAAACAAGATAAAGTCTTAGGCCCAGTGCTCCCTGACCGCCCTCAGTTTATTTATAGGAAGGCTCCATCATTAAGGGACCGTCTGGCCCCTAGCGTTCTGAACCCTCCTGTTCCCTCTTCCGATAGGTTATTTTCTTTTCTGAGTGGTTTCTATGCATGCGGCAAATGCATCCCATGTAAGCATGCAAAGGGGAACATAAAGAAAAGGAAAAAATTCCTAGCCTCAGCTACTGGTAAAGAGTATGATATTAAACAGCTAATTACCTGTGACACGGTAGGGGTCGTGTATATGCTGGAGTGAGGATGCGGGCTCCAGTATATAGGGAGAACCTCCCGACCCCTACATGTGAGACTTGCTGAGCACGTTAACAACATTAACATTAAGAAAGGCCTGAAAACCCACAATGTCTCTAGACACTTCAAACTCCATCATCATCAGAACCCCAAAAGTTTGAGGTTTTGGGGTATAGAGAGGGTCACGAGACACTGGAGGGGGGGCAATTTCATAAGGCAACTGAGTAAGAGAGAATCTTACTGGATCTTCGAAACCAGGGTTCTTTGCCCTGAGGGGTTAAACGTTGATTTTGATACAAATTGCTTTATATCAGATCGCTGAATTTTATTTTTATTTCATTTATATTTGATGACAGTGGCCGCGGATGACTCACTTCTTATTTTTATAATATTTTTATGGTGTTCTGAAAATTTATGAATATTTATTTTTACAATGATAATACTTTTTATATATATATGTTTATATATATATATATATTTTTAATATCTAATTTTCCCCTTGGTATGGTAATATTCCATTTCAGGAATTATGCACTTGTCCCTCCAGGATTGATGCGTTTTATTGTCACAGCTATGTCTTTTCCTATTGCTTTTGGGAGAGCCATTTCCGTTTGTTTTATATTCCTGTATAAGGGGTTACGTCCGGATTTAGTTCCGGGTGATCCTTAGGTCAATTCCGTTTGGTGTACTGTAGCCATGGTTACTTACCTGGTATTTAGCGCGGGTGCCCACGACGTTCCTCATCTGCTGATGAAGTCCCCGCCCACTGGGACGCAACGCGTCCAGAACGAGGTAGCGTCGTGACGTCACCCGCGGCCACTGCGCATCTGCTCTGCTGTTCGGAGGAACAGGAGATCGCCACTACTGCTTGTCTGCTATTACCAAGTACTTCACTTGTGAGTGTTTTACCATTTCTTATATAGTAATAAAGATCATTTTACACGGAGAGCACTATTTTTGCCACTTTTATTTCCTACATGTCCTTATTGGAGTGTCCTATATTGGGTCCTTGATGGTCATTGATGAAGATTTGTGTAGCCGCATAATATTTGCATATTATATGCCAAGAGCGCTTATGACCCTCTATAATTAAAGGGTCCACAACACCAGGTGAGAGGCCATTTGTTTCTGTGGTGGTGGGCTCCTGGAAACACCATTTGCAAACACACAGTCCTTTTTACCTTGAAGATCTGTTTGGACCTGATTATATGGACTTTTTTTATCTTTACACCGTGGTGGATTGTATTGTGTTTTATCTCAATTTTATTCTATTTTCTCCATTTATTTAGCGCTGCACTGTCTGTTTGTTGGTACTCTTGTACCCCCTTACCATTTCACACAGGGGGAGGGCCGGGATCTGGGGGTCCCCTTGTTAAAGGGGCCTTTCAGATTCCAATAAGACCCCCACAACCACCAGGCAAGGGTTGTGGGGATGAGGCCCTTTTCCCCATCAACATGGGGACAAGGTGTTTTGGGGGCTACCCTAAAGCACCCTCCCTATGTTAAGGGCATGTGGCCTGGTACGGTTCAGGAGGGGGAGCCGCTCTCTCGTCCCCCCCTCTTTTCCTGCGGCCAGGTTGCGTGCTCGGATGAGGGTCTGGCATGGATTTTGAGGGGAACCCCACGCCATTTTTTTTTAAATTTTGGCCGGGGTTCCCCTTAATATCCATACCAGACCTGAAGGGCCTGGTATGGAATTTAGGGGGACCCCCACGTCATTTTTTTATAAAATTTTGGTTCGGGGTATCCCTGTGGGGAATTCCCATGCTGTTTTTAGCAATTAACTTTTATGTGTATTGTCGGACCGGCAATTCATTAATAGCCACGAGTAGTTTTAAATGACATTTTTTTCCTTTGAAATGTCATTTTTCTGTCAGACTGTTCTAAACACGGGAAACATGCGCCCCTTTACAGGCATGCTATAGACACCTCCTAGGTACGAAATTTAAAGGAATATTACACTTTTATTGTTTCACTTTAAGCATTATTAAAATCACTGCTCCCTAAAAAATTGCCATTTTTAAAACTTTTTTTTGCATTGATCAATGTCCCCTGGGGCAGGGCCCAGGTCCCCAAACACTTTTTTATGACAATAACTTGCATATAAGCCTTTAAAATGAGCACTTTTGATTATTCATGTTTGTGTCCCATAGACTTTAACGGTGTTCGCGTGTTCGAGCAAATTTTTTGCCTGTTCGCAAGTTCTGGTGCGAACCGAACAAGGGGGTGTTCGGCTCATCCCTATCCATAGTAGTGCTTTACCCTAAACACCCCCTAAAATGTGTATAAATGTTATTTGTGCTTTTAATTCAGGCAGAGTGCCAGAGGCTTTTTTTTTGGGTCACAAAATCATTTGGAACCCTCCCTCCACCCAACTGCTAAGTCAGCTGATACCAATCCTCTATCTGCTGACTTTGCCAAACCAATACACACTATACCTACCTCTTTTGTGGACATATTTATGGATGCATGTAGTGCAAGGGCCTGCCTGAATACTTTCAAATGGTACTGTTTAAAGTTTTATTCTATTATCTTGATAGGTAAAAGCAGAATGTAAAAATGTGCTAAAATTTGGACAGTGTGTATTTATATTTTTGTATTATGACACTTCTTACCTGTCCAGTGGGCTGCCAATAGTGCAAAGTAAGGAGGGGATGGCCAAAGTAACACACATTATTTATGCATTCATCTCTCAATGAAGTGGAGAGGGTTACCTGTCCAAAACATCTCACCCCCCCTAAAATGTTTTCAATGGGCCATCAGAGGGGGTGATGAATCTGATAAGTGGACCTTATACTTTTGTCTTTAAATACTCCCTAAAATAAACATTATACTGATGTTGAAACTAAAAATAAATAAGAAACTAAAAATAAATAAATAAAAATAAATAAATAAATAAATAAGGTGAACACAGAAGGAAAGGAGCATTGAAGGAATCCCTGGGAGCTTTCTTCCACACCGGTGTCCCCGTTGCTGTGGACTACTTGTCTGGCGAAGAGAGAGGGAGTTCAGAGAATCCATCATCCTTGGATATTTTCCACTACTAAGCCTGTATTGACCCCTCTGAGTAAGGGCGGTCGCAGGCTTTCTGGTAAGCCTTTAATTTTACCATCTGGTGGGGGGCTGCACGAGAGGTGGATCAAGCAATCCTGAACCCTGCAATAAGCTTTTTCTGGATTTCTTTGGAATCAATATTTTGTTATTTGGGACACTTTTGAACTTTTATTTTACAATTGTTTATTTTTTATTTTTATTTTTATTTTTCACACAATAATTTTTCTTGTATATACCACTCTGGGTATGGACTCACATTAACAAGGAATATCACCTATATGATCTTCACCATTTATCTTATGATGACATAAGCCTTAGATGAGCAATCCACGTGTGTCTATATTATATATTTTTGCATTGTATCATCAGTTTAATGCCACACTGTTTGTTTTGGATATATTTATTATACATATATTTTTTCTTCACTGAAGATATCTCACTCAATGGGTATCTAGTAATATTAGGGATTGTGTACAATATTTTTTAGTCATTTTTCACATTATTATTTATTTTTTGTGTCCAGCGCTACACTGATTATTGTTATACTGATGTTGGCCAAGAATGTTTGTGTCTAATCTGCCTTCAATGTTTTTGTGCAAAATTACTCAATTTGTTTTTCTTGTTTGACTCCACAGTTTTCTTCCACGCCACAGGAATGGCAGATTGTGGCCTCCCACTTTGCCCAGCGTTGAGACTTTCCCAACTGCGGAGGGGCAATTGATGGGAAACACGTCCACATAGTCCCACCCCCCAACTTGAGGTCATACTATTATAATTACAAGGGGTTCAATAGTATTGTGATGTTGGCGGTTGTGTCGGCTACTTACGAGTTCCTGTATGTGGACGTGGGGAGGAATGGCCGGATGTCGGATGGTGGAGTCATCGCCCAGACTGAGTTCTACAGGCGTCTCCCGAATGGCAGCCTGGGCTTGCCACCTCCAGAAGACAATGCGGAAGGACTCCCATTCGTCTTTGTTGTGGATGAAGCATTTGCACTGGGGGACCATCTTATGCGGCCATTCCCTATGAGGACCCTCACCCCGGACCAGAGGGTTTTTAATTACTGGCTGGCCAGAGCCAGAAGAGTGGTGGAGAACACGTTTGGAATAATGGCCAGCCAGTTCCGCTTATTTCTTACACTCATACACATGGCGGAGTATAAACTCAATCACATCATCCTGGCTTGCTGTGTTCTCCATAATTTTTTAAGGATAAATTCTCTAAACTATGCTTCCTCAGTTGGGCCTGAGGCCGGAATTCCTAATGAACAAACGCTGACAGCGCTTGAAACTGGCCGTCCTGGCTTGCCCCCCCAGAGTGTCCGTGAGGTCTGTCTAAAATACATGGAATACTATGCGGGTAGGGGGGCCATCAATATGCCAGACAATGTCTGAGACATTTTTGAATAAAAGATATCTTTCAAACCTAAGAAATATTTTAATATATTTCCTGCTTGCCTTTCTTTTAGCTGTCTCCTCGGTTTTCTTTTAATGGTATTGTTTAGTTGGCCTTTTGATTCAACAGTGCAAACGAAATAAATTTCAGACATGAGGTGACAATTTCTTCTTCGGCTAATATTATAAAAGTATGTTATGGGTCTGCTACATACACCTTGTTTTTGTTATTAATGTATGTAAAACATTACTGACAAAAATCTTCATAATTTTCAGCACCAGGACAGAAAATTGTGGAGTCCTGAAAATGGCGTGATTGTGTAAAATTATAAAGCACCGTGGGTGTTATTCACTAAAGGAAAATACACTTTGCACTAAAAGGGCTCTTGAAACAGCACTGAAACTGCACTTGTAGTGCAAAGTGGATTTGCCTTTAGTAAATAGCAACCATTGCCAGGGAAAAAAACAACTTTACTCCAAAAACTGCTTTTGAGCATTGAAAGAAGAAGCCACACATTGGTCATAATTATGGCCACACATTGGTCATAATTAAAGCACAATCACATGAGCATTTATAAAGGGTATTTTTAACAAACCAACATGTTTGTTGTCTAAATTTTTTGGAGTTCACATTTCTACAAAATAGCCTTTAACCACTTCAGCCCCGGAAGGATTTACCCCCTTCCTGACCAGAGCACTTTTTACAATTTGGCACTGCGTCGCTTTAACTGCTAATTGCGCGGTCATGCAATGCTGTACCCAAACAAAATTTGCGTCCCTTTCTTCCCACAAATAGAGCTTTCTTTTGATGTTATTTGATCACCTCTGCGGTTTTTATTTTTTGCGCTATAAACGGAAAAAGACCGAAAATTTTTTTAAAAAATGACATTTTCTACTTTTTGTTATTAAAAAAATCCAATAAACTCAATTTTAGTCATACATTTAGGCCAAAATGTATTCGGCCACATGTCTTTGGTAAAAAAAATGTCAATAAGCATATATTTATTGGTTTGCGCAAAAGTTATAGTGTCTACAAACTAGGGTACATTTTCTGGAATTTACACAGCTTTTAGTTTATGACTGCCTATGTCATTTCTTGAGGTGCTAAAATGGCAGGGCAGTACAAACTCCCCCCAAATGACCCCATTTTGGAAAGTAGACACCCCAAGGAAATTGCTAAGAGGCATGTTGAGCCCATTGAATATTAATTTTTTTGTCCCAAGTGATTGAATAATGACAAAAAAAAAAGAAAATTACAAAAAGTTGTCACTAAATGATATATTGCTCACACAGGCCATGGGTATATGTGGAATTGCACCCCAAAATATATTCAGCTGCTTCTCCTGAGTATGGGGATACCACATGTGTGGGACTTTTTGGGAGCCTAACTGCGTACGGGGCCCCGAAAACCAATCACCGCCTTCAGGATTTCTAAGGGCGTAAATTTTTGATTTCACTCCTCACTACCTATCACAGTTTTGAAGGCCATAAAATGCCCAGATGGCACAACCCCCCCAAATGACCCCATTTCGGAAAATAGACACCCCAAGCTATTTGCTGAGAGGCATGTTGAGTCCATGGAATATTTTATATTTTGACACAAGTTGCGGGAAAGTGACACATTTTTTTTTTTTTTTGCACAAAGTTGTCACTAAATGATATATTGCTCACACAGGCCACAGGCATATGTGGAATTGCACCCCAAAATACATTTAGCTGCTTCTCCTGAGTATGGGGATACCACATGTGTAGGACTTTTTGGGAGCCTAACCGCGTACGGGGCCCCGAAAACCAATCACCGCCTTCAGGATTTCTAAGGGTGTAAATTTTTGATTTCACTCCTCACTGCCTATCACAGTTTCAAAGGCCATAAAATGCCCAGATGGCACAAACCCCCCCAAATGACCCCATTTTGGAAAGTAGACACCCCAAGCTATTTGCTGAGAGGCATGGTGAGTATTTTGCAGCTCTCATTTGTTTTTGAAAATGAAGAAAGACAAGAAAAAAAAATGTTTTTTTCTTTTTTCAATTTTCAAAACTTTGTGACAAAAAATGAGGTCTGCAAAATACTCACTATACCTCTCAGCAAATAGCTTGGGGTGTCTACTTTCCAAAATAGGGTCATTTGGGGGGTTTTGTGCCACCTGGGTATTCCATGGCCTCCGAAACTGTGATAGGCAGTGAAGAGTGAAATCAAAAATTTACGCCCTTAGAAAGCCTGAAGGCGGTGCTTTGTTTTCGGGGTTCCGTGCGCGGCTAGGCTCCCAAAAAGTCTCACACATGTGGTATCCCCGTACTCAGGAGAAGCAACAGAATGTATTTTGGGGTGTAGTTTCACATATTCCCATGGCATGTTTGAGCAATATATCATTTAGTGACAACTTTTTTTTTTGCAAGAAAATTACTTTTAACCCCCAAACATTATATATATTTTTTTAAAGCAAATGCCCTACAGATTAAAATGGTGGGTGTTTCATTTTTTTTCACACAGTATTTGCGCAGCGATTTTTCAAACGCATTTTTTGGGGAAAAAACACACTTTTTTAAATTTTAATGCACTAAAACACACTATATTGCCCAAATGTTTGATGGAATAAAAAAGATGATCTTAGGCTGAGTACATGGATACCAAACATGACATGCTTTAAAATTGCGCACAAACGTGCAGTGGCAACAAAATAAATACGTTTTTAAAAGCCTTTAAAAGCCTTTACAGGTTACCACTTTAGATTTACAGGGGAGGTCTACCGCTAAAATTACTGCCCTCAATCTGACCTTCGCAGTGGTACCTCACATGCATGGTGCAGTTGCTGTTTACATTTGACGCCAGACCGACGCTTGCGTTCGCCTTAGCGCGAGAGCAGGGGGGGACAGGGGTGCTTTTTTTTTTTTATCTTTTTTTTTTTTGCTTTTTTTATCTTATTTTTAAACTGTTCCTTTCATTTTTTTTTTTAATCATTTTTATTGTTATCTCAGGGAATGTAAATATCCCCTATGATAGCAATAGGGGTCTATTAAACCCTAGATCTCTCCTCTGCCCTCAAAGCATCTGACCACACCAAGATCGGTGTGATAAAATGCTTTCCCAATTTCCCAATGGCGCTGTTTACATCCAGCGAAATCTAAGTCATGAAATGCTCGTAGCTTCTAGTTTCTTAGGCCATAGAGATGTTTGGAGCCACTCTGGTCTCTGATCAGCTCTATGGTCAGCTGGCTGAATCACTGGCTGCATTCTCAGGTTCCCTGTTGAGACAGGAGAGCCAGAGAAAAACACGGAAGATGGTGGGGGGCATTCCCTCCCACTGCTTGTAAAAGCAGTCTAGAGCCTAATTAGCCGCTAGGATTGCTTTTACATGAAAGCCGACCGCTGGCTGAAAAGAATGATACCTAGATGATACCTAAACCTGCAGGCATCATTCTGGTATAACCACTCAAAGTCGTGAATTGCGTACCTGAAGACAAAATAAGGTTAACAATAAAACACAGTAAACAGTAAAGTATAAAAAATTGCATACCTGAAAAGCAAACATGATAAAACATAATAACAATAAAAATTGCAGAGTAGAATACAGTAAAAAAGAGCAGAACAATAGAGAGAGAATAGAGAGAGAGAGAACAATAAAACGACAACTATTTTTTTTTTTTTTTTTTCCACTTCAGCGAAAGTTTTTCTGAGAGACATTATATCAACTTTATGTGTCAAACTTTATCTCTTCTGATTTTTCACATTATTGTGGATTGTTCTCATCTTTATTATTTTTTTCCTTCAAGAATCTTATTTAATAAATTTAAAAACCACAGGCAAAACCCCTCCTCTAATTATAAACCCGCTATTATCTTATTCTCTCTCCATCCCTCTTATTTCCCCCCACCCCCCCTCCCCCTCCCCTATGTCTGGTCCACACTTTTTTTATTATTTATTTATCAACATGACTCCGCACCTATTCTTTCTTTCATCTTATCTAAATAAGCATCCGAGACTTTATATTTTTTCCAACTTTCCCATCTACTAATGTCCCTTTTCTCCCCTCTTTCCATTTTGTAATAATAATCTATTTCCTCTAGCCAAGTTCTTATATCTGGTTTCCCACTTTTTAGCCAATTCTTAGGAATCAAGGCCTTAGCCGCATTCAGGAGGATAGGGACTATTGATTTCATATATTGTTTCTTAGGTTTATTATGAATATGAAAAAGGCAAGTCCAGATGTTTTGTTCTATTTCTTCTTCAGTTATTTCCTTTATGTTATTTAACACTTCCTTCCAGTACTCCATTATTATTGGGCATTCCCACCATAAGTGTGTAATCGTTGCTTTTTGGCCACATTTTCTCCAGCACAAAGAAGTTTTGTCTTGTTGGAATTTATGTATTCTTACTGGGGTCATATACCATCTTGTTACTAGTTTGTAGTTCATTTCAATCGTCTTCATGTCCCAAGCCTTATTATATCCCGTTTCTATCATTTTTTCCACTTTTTGGTTATCTATTTTTAAGTTCATTTCTTTTTCCCATTGTTTTATGCTTTCTGGTCTTTCTTGTGCTTCCAAATCTGTCAGTATACTATAGATTTTTGATGTTCCGTTTTTCAATGGTGTTTCATTACTACATAACTTTTCCAGTGCGGTTAGATTCGTTTCGTCTCTCAGTGGATGTGTTATTGTGCTGACTGCTGACAAAGTGCCTTAATTGATTATATTTCCATTCATTCATCTTTCATCCATTCCTTTCCTCTAATTCTAATCATGTTCTTATTTTGCAGTTTCTGGTGATATCCTACAGTTGTGGATTACATATTCCTTGCGCTCCAAATATTTCCTTCCCGGGGGTGAAGTAATTCGATCCTGTCAGTGCTATTAGTGGTGAATTGTATTTCCATTCATTCTTCAAGTGAATAGTGTCCCAAATTTTAAATACATTTTTGGTTATTTCGTGTGTGTCTGTATCCAATGTTCTATATTTCCGTGGGATCCAAATATTCTTATGTAGTGTGACTCCGCTTATTATGTTTTCCATTTCCACCCATTTTTTTTTCATTTTTCTCTTTTGTCCATTCTAACATTCGTGTTAACACTATGGCTTTATAATACCTGCTTATATCTGTACATCTTGCCGCATGTATGCGTTCCTTGATCATCCGATCGAGGGCGAATACTGTTGTGCAAAATGTAAGCACATTGTTTCCCTGGAAGCCCAGGTTCTGAATCTGGGGAAGCAACTGTCAGCACTGAGAAGTCCCTCCATACTAAAGGTGAGCCAGGAATGTACATGGCAGGTGCCGGCAGGGGCCAGCACAGAGGCGGGTGGAGACAAAGAGGTGCAGGCACTAGCAAAGAGTAGATGGGTGACAGTCAGGAGGGGTAGAGGGGGAAGTGCCAGGGAGGCCGATCCAGGACTGGAGCATCCCAATAAGTACGCTCCATTGAGTGACATTGGTGTTACCAGTCAGGGACCAGCACTGCTGGAGATGAGGGACTCTCCTAGCTGCCAGGGGAAGAACTCATCCAGTGAGAGTGGGGGGGCAGCAAAGGGAAAGGAAAGACAGATTCTGGTGGTAGGGGACTCAATTCTTAGAAGGACAGAGAGGGCAATCTGTAACCAAGACCTGAAGCGCCGAACAGTATGTTGTCTACCGGGCGCTCGGGTTCGGCACATCACGGATCTTGTGGACAGATTACTGGGAGGGGCTGGGGAAGACCCGGCTGTCATGGTGCACGTTGGCACCAATGACAAAGTCAGAGGCAGATGGAGTGTCCTAAAGAACGATTTTAGGGACTTAGGAGCTAAATTGAGGAAAAGGACCTCCAAGGTAGTGTTCTCAGGAATACTACCGGTTCATCGAGCCACACCAGAGAGGCAGAGGGAGATTAGGGAAGTAAACAAGTGGCTGAAGAGCTGTTGTAGTAAGGAGGGGTTTGGGTTCCTGGAGGACTGGGCCGACTTCTCAGTCGGTAACCGGTACTATAGAAGGGACGGACTGCACCTAAATGAGGAGGGTGCAGATCTGCTGGGAATGAAGATGGCCAAAAAGTTAGAGGGGTTTTTAAACTAGGCGATGGGGGGGAGGGTCCAGAGACAGTGATAGCCAGCGCGGAAGATATTCCAGAGGGTAGTATTGGGGGCATTAGTGGTAGGTTAACCAAAGTACAAAAACACAAGGTGAGTATAGTAGCAAGTCCAAGTTGCAATCTTGAAACACCCAATACGAGGACAATATGCGACCGGTCTAAACTATGTGGCATGTTCACCAATGCCAGGAGGCTGGCGGACAAGATGGGTGAACTAGAGATACTGTTGTACAAGGAGGATTTGGATTTTGTGGGAATTTCAGAGACCTGGTTCAACAGCTCTCATGATTGGCTGGCAAACATTCAAGGGTATACCCTATACCGCAAGGATAGAGAGGGTAAAAAAGGGGGAGGGGTATGCCTATATATCAAGAATAATGTACAAGTGAATGTGAGAGATGACATCACTGAGGGGGCTAGGGAGGAGGTGGAATCTTTATGGGTAGAGCTCCAAAGGGATGAAGCTAAGGGGAAAATAATACTGGGAGTATGCTATAGGCCCCCTAACCTGAGGGAGGAAGTGGAGACAGATCTCCTATCACAAACTGGATTAGCAGCAAGGATGGGAAGTGTTATCATAATGGGGGATTTTAATTATCCAGACATAGACTGGGCGGAGGGAACCGCGCATTCATTTAAGGCTCGCCAGTTCCTTAATGTCTTGCAGGACAATTTTATGGGTCAGATGGTAGACGCACCAACTAGAAATAAAACATTACTAGATCTACTGATTACCAACAATACAGACCTGATAACAGATGTGGAAATACGGGGCAATTTAGGTAACAGCGATCACAGGTCAATTAGTTTCAGTATAAATCACACAAATAGGAGACATGAAGGGAACACAAAGACACTGAATTTCAAAAGAGCCAACTTCCCTAAACTACAAACCTTGCTAAAAGGCATAAATTGGGATAAAATATTAGGAACAAAGAATACGGAGGAGAGATGGGTTTGCTTTAAGAGCATATTAAATAAGGGCATTAGCCAATGTATCCCATTGGGTAATAAATTTAAAAGAGCGAACAAACATCCTGGATGGCTTAACTCCAATGTAAAAATGCATATAAAAGCAAAGGAGAAGGCCTTCAAAAAATACAAGGTTGAGGGATCATCCACAGCATTCAGAATTTATAAAGAATGCAATAAGAAATGTAAGGGTGCAATTAGGATGGCTAAGATAGAACATGAAAGACACATAGCGGAGGAGAGCAAAAAAAATCCCAAGAAATTCTTTAAGTATGTAAACAGTAAAAAAGGGAGGACAGACCATATTGGCCCCATAAAGAATGAGGAAGGACATCTGGTTACAAAGGATGGGGAGATGGCAGAGGTATTGAATTTATTCTTCTCCTCAGTCTTCACGAGTGAATCGGGGGGCTTCAGTAACCAAAACTGCAGTGTTTATCCTCATGACACAACACAGGAAGCACCTACATGGTTAACAGAGGACGGAATTAAAATTAGACTTGAGAAACTTAACATTAATAAATCACCGGGACCAGATGGCTTGCATCCGAGGGTACTTAGGGAACTCAGTCAGGTGATTGCCAGACCGTTGTTCCTAATTTTTACAGACAGTCTATTGACTGGAATGGTACCAGCTGATTGGAGAAAAGCCAATGTAGCACCAATATTTAAAAAGGGCCCAAAAAACATCCCTGGGAATTACAGACCAGTTAGCCTAACATCAATAGTATGTAAACTCTTGGAGGGGATGATAAGGGACTATATACAAGATTTTAGTAATAAGAACGATATCATTAGCAGTAATCAGCATGGATTCATGAAGAATCGTTCTTGCCAAACCAATCTATTAACCTTCTATGAGGAGGTGAGTTGCCATCTAGATAAAGGAAGGCCCGTAGACGTGGTGTATCTGGATTTTGCAAAAGCATTTGACACAGTTCCCCATAAACGTTTACTGTACAAAATAAGGTGTGTTGGCATGGACCATAGGGTGAGTACATGGATTGAAAACTGGCTACAAGGGCGTGTTCAGAGGGTGGTGATAAATGGGGAGTACTCAGAATGGTCAGGGGTGGGTAGTGGGGTCCCCCAGGGGTCTGTGCTGGGACCAATCCTATTTAATTTGTTCATAAACGACCTGGAGGATGGGATAAACAGTTCCATCTCTGTATTTGCAGACGATACTAAGCTAAGCAGGGCAATAACTTCTCCGCAGGATGTGGAAATCTTGCAAAAAGACCTGAACAAATTAATGGGGTGGGCGACTACATGGCAAATGAGGTTCAATGTAGAAAAATGTAAAATAATGCAGAATATTGGCATGCATTAAAAGGGGGATCAACTGCAGAGATAAAACGATAATTCTCCCGCTCTACAAGACTCTGGTCCGGCCACACCTGGAGTATGCTGTCCAGTTCTGGGCACCAGTCCTCAGGAGGGACGTACTGGAAATGGAGCGAGTACAAAGAAGGGCAACAAAGCTAATAAAGGGTCTGGAGGATCTTAGTTATGAGTAAAGGTTGCGAGCACTGAACTTATTCTCTCTGGAGAAGAGACGCTTGAGAGGGGATATGATTTCAATTTACAAATACTGTACTGGTGACCCCACAATAGGGATAAAACTTTTTCGCAGAAGAGAGTTTAATAAGACTCGTGGCCACTCATTACAATTAGAAGAAAAGAGGTTTAACCTTAAACTACGTAGAGGGTTCTTTACTGTAAGAGCGGCAAGGATGTGGAATTCCCTTCCACAGGCAGTGGTCTCAGCGGGGAGCATTGATAGCTTCAAGAAACTATTAGATAATCACCTGAATGGCCGCAATATACAGGGATATGTAATGTAATACTGACACATAATCACACACATAGGTTGGACTTGATGGACTTGTGTCTTTTTCCAACCTCACCTACTATATACTATATACTATATCTGGAGCGGCCAGACCTCCGTGCTCCTTTTTCCTTGTGATCAGCGTGTATTTGATTCTTGGTTTTTTGTTAAACCATATATATTTTAACAAAATTGTTTTAAAAAAGCTCTGAGGAATCTTTACTGGTAACATCTGTATTCTATAATTTATTTTGGGAAGTATCATCATCTTGAACATATTTATTCTTCCAATCCATGAAAGTGGCTGTATTCTTAACTTTTTCATTTCTTCTTTGACCTCATTGATCAGTGGGATAAAATTTGCCTGATAGATCTTTTCAACTCTAGGGGTTATTTT